>NC_052150.1:99468053-99814925 GCF_902713615.1 Scyliorhinus canicula
GAGCATTTGAAATTCACTACTACAGAAAGTAGTTGAGGCCGAAACATCAAGAAGGAGTTAGATACAGCTCTTGGGGCTAAATGTATCAAAGGATATGAGGGAGCACACAGGAAAAGGATACTGAGTTGGATGATCAGCCATGATAGTAATGAATGAGGGCAGCACAGTGGCGCAGTGGTAGCATTGCAGTCTCACGGCACTGAGGTCCCAGGTTCGATCCCGGCTCTGGGTCACTGTCCGTGTGGAGTTTGCACATTCTCCCCGTGTTTGCGTGGGTTTCGCCCCACAACCCAAAAGATGTGCAAGGGTAGGTGGATTGAACACACTAAATTGGCCCTTAATTGGAAAAAATTGGGTACTCAAAATGTTTTTAAAATAAAAAAAATAAAATAAAAAATGATAGTAATGAATGGTGGAGCAGGCGCGAATGGCCAATTCCTGCTCCTATTTTGTGTGTTACTCATGCCACAATTCCCAGGCTGTAACCTGCTCTTGCAGCTACAGTATTTATGTGGCTGGTCCAGATCAGTTTCTGGTCAATGATAACTCCACAGGATGTTGATAATGGGGGATTCAGCAATGGTAGTACCATTGAATGTCAAGCAGAGAAGGTTAGATTCTAACACCATTTGGTGCTTTTAACACAATAAATTGTCCTGAAGGTGAAAATACCCAAATTTTAATGGCAATTGATGAGATAGAAGAGAAAACAGGTGATGTTGTGTTGTTGGAAGTACGTGGACGTGGAAAGAAATGTGTCAAGGCTGGAGCTTCTAAACATGGCTAAGGGGATCATGCAGGAGTTAAAGGCGACCCAAACGCCTAAGGGGATCATATGCAGGGTAAAATGGGCAACCCATTACAGGAGGTATGGTGATTTTATTGAAACGGTCAGGAAAATAGCCAGGCTAATGCATTGTCTTTCAGGAGGTGTTTCATAAGAGCAATGATGGAAAAAATTATTTTGAACAATGTAGAATGGTAAACAATGAAGAGGAGTGATGATCACCGTGATCATAGTCACAAAGAATAGATTCAGTGCTGTGGACAGGTTTAAACTTGTACTGAAGAAATTCAAAATAATTTATCATTGAAGGGGCTATGTCAAACATTACACAACACAATTAAAAATTGTGGTTTAACCACTATACTACAATTAGTAATCTTGTTCTAAAGATGTCTGTCAGAGTCAATTGTGCTATGACCCACAAGAGCCGATGATATCTCTTGCAATTATTCCAAATGGAAAATGACCAGCACCTTCCGCTTGGATTCAAAGACCTTCATTAGTTGCTGGAGGTTTCTCTTCAGTTGCTCTGCTGCCTTGAGAGATTAACACAATTCTCTTTTGTGGCTTTCTTGACATAATTTTGTGAATTCCTGACTTTGTGCCAGATTTTGGAGATGAAGTTGTGCCTCCGTGTAACTTTATTTTAGGCTTTCATCATGTCTACACATTTGGGAAAATGTACCAGCTCTTATCATTTTGGACATTATTATCTCCTCTACATTCATGGGCAATTCTGTGAATCTGGCCTTCCTACCTTTTGACTAATTGTTTACTAACTAAGCCAATAGCCAATAAACTGTTTTCCTGCTTATTCAGGAATGTAACTGTAATTATTTCAGCTGCCTAATGGTTGATGCCTTAATTTTCTGTGAGCAGTAAATTGAGACATAATGGCCTGGAATAAGTAACATTAGCAGTTTGGCAGTAAATGTGTGTGCTCAACACCAAAATACTAAATAAACTTCCCTTTGCATCCAACAGTCCAAAAATAGGACCTATATACATTTACTTCATATAAACTTACTCCACTGAATTTGCTGCTCTTAATTTGCTTTGCAAGTATCCAATGAAACAGATTACTGAATCTCCATTCTGCCAAGGATAATTGCAAATATAAAATAACATTTGAACTGAGTCTACAACAAAATGTTTATTTCACCACATCTGGGAGTTAGCTGGAATATTATGTTTCTCCTCATGTTGCTCTGGAAATGTAACTTATTCACATCTCAGCACATTTAAAAACCGGTCCACTGAGAACAGAAGCAAATAAATAAGGAATGGCTTTGTGGTATGATCAGTGGTCACTGGAGATTAGACTAGCACAGACCAAAATCAATGTAACTGTAACACTTAAGCTGTCATTGATAAATGTCCTTCATTTACCCCCAATTTACAGGAACCAACAGTCCCTTCAGTAGCAAGGTTTACTTCAATTAGTAAACAATGCAATGTTTCCTCACATTTATATTGCACACTGTTGGCAGTTTCAAAACAAATTGTTTCCTTCAACCAGGAATTAAAATTGATCTTTACTTTTTAAATATCTTAGTCTTAAAATAGCTGACTGCTTCCAAGTTTTCAATGAAACTGGCATGGTCAACTTTATAAACATTGGTACAAATTTTAACCCTGAATTCCACCAATGCCACTTATCCCCGCAAACCTTCACTGTCTGTCTAATTGGAAATTAGCTGGCAGGCTGTAAAATGTTCTGAATGACTTGCCCCTTTGGCCACACTGCTTGTAATCCCAATATTAACCTGCTCTTTTTAACAGACAAGCAGGACACCCGCTGGATGGAAACCGGGTCCTGCTTTAAATATACAGATTGGACTGAATTATGTCTTTGGGGATTGACTGCAATCCTAATGCAGGCCTCTGCGAAGAAGCCCTCCCTGGTTTTCTGCCATAATACATTATTGGGAATAGGAGGAGGGATTAAGGGGAACCTGCAAGATAAGTTTATTTTCATTTATCTTTTTATCTTGCGGGCGAGGAGGGAATTATGACCTTTGTCTATTTGGGTTTTCCCCTACCTCTGACCATCTACACCTGTCCACTTATGTTTTGTGCTGGCTGGAGCGACAGCTCCATTGGATCCCCAGCAAAGGCCTACTTCTGACCAAACTCCTGCTTGTTCACTAGTCAGCAATTTCTCTGTGCTGGGCGGTAGACTGATGGCAAACATAGTGATAAGACTCGAGAGTTAAAATTTCTTGGGACTTCTTGCAAAATGAATGTAGCATGATATCAAAGTGCCAACCTCAATGTCAGACTCGAGAGTTAAAATTTCTTGGGCCTTGCATTGAGGATGGACAGATGACACCCCTTCATTTCGATGTCATGCTACATTATTTTGCGTTATCTAATGAAATGACCCCCACTGTATAATGTGCAGGCACCTGGCCCAGAGAATTGCTAATAATGCTTCAGGAAACTTTTCCACCATGAGGTGAAAATCTAAGCAAACCTGTATTTCCACTCACTGACTCGGTGACTTTACCATGTAGCTGTGTTACCACCTCGGCATGCTGTACAGAGGTTGTCAGTTCCTTCTCCAGTTACAGCAATGACAACTTTTCTCTGATGTATGTTCCAACATGGTTTACCCTTAACTGCCCTCTAAAGTGGTTCAGCAAGACAATCAGTTGCATCAATTCCCCACCATAGGGCAGCACGGTGGCACAGTGGTATGCATTGTTGCCTACGGCGCTGAGGACCCAGGTTCGAATCCCGGCCCTGGGTCACTGTCCGTGTGGTGTTTTTACATTCTCCCCGTGTCTGTGTGGGTTTCGCCCCCACAACGCAAAAGATGTGCAGGATAGGTGGATTGGCCACACTAAATTGTCCCTTAATTGGAAAAAAATAATTGGGTACACTTAATTTATTTTTAAAAATCCCCACCACCACCATGCAACTAGAGAAAGTTACGGTGCAGAAAAAGGCTGTTCAGCCCATTATCACTGTGCTGGCCAAAAAAGGAGAAATAGGAAACCAGCCGCTTATTTTGTTCCCATTTTCCAGCACCTCCTCTGTAGCCTTGCAGGTTACAGCACTGCAGATGCAAATCCTGGTGCCTTTTAAATGAGTTGATCATTTCAGCCTTGAGCACCAATTTAGGCAGTGAATTCCAGATGCTCTGTGTGAAATAATTTCCCCTATAATCCTTCTACCAATCACCTTAAATCTATGCCCTGTGGTAATTGACCCCTCAGCTAGGGGAAACATGCCTTTCCTGTCTGCCCTGTCTAGGCTTCTAATAATTTTGTATTCAAACCCCCTTTAGTTTCCTCTGTTCTTAAACGAAAAACAACCTTAGTCTACCCAATCTCTCCTTATAGCTGCAATTTTCAAGCCCTGGCAACGTTCTTTTTTTTTTAAATGAAAAAAAATGTATTTCATTCCAAACCTATTCAAACCTCTTTGACCGGGTCATTTAACAACTTTCCAGTAATGTTACAGGAAAGTTGCCTGCCCTTCACAAAGCCCATTTGGCCCTCTACAACCACACACACAACACATCCTTCCATCTTCTCCACCACTAACTTAGCCAACACTTTCACATCTGTATTCAACAGTGATATGGGCTTGTATGACCCACACTCTAGCGGGACCTTCCCTTTCTTTGAAATTAGTGTGATCAACCTGTGGGTCAATGTCTCCAGCAGCTCCCCCTTCTCTAGATAAGCATCCCCAATAGATGTGGTGCAAGCTCTGTCGCAAACCCCTTGTATAACTCCGCTGGGTAACCATCCGGCCCCGGGGCCTTCCCCGACTTCATCCCTTTTATGCTATCTGTCAAGTGAGAGTTCCTTTAAGAAATGGATGTTTAAGCAATGTACCTTTAAGAAATAAAGCTGCTCATATTACTGAAGTGATGTCAGAGTGTGGGTGGAGCTGGGTTTTAAGCTCAACCATTTTGCAGTGTTTAGTTTCAGATTGTGAGAGAGAGCAGCTGAAAAGTGCCTGGCTGGTTTGCTGTAAGCTGTTTGAAAGGAAAAGCCAGTTTTGAGGAAAAGAGCTTGGGTGTGTCCGTGTTTGCTGTGAGCTGGATCTGCTGTGATCTCTTCCATGAAAGACTATCTCTGAATCATTTGGGTGATTTAAACTCATAATAGTAATGTCTTTAACCTGATGTATTTCTGTTTAAAGGCGTTAAGTCTTTTGGAGGTTTAAAGGAACATTTTGAGGGATTATTTAGTGTTGTATTATCTTCGGGGTTATCTTTGAAGTAAGGGGTGTTAAGGGATCCAATGTTTATTTAAAAAGGTTAAGTTGAATTCATGGAATAAACGTTGTTTTGTGTTTAAAAACCCACGTGCCCATAATTGCAATACCACACCGTGTGCTTCAAAAGCATCAATACATTAAAGGGAGAAGTTGGTTGAACTCCATGATATATTTTGGGGTTCTGAAAACGCCGCTCACATAACATATCCATCACCTCTCTCAACCCTAAAGGCTCCTCCAGCGTCTACCTCCTTTCTTCTTCCAGCTGTGGGAATTCCAATTGGTCCAAGAACCACCCCATGTCCTCTTCCTCCCCACCCAGATCAACTTCTCATAATACTCCCTGAACGCCTCGTTAATCTTCCTCAGCTCCGACATGACCTCACCCTTCCCTCTCACTACTCTCAGGATTTCCCGAGACATGGCCTGCCTCAATAGCTGATGGGCTAGCATACAGCTCGCCTTCTCTCCATATTCATACTGCACACCCTCGCCCTCCGTGGCTGCACAGCTGCCTTCCCCATTGCAGCCTATCTAACTGCCCCTTAACGTCTTTCTCTTCGCCAACTCCTCCTAGGTGGGGGCCTCGAATATTCCCTCTCCACTTCGACTATCTCATCCAAAAATCGTCCATGCTCCTCCCTCCTCCCTCCTTCTCCTATCTCTGTGTGCTTGAACGAGATAGTTTTCCCCCAAATTACCGCTTTCAACGCCTCCCAAAATATGGCCGCCCATACCTCCCCATTCTGATTTAACTCCACATCTGATCACCGACCGCATTTTATCACAGAACCACTTGTCTGCAAGAAGCCCTGAGTCTAACCTCCTGCCTCGAGCTAAGTATAACCTACAGCCAGTGCAACGCATTGTCAGAGACTACAATTCCCAAATACTCAGCCCCCACCAGCACCTATTGGCTCACCACAAAAAAGTCAATTCTGGCGTATTCCTTGTACAACTGCGAGAAGAAGGAATACTCCCTCTCCCTCGGGTTCCTAAACCTCCCCGGGTGCACCATTCCCATCCTTTCCATAAACCCTCCCAGCTGCATCGCCATCCTCAGCCTGCCCATTAAATTGGGGCTCGCCCTATCCACCCTCTGCTCCAGTATGCAATTAAAATCACCCCCCATTATCAACTGATGCTTGCCCAGGTCTGGAATGGATCCCAGCAACCCCTCCACAAGCCCCATGTTTTCCCATTAGGTACATAAACATTCACTAGCACCATCAGCGTCCCCTCCAACTCCCCGCTCACGATCATGAATCTTCCCCCAGATCTTGCACTTCCTTGGTCCCTATGGACCCTGTCCTTTTACTCAGCAGGATGGCCACCCCCCCCCCCCCCCCCCCACCTACTTTGATCCAACCCGAGTGAAATATCTGACCCTTTCTCAACCTAATCTGATCCTTTCTCCTGCGGAGAGACTACCCCCGCCTTCAAGCTCCTCAAGTGCACGAAGACCCGAGCCATCTTCACCGGCCCGTTCAACCACTGTGCTTTCCATATTATGAACCTTACCAGAGGCTTACACCCCCACTCCCCTCTACTGTCCGCAATCCTCCCCTTCTGATTCTATCCCCTTTAATTTCACCCTAAACCGGGCCCATCCAAGATGGCCCCCTTCTCCATTCATGGCCCCGTTCCCACTCCAACCCTGCCACATCGCGTCCCCCCTCCCCTTCCCCCGCCTCACGTCTGTTCAACAGCATTACCTGCCCTGTTCCTGCCGAAAGGCTCCTCCTATCTTCCCTATCCTCCCACTTTCCCTTCCCTGATCTCTTCAAATCACTCCCTGTGGACTCCACCCTCCCTCACATGAACAGACACATCCAAAACCAGAGGTCACCTTCTCCAAAAAAAGAAAAAACACCACAAGCGGTGAATGGGCAGTTGCCCCCTTACAAACTTATTGCCCCTTCTCCCCATCTGAGAAGGCCCCACACTACCGGCATCTCCCGAACTCTGTTGTTCCTGCTCCTCCCATCAATGTTCAGTTCTCCCCTAGTGTATGGTCTCTAATAAAGACATTAGCCACCTCGGGGGTTTTAAAATAGTATTCCCGGCCTTCAAACGTCACCCACAGTTTTGCTGGGTACAGCACCCCAAATCTGATCTGCTTTCAGTATAGAACCGCTTTGGCCTTATTGAATCCGGTATGCCTTTTTGTCAGTTCCGCTCCAATGTCCTGATAGATTCGGACCCTGTTCCCCTCCTATTTGCAGTTCTGCTTCTTCCTGGCCCAGCCCAGGATCTTCTCCTCTATAAATTTATGGAGCCTCTTAATCACCGCTTGCGGCGACAGCCCCACTCTTAGCTTCTGCCTTAGGGACCCGTGCGCCTTATCCACCTCTGAGGCCTTGTCCAGCATTTCTTCCACCACCAGCCCCATCAGGATCCCTGAGACTTATCTCATGGCACACATGCTTTCCACATCCTCAGGCAAGCCAATGATATACAGGTTCTGCCTTCTGGATCTAATCTCATGCTCCCCTACCTTTGCCCTTAGCGACTTGCAAAAATCCCCCAGCAGCCCCACCTCCACCTCCAATGCCCCAACCCCATCACGGTGGTCAGACATCACCTTCTCCATCTCCCTGATCTGTGATCTCTGTGCCTGCAGGCACTTCTCAATTCTTTCCATCAATTCTTTCAAAGGTGCTCCCAGTCCCTCGATTATCTTTGACCCATCTTCCTGCATCTCCTTTCGCTGCTGGCATAACACCTCTCTGATGAACGCCATCAGCTGCTCCCTCTGGGATTTTCCACCTTGTGACAACCTTTCCCCCTCCGCCATCTTTCCAATTGTTGCTACGCCACAGGTATCCTCCAGTTCCTTGGCCAAGTCTTTAATCTCCTTCTGCCGGGCCTGATAACCAGCAGATATGCAACTCCCAGGGGGGAATCTTCTTTCCACACCTTCAGCTACACTTTCCTATCAAAATTCCCCTGCTTTCGGGTAAAAAGAACCAAACTGCCTTTGAGCCGGAGCTGCCGTGTGTGCGACCACTCACTCCATGGCCCTCACCGGAAGTCGCCCTGGCAACAATCTTGTGAATCTCCTCTGTCTCTCCACAGCAAATATGTCCTTCCTGTAATGTGGTGACCAGAACTGTGTACACAATTTCAGCTGTGGCAAACCCAGCATTTTATACATTCCAGCCTTACACCCCTGCCTTTGAATTCAATACCTCACCCAATAAAGGAAGGCATTCCATAAGCTTTATTGAATACCTTACCCACCTTTCCTGCCACCTTCAAGGACTTGTGGACATGCACTCCAAGGTCTCTCCACTTCTCAACTCCTCTCAACATCTTCCCATTTATTGAGTATTCCCTGCTCTGTTTGTCCTGCCCAAATGCATTACCTCGCACTTTTCCAGATTGAATTCCATTTGTCCCATCTCTGCTCACTCAACGAAACCATTGACATAATTCTGGAGTTAACAGTTATCTTCTTCACCATCAACGACACGACCAATTTTTGTGTCATCTAAAATTTCCCAATCATACCAACCACATTTAAGTCTAAATGATAATTCCAACAAACAGCCAAGCCCCCAATACTGAGCCCTGTGGAACATCACTGGAAACTATTATTCATTCACCAAAACATCCATCACCCATTACCCTTTGTTTCCTGTCACTGAGCCAATTTTGGATCAAACCTGCCAACGTCCACTGAATCCCACGAGATCTTGCTTTTCTGCCGAGTTGGCCATGTTCTCCCCATGTCTGCATAGATTTCCCCCAGGAGCTCTGGTTTCCTCCCACATGCCACAGCTGTGTAGTTAAGTGGATTGGCCATGCTAAATTGTCCCTTAGTATCCAAGGACGTGCAGGTTAGTGGGGTTATGGTGTTACAGGTTTAGGGTACCCAGAGCCTGGGTAGGATGCTCTTTCGGGGGGTTGGTGGAAACTTGATGGGTCGAGTGGCCTCCTCCTTGTAGGGGTTCTATGGATTCTATGTGGAACCTTGCCTTACTGAAATCCATGGAGACACAATCCACTGCACTACCCTCATTTATCTTCCTTGTTGCTTCTCAAAAAATTATGTTTAGTTAGTAAAACACAATCTTCCCCTAACAAAATCACGCCGCATATTTCTGATCAAACCATGTCTTTCTAAGTGACAGTATCCCTTGTCTCTCTGAATTGCTTCCAATAATTTGCCCTTCACTGAGTTCAGACTGACATTCTACAGGTTTTGGCCTATCCGTTGCATCATTTCTAAATCAGACCTGTGCACAGTAATTAATTCAGTGAAACTGACAGACTGGGAAGCCGTTCAGCAAAACAAGAACTCCAGCTATTGCTGGATGAAAGGCAGCTGCTCACAGGACTCCTTCTTGCAGAATGCCTACAATGTTTGACAGGTGATTATCAATTTCCTGAAAATCACTTCACCTGTTTTACACACGGTCTGCAAAGAATCCGCTCTCTCCACATGTGAGCTTCAGAGGGTTCACGTTTTTATGGCAGGTTATTGCTGACCTCTAAATCCTCCTGGTAAAAAAGTTAATTTCCAATAGACCAGATGGCCACACATTTCCAATGCCAATCAGGGTGTCTATTACTGGAGGGTTACCCACCATGACACACCCTCATCTGGCTCTCTGTCTCTTCCCAAGGAGAGGAAACGGAGGGTCCTGAGTATTAGAAGTGGCCTGAGTGCAGATGGGGGAAGGATAACGTGTGGAGGGTGATGTGTTGCATAGTTGCAAGAGGATAATAGAGGGTAATAGTACGAGGGCAAATGTGAGCAAGCTTCCAACTTGCTAAAGATCCATTGTTTTGGCAGGGACTTAATTCTGTTCTCTGTTTCTTTCCCAGTCTTATTTCCCTCTTGTCACTCATATTCCACCTTCATACCCATGATAGGATTGTTTGTTTATTCTAACATCCAGGATTATTGCCACAGTCCCTTTGGATTTCCTACAATTTAAGCCAGTAAACCCTCATCTCATCATTGGGATTGTTGTAGAAAATGCTGCAACAGTAGGAAACACCCCACTCTTTGTACTGGATTAAAGGCAGAAACTAAGGCAGATGTTCGAAAGAGAGCTGTGAGCACTGAAGCTGCCAGATTTATTTTATAACGGGGTCTGCAGACATGACCCCCCCCCCCCCCCCCCCCCCCCAATAAAATCTGATCTCATGTTCATTTGCTGTATTTTGAACAATCTATTGCAATCCTGACTTTAAAGCCAAAAACATTTTTCCTGGCAAAGTCACCGATATAAAAGTACACTATTTATAAAGACTTTCATTGAACTTCAGAGTTCAGTTCTTTTCCACTGGGAATTTAACCAGACATAGAAAAAAAAACCTGACAGACTTTAATTCAAGCAGCATCAGGATTTAGCTGTCACGCGTATCATATTTTAATGTCACCAGGCATATCTGTACGAAAACATAAAACTGGCGATACACTTCTCCAGAAGGTAATTGGCAGTTTGTCTTCCTCAGTATTGATGAAGTCCTAGCTGATTGCTCCAATCCCCTGTGCCTTTACTGCAGTAATTGGCTTTACTCACATATCCAAGTGAACACGGGTACTAAAGGAGATACAGTGACATTGCCTCTGCCCTCACAGATTTGCAGGAACAGTTGTGCATTCAGTGCTCTCAAACTTAATGGAAATTCTCCATTCATATCCTTTAACATGGCTAGTTAGTTACCTAAAGTAAATAGCTCACATCAATTTCAGTTTCACAAAGACTCCATGGCGTCACATTCAGTCAAATGTCACCTTGATGTCAAGGCAGTCAGTCTCACCTCACCTTTTGAATTTAACTCTCTTGCCCATCTTTGGACCAAGATGTAATGAGGTCAGGAGCTGAGTGGCCCTAGTGGAATACAAACTGAGTATTAGTGTGAAGGTTATTGTTGAGTGAGTGCTGCTTGACAGCACTGTCGACAACACCTTCTGTCACTTTGCTGACAATTGAGAGTGGACTGATGGGCAGGGCCGGCTCAAGGCACCGGCAACTCGGGCTGTCGCCCGGGGCGCCATGTGCTAGGGGGCGCCAGACTCGGGTCCCGCACATGCGCAGTTGGGCCGGCGCCAACCAGCGCATGCGCGGTGGCCGCACTCCCCCAGTGTGGCCGCACTCCCCCAGGGCGGCCCCCCCCCCCGTCCGTCCCCTCGGTCCGCCCCCCCGCTCGGTCCGCTCCCCCCCCGCCTCGGGTCCTTCCCCCCCCCCCCTCGGGTCCGTCCCCCCCCCCTCGGGTCCGCTCCCCCCGCCCCCCCCCCTCAGGTCCGCTCCCCCCGCCCTCCCCTCGGGTCCGCTCTCCCCGCCCTCCCCTCGGGTCCGCTCCGCCCGCCCTCCCCCCCCCCGGGTCCGCCCCCCCCCTCGGCCTCGCCCCCCCTCTCGGCCTAGCCCCCCCTCTCGGCCCCGCCCCCCCCCCTCTCGGCCCCCCCCCCCCTCGCCCCCCCCCCCCCCCCCCCCTTGCCCGGGGCGCCAGCAACCCTAGGGCCGGCGCTGCTGATGGGATGGTAATTGGCCGGGTTGGATTTGTCCTGCTTTTTGGCTATAACTCAGAATTCACCTCGGGCCTTTGAACCACATTATATCCTCGCAATAATCTATCAATGGAGGGAACAAAATTTAATTAATTTTCCAATCTTATTCTTATGCTGAAGGGGTATTAACTGACTGGATTGAATTTGTCCTTTTTGTGGACAGGATGTATCTGGGCAATTGCCACTGTCAGCTGGCGTTGTACTTGTGCATGTGGCAGCTTTGCTAGAAGTGCTAGAGGGTCATTAACAGAAAATACAGAAGGATGACTTATTTTTTGAAGCCAAATAACTTTTAGTTGCTCTCATTTTTACTTTCATGGTCTCCACCATCTGGACACATGAAGGTTGGAATATACAAGCATGCTAGAAGTATAGCCACTGGGGCTGGAAGCAGGTGTCACTGCTGCTCCTAACCTGATTGCAACTCTCTCTCTCGCCAACCAACTAAGTTATTGCTGGATTGGGGGGGGTGATGGGTAAGCCAACATTCCAGGGATGGAGGTGGATATTAAGGCAGTGGTCGAGACATTGGCTGAAACGATGGTTGGTGCCGGTATTAAAGGCCTGTCAGCACTGAAACACAACCAGAACCTTTCATGACTAGAGTCCTCTTTGAAGCCCCAAGCTCGCTGATGGGAAGAGGACAGGTGGGGCAGCAGGGTAGCATGGTGGTTAGCATAAATGCTTCACAGCTCCAGGGTCCCAGGTTCGATTCCCGGTTGGGTCACTGTCTGTGTGGAGTCTGCACGTCCTCCCCCTGTGTGCGTGGGTTTCCTCCGGGTGCTCCGGTTTCCTCCCACAGTCCAAAGATGTGCGGGTTAGGTGGATTGGCCATGCTAAATTGCCCGTAGTGTCCTAATAAAAGTAAGGTTATGGGGGGGGGGTTGTTGGGTTACGGGTATAGGGTGGATACGTGGGTTTGAGTAGGGTGATCATGGCTCGGCACAACATTGAGGGCCGAAGGGCCTGTTCTGTGCTGTGCTGTTCTATGTTCTATGTTCTAGGTCAGTGAAGCAGGCATTCTGAAGGCCAGCAGAGCAGGTTATTTTCTGGCTTGTGTTGCTCATTATGCTTTTACTTAATTGCTCTGTTTTAATAACCTTTGCTCTAGAGTCGCCAGGTATCTTTCTGATACCACCACGAGGTTCAAAGCCAAGTGCTGATCAATAACTCAATACACCAGTTAGTAAGTTTGAAATCAATACACATTTATTATACACACAGCCAATCAATACTCATGCATAAAACTCTACTTACTAAACTATCACTATTACTAAAAGCCTATACTTGGCTTTGAATGGCCCACCAGGTCAGAGGAACAATGGCCTTTGTCCGTTTCTGATTCTGTTGGCTTCGAACTGGTACGGAATAGTAGCTAGGAGTGTCTATTTCGTAGCGTGCGTTGACCTGAGACTTACTTGGTTGATGCAGCTGCTAGGCAGATCTCTCCTCGTTGAGAGCCAAGGCCAAGAAGCTGTTAAGCAGGTCTCTCCTCGTCGAGAGCCAAGGCCAAGAAGGACGAACTGAACTTGGGGACGCTATCCTACAGGTCCCAGGGGCTTCGCGCCCTTTTGGGCGGACCCCGGACTTGGTCCCAATTAATTGTGTCAGGTCTCAATCGTTCTCATCGATTTTCTCCAATACTGGAGTTGTCCCCTGATCGTTGGGCGGGCCCTAGGTGTTCGTTGGCCTGCCTTTGTCGTAGCTCCCACTGGCCGGGGAGTCTTTCTTGGTCCCGATTGTTTCAATGTTTCTGATTGTTTCTGGAGATCGCTCATTAGTATGTAAATGGCTATTGGTTTTGGTTCTGTCTGGGTTCTGCAAATCTTAATACACAGGAAACCTTGCACCTGCTTGTGTTCCCTGTAGCCGACTGATTTTCCCTGCACTCCTCATGAGTGTCCATTTTGAAATCGGGACATGGCCACCCCAGGTGGCTACACTCCCTCCTTGTGACCCTCAACGCGAAGCGTGAAGGATCACATTACTGCGATGTCTTCGTCCTCTGACCAAGCGGGCACTCATGATCAGGCTCAACTCTGACCCTAACTATGCAATAAATTTTTAACTAACAATTTTACATACACATCATCAAAACTCTACGGGGGCGCTATGTCATTTAAGGACATGCATTACAAAACAAAGAACTGGAACCTTTAACTATCCTCAATAAACTACTCTCATTTAAATCATTCAAACATACTAACTTCCTAACTGTACAAATAGCAGCATTCAAATTTTCCTCTGGTTTGGCAGTCAAACACAGAGGGCGCGATTCTCCCAGACAGGGAGAAATCGTAAGGCTGGCGTCAAATCCGGGCGGGTTTGACGCCAGCCTCCCCCTCCCCGACCGGGAACCGATTCTGGTCCCCGGTCGGGGCTAGTATGCCGCGGCCGCGAACTCCAGCATCGCGGGCTTAACAAATTTCGTTAAGCCCGCTTGCCAGTGTTTGCGCCAGCTGACGCGTCACATGACGTCAGCCGCGCATGCGCGGATTGGAAGACTCCAACCCGCGCATGCGCGGATGATGTCATCACGCATTTGCGCGAAATCCGCGCATGCGCGGGCCGGGATGCCCCTCAGCAGCCCCGCGAAGTGATACAGCGGGGCGGCGGAAGGACAAAGAGTGCGCGGGAATCGGACCCGCTGCCCGCGATCGGTGCCCACCGATCGCGGGCCCATGGCACCCTTGGCACGGCCGTGGTACTGCCGTGCCAATCGGTGCCATGGTTTTCAAAATCGGGACTTTACGGCTGTTTTTACGAACGGCCAGACCAGGTGTGTTTGCCGTTCGTAAAAACAGCCGTAAAGGGCTTGGACTTCGGCCCATCGGCCAGCTGAGAATCGCTGCTGGCCGTAAAAAAACGGCGGCAGTGATTCGTGTCGGGAGTCGGGCGTGGGGGGGGGGGGGGAGAATAGCGGGAGGGCGTCGGACTAGCGTGGCCGTAAAAATTTACGAACCCCGCTATTCTCCGCACTGTCGTGAGTGCGGAGAATTGCGCCCAGAGTTTTACAATCCTTTAGTCACAAATGAACACATTTCTTTATTTACAAATGAAGACGCACAAACAAAACAAATGTTCTTTATTCCATGTCAAGGGGTTTGGGGGCCTGGTGGAAACCGAAAATAGGGGATCTTATTTTGTATACTGGGGTGCGAGAGCGGTAGGCTCTCCTTCGCCATTTCTTCATGCGAATAGTCTGCATGATGCTGCAGAGTATCGCCAGTGCTAGAAGTGCTTCGACAACATATAAACTTATCACACCATGTCGGGGTATTGTTAATCGTTACTGGGCTCTGTGTGCTATGGGGGAGTGAATTATTGACGGCCTGTGGGGTGGGGGTGAGGGGGTTCGCGTTCGCGCGCAACCAAATGCATCTTATAATGACAACAACAAAGGTGGAGGCCGTCTTCATCTTGTCTTCTCTCTTCTTTCTTCTCTTCTTGTCCTGGAGCTTCTGGAATTCTGTGAATACAAGCATAATATCTGTTCTTACCTTGCTTAAGATCTCGTGTGTTAGTCTGTCTGAACTTTAATGCCAATTTCCCTTTATAATTGGTCACTATCTGTGACTCCCTCATTTCTTTTAAAAAAACCGAATTTCAGGACAAGACACACTTTAAAAATACTGAAACAGTGCGAGCTGTCTTGCAGCCTGTGTGATTTACCATCCTAATGTTTGAGGATGTAAATAGCATGAGGGGAAGCAACAGAAGGGTTACCATAAAACAAAACAAAAGAGCCAAAATGAGGTGCGTATGTGCCGCGGCGGGTAAGAGTTGGATGGGATCCCCGGGTAGGGCAGGCTGTGCTCTACCAGAGCTTGGCTGACCAGAGGGGGGTCCTCAGACAGGGCGGGGGTAATTGCCGTTTCTCCACTGCCTGAGTAACCGGCAAGAATGTAGTCATCGTGGGGGTTGCAGTAATGCCTCTACCGTCGAATCGGAAGAGCAGTTACGAACTGGGTTCTGGCAAGTTCTCAGTGGTGTCGGCTGATAAGCTTGCTGGCAAGTTCTCAGAGGTATCTGCGGACAAACTTGGCGTGGGGCTGTGGAAGGCTGTGAAAATTCAAGCAAAGAACATGTGACAAACACAAACAAACAAACATGCAGCGAATATCGTGCAGGCTCCATCAGAAGGGACACCGTTTCTCTCTAGCGGTTCCTTTTTAAAACATCATCTGGACACCTCAGTTATCTGTTGCGAACAGGGTGGCAAAGGGATTCGGGTGGTGGGAGTCGGACTCAATGTCATCATCTTCTCCCGGCTGCCATATGTATAAGTTTGGCCAAAGCTGCGTGGTGTGACCTGGGGTTCATCTCATCGTTCCTGATGAGCCTGAACAAATTGTCGCGGTGCCATATACGTGGGTCTAGTTGGGAGGTGCTGGAGTCGGGGTCGTCAACGTCGGGCGGTGGTTCTGGGTCAGGGGCTTTAATGTATGTGATCTCGAAGGGATCACTCTAATTGTTCTCAGAGTCGCTGGGAGTGGGGCCTGTTACAGGGGGATAGTATTGTGGTGTGCTGTGGCTGTCGTCAGTGTTTTCGCAGTCACTGCTGCTGTCTGTGGGCGGGGAGAGGCGGAGTCAAGAGTCAGGAGGCGGAGTCGAGGTCGAGTCTGTGGGTGGGCTGGACGGGCTGGGGGAGGGTAGGAAAGCGTTTTCCGTGGGCGGGACGAGGTCGTCTGCTGCGGCGAGCAGGGCGTGGTGTGCGTGGTTGGTCTGTGAGCCATAAGCCTTGAGCTGGTTAATATGAAACCACACAGACTTTCCATTGGGGTATTTTATTTTGTACACGGAGCGGCTTACTTTGTCCGAAATGGAGTACGGACCCGAGTACTTAGGTGACAGGAATGTGCTGTGGTTGTAAAGGGAGAGCATAACCTGCTGCCCTACTGCAAACTCAGTCGCATGCACTGTCTTGTCGAAAAAAGCCATGCTCTGTTACTTTCTGGTGCCTAGTTTTACTGCGGCTGCTAGTTGAGCCGTTTTAACGTTATCGATGAGCTGTCGCACAGCATTCTCGTGGGTGAGGGCCGTCACTTCGGGGCTGGTCAAGTCTAAACCTCATAAATATTCTGTGCCTTTCATGGGGCGTCTGGTCATGAGAGTGTGGGGGGTGTATCCTGTGGACGTGGATACTGTGTTCCGTAAAAACATGAGGGCAAATGGGAGAACCGAGTCCCATGTGCTGTTGTTCTGTTGAACCATCTTTCTCAGGGTGGCTTTTAGTGTCCGATTCATTCTCTCGACAATACCACTTGACGAGGTGGTACGCGATGTGAAATTTTGAGTAATGCCAAATATTGTCAGGACGTTTTTCATAACGCGTCCCATAAAATGGGAGCCTTGGTCGGATTCAATGCTGCGGGGGAGTCCCCATCTTGTAAAGATGTGGTAGGTCAGAATTTTGGCTGTGGTCTTTGCTGTATTTGTTCTTGATGGGAATGCCTCTACCCATTTTGTAAATGTGTTGATGACCGCCAACACATATTTGTATCCATTTCTGCAAGGGGGTAAGGGTCCTATAAAGTCAATCTGGAGGTTAGTCCATGGGCCATTAACGGGGCGGGTGTGGCTAAGTTGAGCCTTTTTTGCATATCTGTCCGGATTGTTTTGGGCACAGATCAAGCAATTCTCAACGTAGTGGATGATATCTGCTTTTAAATTTGGCCACCAACAGAGCTGCCTGAGGTGGGCTACAGTGGGCTCAATGCCCTGGTGTCCATGACTGTCATGGAACAAACAAATGAGTTGATTCCTGTCCTGCTCAGGAACTACATAAAGACTATCCTTAAGGATCACACCGTCATGTGTGGTCAGAGAATTCCTAAATTTGTCGTACGGGGCTGGGAGTCCCTTTAAAACTTCCCTGAGCTTTTCATCTTGTTTCTGGGCCTGCGTTAAATCTTGGATGTTGGTCTGTGAGACCAGAACTGTGTGTACCGGGACGCTTTCGGGGGGGGGGGGTTCCAAAAGTAACCATGCCTGGAGCCTGCTTTAGCTAGTGCGTCAGCTTTTACATTTCCAGGTGGGGAAGAACGGTGGTGACTACGAACTTTTATGATGCCATATTTCCTGTCCTTTGCCTGTTTTAAAATATGGCAGAGTAATGGGGCTGATGGTAGCGGTTTTCCGTCTGCGGAAACAAATCCTCTTGCTTCCCACAGGGTTGCAATTCCGTTAAGCTGTTGCAGACATACAAGCTGTCTGAGTAGATGTCTGCTGGGCTGGGGAACGGATTGGAGTGATCTACTATGTACGCTATTGCTGCCAGTTCTGCTGCCTGCGAGCCTAAGTGTCCTGGCAACTTGAGTGAAATTTCCTCTAGGGCGCGTCCCTGCGTGTCCTCTACATAAATTTCACATCCTGTTATACGTTTACCATCCAGTACCGTGGAAGAGCCATCCACATATATTCTCAGGGGTGCGCACGTGTCTGTGGGCTGGGGTCTCTGGGGTGAACTACCTATCTTGCTGGGAGGTGTTTTTGCGATGAAGGGGGCCTGTGTTGTGGTGTGGTGAGATAATCTCACATTCGTGAGGGGTGCCTGGGTATTGTAAATTATCTGCGAGGAAAGTGTGGGTTTTAGCCCTTTTAACGGTGATGTCCCGTCTCTGTAAAAGAAGGGTCCAACGGGCTGCTCGTATTTGGCTGACTGTGCCATCTTTAAGTCGGCCGTCTAATAAAAGCTGTGTTGGGGAGTGTTCTGTGAGGATTGTGATGGGGTTGAGTCCTATTATGTATGAAAAATACTGAACTGCCCAAAAAACTGCGAGTAGGTGCCTTTCACAGGCAGAAAATCCTTGCTCCACAGGATCTAAAACTCTTGAGGCGTATGCCACGGGTCTTAACTGGTCATGCCTTTCCTGGAGGAGTACGGCCGAAAGAGTGCGGTCGGTGCTTGCTATCTCTATAGCATTGGGAGAAAGTGGGTCTGGAACCTGTAGTGCGGGGGCTGTGCTGAGTGCTCTTTTTAACGCGTCCATGGCATCTGTATGCTGCGGAAGCCATTCCCAAGGTACCTTTTTCTTGAGAAGGTCGGATAGGGGCGCTGCTTTAGTGGCAAAACCGTCGATGTGGTTTTGGCAGTAGCCAACCAGTCCTAAAAATGACCGGAGGGCTGAGACGGTGTGGGGAAGGGGCAATTTGGCAATCAAGTCAATCCTTTTGTGCTCTATCTCGCGTTTACCATGCGTGATAATTGTTCCCAAATACATCACCTTTTCTTCCAAAATTTGGGCCTTTTTGGGGTTGATCTTACATCCAATTTCTGTCAGGAGTCCTAGGAGTTCTGACAGAAGCGAGATGTGCTCTGCCTTTGTGTCTGTCTGCAGTAACAGGTCGTCTACGTACTGGACCAGACATTCGCAGCCGGAAAATTTAGATAAACCATTTGCCAGCTGTCTGTGAAAAATGGAGGGGGAGTTTTGGAATCCTTGTGGAAGGCATGTCCGTGTATATTGCTGTCCTCTGAAAGTGAATGCAAATTTATACTGGCACGCTTTAGCCAATGGAATGGACCAGAATCCGTTGCTGATGTCCAGTTCAGTTTCTGATCAATGGTCACCTATAAGGGGGTGGTTGATGGGGAGAGGTGGGGTGGAGGAAGAACACAGCCAATCAGTGGCAATAGGTCAGGATACATCATCTCCAATGAAAGGGACAGATAGAACTCGGTCAGAGGGTGATTAACCTGACACTTCAAACTTTGCAAGGTTGCTCCAGAGCAGTTGAATGAGTGGGCCCAAAGCGAACAACAAGGATGCTACCCCTTTAGGGGTTGTACATGCCAATGTGGGGCAACAAACATTCCTTGTCCTTGTTCCTGTTGGAGAAGAGTGCGAACAACGCCAAAGAAAGGGCCCAGAGTGGTGGTGGGTCCCATTTCTTGCTGTACTCATTTCCATGGAAGAGGAGGTTCTGGAATTGCCAGAGGGTCAAAGCAGCCATTCCATCATGTATGGAGAGGCAGGATTACAGTCACAGAAGGGTGAGTAGCCTCCTGCCCAGGTTCAAGTGAGCATGAGGTGTTCTAGCATCCTCCAATGTACATTCATTTATCTGAACGCCAGTCACTTATTGGGGCTCATGTTTGGAAGTGCAAAACCATTTGATCTTTCTGTTCTCTCAAAGGAACAAGGAGCAAAAGTAGGTAATTTTAATGATGGATCAATGCAGCAGAATGTTTAACTTTTCTTCTTTGTCTTTTCTCTATCCTGCAGAGTGGCATTTATGTAATGGGTACATTGATCTGACCTTTCTCTTCCCAGATGTTGACTGACCTGGGTATTTCCAGCATTTTCTGTTCCTGCATCCGTTCACTGGACTGATATGTATGACTCTCTACAAGAGTGATTCCTTCAGTAGAGGAGTTCAGACACTCGTATGCTTTAAATGGTGCTCATATCTTCAATGGAATCTTCCATGCTCAACTTGAGGGTTAAAACTGCTTCAGGCCACTCTACAATTGGCCACATATTTCCCTTTGTGACTCTGTAAGCACAAAACTTGTGTACCACACCACAAGGTCCAGCCTCTCCATCCAGTTGGAACTAGCTGGAGCTGTGCTTTGTCCTCCAATGTATTGTACCAACAACTGCTGCTACCTACACTGTACACCCTGTCCACATTTGATGTAATGCCACCTGTTGTATACTTACCTGAGGCCCCAAAGAGATGTGTCTAACTGTACTAATGAAGGATGCACTGGGGTCCTTTGATGCATAGATCAGACCAAAAGCTTTCTCCCTCTTTCCTTCGGCCTCTGCCTGCACTGCGGCTGCCCTGCCAGTGTCAAGGGCCTTCTTCTCCTCTATTCACAATCGGGTAAGCCATTAAACTCCTGAACAACTTCTCTGGCCAGGGTTGCAAGCTCTTTTCTCCTGCAAGGTGAAGATCAAGGCCTGGATTTTTACCGAGTCAGGATGACGATGGTGCCATTTAGAGATAATAGCCAGGGCTCATGTGTTTCAACAATCCAATGAATTTATTTACATGAGATAGAGGTTTCAAGTGCTAGCAGTTCCAGCTATTGAAACGCTAACAAGTCTGGATGATTGACATGGGGCTCTTGTAAACAGAATTTATTTTAAGAATGTGGAAATTTGACAGTGAATGACTATTTTTAAAGCTGTTTTTTAAGATTCCATCCTGAAACTATAGGGTTCATTGTTCCATATTGCGGTATTATCATACATGAAGACAATGCAAGGGTTAATTAAGTGTATACAGACAGCCACTAGAGGGAGCCTGTACTTTGAGTATATAAGGGATGACGCTGAGCCTTGTGGGACAGAAGATACAGAAGGACAGATGAGGCATGAGAGCGAGGTTGTGCACTTGAGAGTTCTGCAGTTAGCGATAGCATAGATTAAATATAGTAGCCTTCTACTTTAGAAATGTGAACAAATCTTAGTAAGTAGTGAAATGAATTTATAGTTTTGTTCATTAACAAAGCTTTGTGATCTTTATTCAACAATACCATCCAAGCTATCCAGGTAAAGCAAAATAGAGAACACAACACAGATGTATATGAAAATGTAAATGTTGCCACAGTCCTAGAGGACCATAGGCTGCTCCATCCTTTTGAGTTGATGATTTAGCTGGAGAGTCACCACCCCTCAGGCGAGGAACAAGGTTGAGCAGACAGGGCCTTCATGAATAACCTCAGCTGGTGTGGGAATTGAACCCATGCTGTTGCCATTGCTCTGCATCACAAACCAGCCATCCAGCCAACTGACCTGGGAGGTGAATGGTCATGGATGTGCCAGTGATTGGCATAAAGGTGCATGAAAGGCCATGGAGGTCTTTTACAGAGGGATATTTTGGCATAGGGCCATGAGGGGCCAAATGGATTGTTTGGAGGCCATACTTTGGCTTTGAGGGCATGGGGTGTGTGTGAGTATCTGGGTGTGAGGGCTGTTAACTGGGAAAAAGTTCCTTCACTGAGGTGGTACTTCTAAACAGTTAGCCTCAGCAGCTGGCAGCCTGTGGTTGCCTCTGAGCTTTCTCCCAGGTTGGCTGACTTGACTCTAGCCCACACCATGCACACCCCTCAATGTGGACACTTTCTCTTTGAGGTGGGCAGGCTGAGCTAGTAATTTTCCTGAGTCCCATTACCCTCCTTGAGGATGGAAATATAGACCCAAAAGCCTGACTGATGTGATATGTCCCATCTGAACTACATGAAGCACAATCTCATGTGCAGATCCTAGCAATTCAATGTTAATGGATGCATCCTTCCAACCACCACCTTCTCGAGGACAATTAGGGAAGGGCAATGAATGAGGGTAGGCTTAGCCAGAGATGCCAAATCCCTTAAAGAATATTTATTTTTAAAAATTGCCAGCTGGGCATTGCATGTTACCCACCTTGCCAGACCTCAAGAGGTTCGTGGAGCAATTCCTGCACTGCACCCATGTCCTGCTCACCACGCCATGCTTGCTGACCTCAAGAGAAAATACATGTCTGCCATGGCTGCTTAGATTGACTGGCTGAGCAACTCCTCTGCTTTCTGGAGTGAGCACATTCTTTATTGCCCCCGGACATCACCCCCAGGGACGTTTTGCTGAATTATGAAGCTGCCTTCCACAACTTGCTGCCATGTCACTGCACTGAATTCTTTCACACCCTGTAATTATACTATATCAACTTTCAGCCAGATTGATGGCTGATAGGCCCTGGCTTTAACTGGGGCCCACTCCGTCCAGCTGCAGCCCCCTGACCACACAGATCATGGAGGCAACCAACTAATTGGTCGCCTCCCTCCCACAGAAGTCCCCTCCCTCCGACAAAATTCAGCAGGAGGTTGCATATCAACCTTGAGTGGGGTTATGACCGGAAAATTGTTCTGGTGCTGAGGTCACAAAACGTCTGTGCAAATTATGCTCAAATCTTGAGGCCAGAGAGTTTATTGGTGCCAATGGGAAAGATGAAGCATTAAGCTAAATGTTCAATTTACTTAATATCAAGGCTTTTGTTTCTGAAATGTACACAAAATCTGGCTGGAAAACTGAGAAAGATTTAATCTAATGTTGGAAATTTAACAGTTGTTAATATCTTTGCTAACATCTTCCAGTTTAATCTTTAAGTATCAATCCATTCATTCCAATGCCAGGCATGATTGTGATGAGTTTTGAACCGGTTCTTCTTTGAAATATGATCTTGTTTAGTAAATGAATTGTATCGTGGCAATTACTGTTGTCATAAGATGGAGTGCCTGTATTATTGAGAGCAGTAATATTGTGACTGTGATGGAGCACATTGTTCCCACTTAGAATTGCTTGCTGCCAAATTGTTGATGAGAGGATGTGATTGCTCAGTATGACAACAGTGAAAATATTAGGCATGTTCAGGCCAGTAAAACCAGCATAAAAGCAATTTAAATTGCCGAGTATTGCATCTTCCTCCTTTACTAGTTTTTGGAATGGACTAATCTCATCTAAACTCAAATGTCTGGTGTCTCCATGTACTCCAACAACCATCATCCCTTGTGCCAGATATGACACCAGCCAGTGGAGAGTTTCCCCCGATTCCCATTGTCTCCAGTTTGCTAGGGCTCCTTGGTGTTACACTCGGTAATATATAGCCTTGATGTGAAGGACAGTCATTCCCACCTTGGTGTCTGGAGTTCAGCACTTATGCCTATATTGGAACCAAGGCTGCAATAATGCCAGAAGCTAGTAGAACACAAGAGTATTACTAATGAGGTTATTGCTAGTGCCACTTGCCAGCACTGTTACTGACATCATCCATCACTCTGGTGATGATGAAGTGTAGATTTATGAGACGGTAATTGGCTGGGTTGGATTTAGAACCATAGAACCTTAGAAATGATACAGCACAGTAGGGGGCCATTCAGTCCATCAGCTGACCCAAAGACACCCAGGTGCCTTTTCTAAACCCATCTTCCTGCGCACGGCCCATAGCCCTGCAGCTTACAATACTGAAGAGCTGCTTTGTGTGTACAGGACATACCAGGATAATTTCCTACATTGTTGGGTGGATGCCAGTGTTGTAGTTGGAGGGGCATGGCAAATTCTGAAGTGCAGGTCTTCAGTGCTATTGCCGGAATATTGTCAGGGTCTAAAGCCTTTGCAGTATCCAGTGCCTTCAGCCATTTCTCGATATCATGTGGACTGAATTGAGTGATATCCGTGAAGCTTAGGACCTCCATAGGAGGCTGAGATGGATCTTCCACTCAGCACCTTTGGCTGAAGATTGTTGCAAATGCTTCAGCTACGTCTTTTACTGATGTGCTGGACTCCTCCATCATTGAGGATGGGAATATTTGTGGAGCTTCTGCCTCCAGTGAGTTATTTAATTGTACACCACCATTTTCGACTTGATTTGGCCAGGCTGCAGAACTTAGATCTGATCCATTGGTTGTACAACTGCCTAACTCTACCTATCACTGATGTTTTGCTTTTGCTATTTGGCTGGCAAATAGTCCTATTTTGCGGCTACATCAGGTTGAAAGCTTATTTTTAGGTATGTCTGGTGTTGCTCCAGGCATGCTCTCCTGTACTCTTCATTGAACCAGGGTTGATTCCCTCGCTTGATGGTAATTGTAATGTGGAGGATATGCCAGACTGTAGGTTTATAGTTAATGGTTAAGTACAATTCTGCTTTTGCTGATGGCACATAGCGGCAAGTATAGCGTCTTGAGTTGCGAGATCTGTTTGAAGTATCTATCCATTTGGCACAATGATACAGCCACACACACGTTGGCGATTAGCCTCAATGTGAAGACAACCTTCATCTTCAGCAAATGTGGTGGTCACTCCTACTGAGACAGTCATGAACAGATGCATCTGTGGCAGGCAACATGGCATAGGTGAGGTCAAGTATGTTTTTCCCTCTTGTTGATTCCCTCACCACCTGCCACAGACCCAGTCTAGCAGTTGTGTATTTTAGGGCTCAGCGAGCCCAGTCTAGAGTGGTGCTACAAGCTATTTCTGCCGATGGACATTGAACTCCTCCACCCAGAGAATATTCTACGCTCTTGCCACCCTCAGTGCTTCCCCCAGCGGTGTTCAACATGGAGGATTACCGATTCATCAGCTGGGGGTAATACATGGTAATCAGCAGGAGGTTTACTACCTCATGTTTGATCTGATGCCATGAGGCTTTGTGGAGTCCAGAATCAATGTTTAAGTTTCCAGGGCAACTCTGTCCCAACAATATCCAACTTTGCCATCATGTCAGCTGGGTCTGTCCTGCCGGTGGGACAGGAAACCCGCACGAAAGGTGACGGAGGTGTCTGGGAATGTATCGGCAAGGTATGTGAGCATGTCTATTTTGTGAGACAGTTCTCCCAATTTTGTCACAAGACCCCAGATGTTAGTAAGGAGGAACTTACAGGGTCAGGAAGGCTGAGTTTGCTTTCGCTGTTCTGGTAACCAGATCAATGTTGGGTGTTCCATCCAGTTTCATTTCTTTAAGACCTTTTCGCGGTTTGATACAACTCAATGTCTTGTTAGAGCATGTCAGTGGACAGCAGTTCAGAGTCAACACATTGCTGTAGATGTGGATTAATTTGTAGCCAGATCAGGTAAGGACTGCAAGGACACTAGCGAACCCAGTGAGCTTTTATGGCCGCCAACAATGATTTCCTGGCCATCATTGGATTTAGAATAGAGCATAGAACAGTACAGCACAGAACAGGCCCTTCGGCCCTCGATGTTGTGCCGAGCAATGATCACCCTACTTAAACCCACGTAACCCATATACCCGTAACCCAACAATCCCCCCATTAACCTTACACTACGGGCAATTTAGCATGGCCAATCCACCTAACCCGCACATCTTTGGACTGTGGGAGGAAACCGGAGCACCCGGAGGAAACCCACGCACACACGGGGAGGACGTGCAGACTCCACACAGACAGTGACCCAGCCGGGAATCGAACCTGGGACCCTGGAGCTGTGAAGCATTGATGCTAACCACCATGCTACCGTGAGGCTTTGTAATTCTAGATTTCTATTGAATTCCAATTTTACCATCTGCTGTCGTGGAATTCAAAACTGGGTTCCAAGAACGTTATCCTGGGTCTATGGATTACTAATCCAGTGAAAATACCATGACTCCAATGCACTCCCCAATCCATGTCCAAATGCAGAAAGACACAGACAATATCCAGGATTCAGCTGACATGTGGCAAATAACATTCGTGCCACACAAGTGCCAGGAAATGACAATTTCCAATAACGGAGAATAAAACCATTGCCTCTTCATATTCAATGGCAATATCATCACTCAATTCCTGACAATTATCATCCATTGACCAGAAACTGAATTGTACTAGCCACATAAATAATGTGGCTACTAGAGCAGGTCAGAGGCTAGGAATCCTGTGGTGAATAACTCACCACCTCACTCTCCATAGCCTGTCCCGACCTCTTCCCGCACCGAGGAGTTTTGGCGAGTGGGGCTTCTGAGTGCAGGAAATGGGACTAAGCACAACCTCGGCTGCGTGTTCCCCGCTGAAGACCCGTGCATAACTGGAGCCACGTTAGGTATGTTGTGTTTGTCGGCACTGCGAGCACCGGGAAACATGCGGCTAAACGCACTCGATATGGGACATAGTTCCCATTTGGTTCAATCACGCCCTTAATTCCTGCCTTTTTCCCATATGCCATTAAAATTTAAACAAATTATCTATTTCCTTCTTGAATGCGTTCAGTGACTTGGTTGCCACAGCCTTCTGTAGTAGAGAATGCCAGAGGTTCACTATCCTTTGATTGAAGCAATCTTTCCTCATCTCAGCCCCAAATGGTCTACCCTGTATCCTAAGACTGTGTCCCCAGGTTCTATATTCCCTAACCAGGGAAAACATCCTCCATCCATAATCATTCCTTGCCGATACTTTCCCAGACACCTCCGTCACGTTCCTTCGGTGTGTCCTATTCCACCGGCAGGACAGACCCAGCTGACATGATGGCAAAGTTGGATATTGTCGGAGAGCTGCCCTGGGAACTTAAACATTGATTCTGGACTCCATAAAGCCTCATGGCATCAGGTCAAACATGAGGATCCTGCATCTAATCTGTCAAGCCCTGTTAGAGTCTTATACATTTCAATCAGACTTCTTCTCATTCTTCAAAACTCTAGTGAATACAGGCCCAGTTGAACCAATTCCCCCTCATAGGACAGACTCGCCAACCCCGGTGTCAGCGTAATGAACCTCCGCAAAGGCAAGTATATCCTTTCTTATATAGGGAAGCCAAAACTCATGCGATATTCCAGTTGTAGTCTTACAAAGACCCCTTATAACTGCAATAAGACATCTCTACTTCTGAACGTAAAGCCTCTTGCAACAAAGGCCAACATACCATTTGCCTTTCTTAATTGCTTGGTGTACCTGCCTCTCCATTTTCATTGACTGGTGTACAAAGACTCCAGATCCCTTTGTACGTTGACATTTCCCAATATATTACCACTTAAATAATACTCTTCCTTTCTGTTTTTCACAAGAAAGTTGATAACTTCACATTTAGCCTTGTTTTACTGCAACTGCCATGTGTTGCTCACTCACTCAACCTAAATTACCTGGAAACCTCCTTACATCCTCCTCACAACTCACCAATCCTGTCCAGTTTTGTATCATCAGCAAACTTGGAAAAGGTACATTTGGTTTCCTCATCCAGGTCATTTATATATATTATGAACAGCTGGGGCCCAAACACTGATTCCTGCAGTACCCCACTAGTCACTGCCACTCATGAAACAATTGATTTGTTCCCACTCTCTGTTTCCTATCTGTCAACCAGTTCTTGATCCATGTCAATACATTACCCCGATCCCATGTGCTTTAACTTTGACAACGCGTCTCTTATGAGGAACCTTATTAAAGGACTTCTGAAAGTCCAACTACATCACATCCACAGGTTCTCCCTCATCTATTCTACTAATTACATTCTCAAAAACCCGAGTAGATTTTTTAAGCATGATTTGCGTTTCATAAATCCATGCTGGCTTTGTCCAATCTTATCAAGTCTCTTTTTTAATAAATTTAGAGTACCCAATTTCTTTTTACAATTAAGGGGCAATTTAGCATGGCCAATTCAACTACTCTGCACATCTTTTTGGGTTGGGGTGGGGGGTGGGGTGAGACCCATGCAGACATGGGGAGAATGTGCAAACTCCACACGGACAGTGACCCGGGGTGAGGATCGAACCCGGGTCCTTGGCACCGTGAGGCAGCAGTGGTAACCACTGCGCCACCATGCCGCCCTTGTTATCAAGTCTTTTATGAGATACTCTAGCATCTTCCCCACTATGTTCATTAGGCTAACTGGTCTGTAGTTCACTATTTTCCCTTTCCCTCCCTTTTTAAATAGTGGGGTTACATTTGCCAACCTCCAATCTGTAGGAACTGCTCCAGAAACTAGAGACTTTTGAAAAATGCATCCAATGTTTCCAGGGCCACTTCCTTTAATACTCTGGGATGTAGATTATCAGGCACTGGTGAGTTGGCAGCCTGTAAACCCATTAATTCCCCCAGCACCATTTTCTTACTGATACTGATTTCCTTCAATTCTGCTCTCCATCGAACCTTTTTCCCTAAAATCTCTGAAATGTTGTATGTGCCTTCTTTTTGAAGACATAACCAAAATCTGTGATCAAACCTTCTCCCCATTACATTTCCCCCTGCTTCTCACTGTAAGGGGTCTAGATTTGTCTTCTATTCATTTATTTATTGAATCTTTTACAGTCAGTTTCTTTATTCCATGCAGTTTTACTCATACTCTCCCCCCGCTTGATCAAATCTTTTGTCCTCTTTTGCTGGATTCTAAAATGCTCCCTATCCTCAGTCTCGTTGCTTTTTCTGGCAATTTTGTGTGTCACTTCTTTAGATTTAATATTATTCCAAATTTCCTTTGTAAGCCATAGTTGAGCCACCTTTCCTCCTTTCTATATGCGTCAGACAGGAATGAATAATTATTGTAATTCATACACTCGTTTTTTCAATATGAACCAGTGCATATCCAACGTCAACCCCTTTGGTAAGGTTCCCCACGCTATCCTTGCCAATTCATGCCTCATGCCCCTATAGTTTCTTTATTTAGATTCAGATTTAACTCCTTCAGTCTCCATTTTCATGAAGGATTCTACCATATTTTGTCTCTTTTCATTCTCAATGTCGCACAAAAAATCTTAATTTTTAAGGGAATTATTGAAAAAAAATGCTATTCCAGTGGCACAGTGGTTAGCACTTCTGCCTCATAGCGCCAGGGACCCGGGTTCGATTCTGGCCATGTTTGACTGTATTGAGTTTAGTAAGAAGTCTTACAGCACCAGGTTAAAGTCCAACATGTTTGTTTCAAACACTAGCTTTTGGAGCACTGCTCCTTCCTCATGAGGAAGGAGCAGTGCTCCGAAAGCTCGTGTTTGAAATAAACATGTTGGTCTCTAACCTGGTGTTGTAAGACTTCTTACTGTGCTCACCCCAGTACAATGCCGGCATCTCCACATCATGTATTAAGTTTGCACTTTCTCCCCGTGGCTGTGTGGGTTTCCTCCGGGTGCTCCAGTTTCCTCCCACAGTCCAAAGGTATGTAGATGATTTGGATTGGTCATGCTTAGGGGGCAGCACGGTAGCATGGTGGTTAGCATAAATGCTTCACAGCTCCAGGGTCCCAGGTTCGATTCCCGGCTGGGTCACTGTCTGTGCGGAGTCTGCACGTCCTCCCCGTGTGTGCGTGGGTTTCCTCCGGGTGCTCCGGTTTCCTCCCACAGTCCAAAGATGTGCAGGTTAGGTGGATTGGCTATGCTAAATTGCCCTGAGTGTCCTAAAAAATAAGTTTAATGGGGGGGGGTTGTTGGGTTACTGGTATAGGGTGGATACGTTGACTTGAGTAGGGTGATCATTGCTCGGCACAACATCGAGGGCCGAAGGGCTTGTTCTGTGCTGTACTGTTCTATCTATTCTATCTATCTAAATTGACCCTTAGTGTTAAAGGATGTGCAGGTTAGGTGGGGTTATGGGTTGCAGGGATAAGGTGGATGAGTGGGTCTCGGTGAGGTACTCTTTTGGAGGGTCAATATGTACTCGATGGATTGAATAACCTCCTTCTGCACTGTAGGAATTCTATGGCTCTATGGCACGAAGACTACCAAAACCCCTTCAAAGCACTGAATCAGTCATTATCTGAAGCATTCACATTGCAATGTTATGATCCTAGGGAGCCAACTACCTTGGCGATAGATGCCTCACAGAAAGGCTCTGGGAGCATGTACACTACTACAAAAAGGCAAACCAATTGCATTTGCTTCAAAATCTCCGTGGAATTTTGTAACACAATCCAACTACAACATTGAGTGGGAAACATTAGTTTTATTGTTTGGTATCAT
The DNA here is from genome assembly GCF_902713615.1 of Scyliorhinus canicula. Lineage (NCBI taxonomy): Eukaryota > Metazoa > Chordata > Chondrichthyes > Carcharhiniformes > Scyliorhinidae > Scyliorhinus > Scyliorhinus canicula. The sequence continues at coordinate 99,497,963 of NC_052150.1, forward strand.
GCATTTTCATACTTATATACTTGGCAAATGTTTTGTGGTAGGGACTGACCCTACACACCACTGGTGATGATTTGGGGGAAAACATCATCCGATGCACTGCCAAGATTGCAACGTCTCTGGATAACGATTCAAGGTTACAACTGTGAGATTAGGTACAAGGCAGTTAACTTGATGGCTACATCAATTACACTCAATGATTCCCTAACCCCAGCGACAGAAGATATATCCTTAGATCTACAAGTTGACTCCATTGACATTGAACTTGAAGATTTGAGTGATGATATTACGCACAATAATATCCCTGGGATTGTCATTATTGGGTGTTGTTACTGGTTGCACTTGGGATTTTGTCCCAAATGCAATATGTAAGTATGGTGGTTGAGGAGCTGGAATGGATCTTATTTGCTAACAGTAACACCTCACCATTGCACCATTGTATGTAATGATTCAAAGGCCCTTGATTCTGAACAAACATTTGGCATCTCGGCTGGTTGCCATGTACGTTCCGTGGAATCTTGGATGCAAATTGTAAATTTGGCAATTTTTATTGTGTTATCACCTGCATTTTTATCAGCATTATATCACAAGAATGGAAATGTGTCATATGATCCAGTCTTAGTTTCACTTTGTTTTGAGCAGAGCACAAACCCTGATGTCTTCAAGCTTTATACCTATATTTAACTGTTTTCCTCATGTGCCTAGTCTTAATAAATGAATCCACAACATATTTATCCATTCCCATATGAAAGGGCTGTGCCCAATATCTTGTACTATAAATAAGCCCAAGGTATTATATCATCATAATAATATGACAGTAAGTAACAACACTGAAGTTAATAGCACTCACTTTATAATGAGGTCAATCAAATAACAACTTCTGGCATCCTCACATACATATGTTAAGCACAGGAATCTGAAAATTGTTTTCAGATATTCCCTGTTCCTCCATAGGATGCACTTTTGTAGTCTCACTGATTCATAGACTTGGCAAGTGAATGCAATGGTATGAATGGGGGTACTTGTTTTCTAGTTCTGCAGTGAAAAGAGCTAAAGAAAAAAAGCTGGAACTTGTACATTAGGTGCAAATTGGGTTTTTCTGCTGACCAATCTCTCTGACCCTAAAATTTGAAAAATTTGAAATGTGGAGACTCAACGCTTCACAGGAAAATTAAAGTGGCAGAGATTTTTAAAAAACATTGATTTTACATTTTCTGCCTTTTTTTCATTGATCATTTCCTGCCTTATTTTATTAATTGCTTTTCCTTAATCCCATCTAATTAGGAGTAGAATTTTGAGCAGATATAACATCTGTGAAGCTTTCCTCAAGGTTGTCGCTATCTGACCATGAAGGGCTTTGAAACCCTTTAGTATTCTACATATTCTGCTCCAGATCGGCCAGTAAGCTTTGCACAGGCAAAGTTGACTCATGATTCCGTTCAGGCAGCAATTATGAAGGGTTTTGACAGTTGTGAGTTGGTTGGGAGACAGTAATAGGGGACTACTGATTCAAAATTGCCACTAGGATTGCAATGAATGAAGGCATGGGAATATTTTTCACAAAATAATCACAAGCACAATTGATTGAATGTTTTTTCTTCTGTGCGAAAGGACTTATGGTTCTTGAATTTCAGCTTGATCAGTGAGCATATAGAAAACTCCATTAATGAGGAAAAATGACAAGGAACCAGTTCACCTGGGCTCCTCTATTATTTTTAGAGTTACCGTGGCTGCTTGTTACATTTAAGAAGTGCTAATTATTGATACTGATTCTGCCCATTGGGTACCCCACGAGTCATATTAAAAAATGGGAGCTAATGAGTTCTCATGAAAGGTCACGAGCCTGACACAATGGGCGCGATTTTTCATGCAACCTTCCGCGTGTCTCACGGCAGAGGTGATCCACCATTGCCTATGGGGTTTTCCGCTGAATGTGCCCCTGGCTGTTGGGAAACCCGTGGTGGGTGTGCACGGTCACCGGGACCTAAAGATCCCGCCGGTGGGAACGGTCAGAAAAGGTCTGTTTCTCTCACCATAGATGCTACCAGACCCGCTATGTATTTCCAGCATTTGCTGCTTTGAATTCATATTTCCAGCATCTGCAGTATTGTGCTTTATAACACTTCAAAATGTTCAATTAAGCCTGCATTTACAACCATTTTTGAACTTTCATGATGTAAAACTGCTCAGGTTTATAATCAAATATATTTACACAATTCATGCTGATGAATCTAATTCCATGTTTTAAAACAAGAACAATTATCAATAATGTTTTTTAAAATGTTAGGAAGTTTATGAAATAACTTTTTCTGTAACTGATCTATCCATGTTTATGTGATTAAACTGTGGTTCAACTGTATTTTCCCCCTCCGGTCTTTTTCATGTGACAAATATTTTACACTCACAAATGTGTCTCTTGCGTAGCATTAGCTTTTCTCTACAGAAAATCTATAATTAATTAGGCAATGTGATTTGTAAGGGATTCTTGGGAACTGTTTAATTAGAGTTATAGAGTAATTTACAGCAGAGCAGGGGACCATCCAGCCTATCGAGTCCATGCTGACTCTCTGCAGATCATGCCAATCAGTCCCATTCCCCCACTCGATCCCCTTGGGCTGTTTCCTTCACTGATAATATGGATTCCTATTGAAATCATTGATTGTTTCTGCTTCCAACACCCTCATAGGCAGTGAGTTCCAGGTCATTACCATTCGCTGTGTAAAAAAAGTTCTCACATTACCCCTGCATTTTTTGCCTAAAATCATTAATCTGTGTCCCTAGTCACGATCAGAAAAACTTTTCTTGGTCTACTGCCTGCCATAATCGTGTATACTCCTATCATCCTCTCAATCTCCTTTTCTCCAAGAAGAACAAATGTAACCTTTCCAACCTAAACTTGTAACGAACACCAACGCCACCTCCTCCCCCCACCCCCATCCCACCTGAAGACCATTCAGGTAAATCACCTCTGCACCTTCCTGTTGTGTTATGCTTCTTCGTGTAGCATAAGCTGCTTCCTTGATGTATACTCTGACAAAGGAAGGTTCAGATTTGGAGATAGGTTTAACACATTTATTGAACAGTTAACTATTCTCCTACTTGAGTTCGACTCTCCTGCTGATCTTACTATAGTAACTCAGTCTAACTACCCAGTCTGCTCTAATCCATGCGGTGGGTGTGATGCTTTGATCTGCCCCTGTCTCTTTGAGTGTAGCCTGTGGAAAAGAGAAAGAGCATGTGTGTCCTGTCCTTTTAAATGGGTAGCCCCCTTGTTGTAGTGTCACCTCTGGATGTGTCTTGACTGCCCATTGGTCGTATCCTATCTTACTGACCTATTGGCTGAATGTCTGTGTGTCATGATGTCTCTAGTGCTCCCTCTAGTGTTTATTTAGTTCTAGTGTATCTACATTAACCCCTTGGGTATTTACAGTGATGCATATCACCACATCCCCCCTTTTCTGTACTACGTTAAAGAAAATTGAACAAAATAGGTAGATAAGTGATGACATGTACAAGTCATGATGACAGTGATGATTATACAATACCAAATAATATGTTTGAGTCCAAAGTTCATGAATTAATATGGTTGAGTGGCTTTCTTCTTTTGTTGGTGAAGTGGTGACGTTGATGGTGGTATATTCTTGTGAACGCCGTCAGTGTCCCTGTGCTTAAGGAACCAAAAAGCGGTCAAATCACTTCGTTGTCGGATTTGGACTCTTTTTTTTGTTTTTGTTTTTCTATGCTTGTGGTAGCGATGCAGTATGTGATCTGTGTTCTCTGACCTGGACCATTTCTTGTGATTGCAATATTGATGCAGTATGTCAGCTGCCTTGAAAGCTGGTTTGCTTATTTGTAGTCAACCAAACTTGAATCGGTGAGATTTGCTGTAGTTGCCAGTAGGAGTTGTGCTGCTACGCTGTCCTGCATTTGCAGAGTTGTACCATGTCATACCAGTCGTTGTTCCAGTGTTGTTGTCTTTGTCGTGCTTGTTGTTGTCATTGGTACCTTTGGTATGCTTCTTGTTGTCTGTGTTGTTTTCGTAGGTTTTGCTGTCGTATTTGTTGCGCTCAATGACCACATTGAATGGAGAATTTGAGTCCTTCACAAAGTTACTCGTGTCAGTGTCCTATGAGCCATCTGCTGTTTCATTGAGCGTGCCGTCTCTGATTCCTCGGCGCTCCCCGACTGGAGTCATGTCCAGTTCACTAAAATCATCTTTGGCTTGCGATGCTCCCCGTCTGGAGTCCTTTCTGGTTCACTTGAATCATCTGAGGTGCCACTTGAATCATCTGAGGTGTCTTGATGCTCCCTGTCTGGAGTCAAAACGTTCAGGAATACATTTTCTTGTGGAAAGACTCGAGTGGATGAGGTTTGAATTAACGTGGTGTCACTGGAGTCACCAGTAGCCTCAGTTTGATTGTCGAGTGCTTCTGTACATACTAGCGGAGAACAGTCAGTCTCGCTGTCATGTTGCACATCCTGTATGGGGGTTGCGATGCCTTCGTCACTTGTCGCACATACGATGGGAAGACCTTTTGTGTCTTCTTGTCAGTTAATTGAGCTGGGTAGACTGTCAGAGTCACTTTGTTGTTCATGTGAGCGTGGTAGACTGCCATAGTCTTCTTGCTGTGCACTTGAGCATGGCAGACATGCATTGTCTGCTGCTGGTTGCTCAGATAAGGTTGCTGGACCTTCGTGGTCTTGTTCATGCAAGGACTGCGCTCTGGAGTCTTGCGTTGCTTCCATTGTGGAGTTTGTCAACGAGCTCCCTGTGGAGGCTTGTATCGCTCTCTGTGGAGTCTGGCATCGTTCCCTGTGTGGAGTCATGCAGTGGTCTCACTGTGGAGTCGATCTGTGCGCTCTCAATGGAGTCGTGCAGTGGAGTCTTTCTGTGTTCTCTGTGTGGAGACGTGCAGTGGTCTCGCTGTGGAGTCTGTCATCGCTTTCTGTGCGGAGCTGAGGACTCTTCGTGGTGCGTGGAGCACTGCTCATGGTGTGTGTACCACTGGTGGGGAGTCAAGCCGCTCTCTGTGGGATTGTACCGCTCTCTGTCTCTTGGTGTCAGGCCGCAGCAGAATCCTGTACTTCTGGGTTAGGATGTCATCTGTGCTAGGCTAAGGATCCTCAAATCTGAAGAACTCATCCATGTCTGTGTCGGATTCTTCACTGTACAGCACATCTTGTTGCGGTACTGAGGTCGCCACGTCCAATGATGAAATCATCTTCTGAGTCGTAGTCTTCAAGGATCATATCATAACTTTTTGTGTCGGAGCTGTCATTGTGCTCGCGATGTCCAAAGAAGTAATCAACGTCTGAGTCGTAGTCTTCAAGGACTAAATCACCTCTTAGGGCGGTGCTAACTGCTGGTTGCAGGGTTCTGCAGAGGTTACTTTCAGCTACTGGTTGAAGTTCAGGCATTGTGCTGTCGCTCCAGGTGAAAGAATTGTGTTTTCCGGCTTTAATTTTTTTTTCACTATTTTGGGACATTTCCCCTTTAGGTGGGCGGTGTCCGGGGCCTCTGATGTCATGACGCTGGTGACGTAGAGCGTAGGAATGGATCGCGAATGCGCAGATCACTTTTCCTGTACTTTGCCCTGTTTTTGAAACTGCACATGCGAGGCTTCCCGCGCATGCGCAAACGGACATTCTTTTTCCGTGCGTTCTTTTCGCAACTGCGCATACGTGGCTTCTCGCGCATGCACAAAACACTGTTTTGCCGGTACGCTTCTTTTGGGGAACTGCGCATGTGCAGCAACTTTCCCAAGATGGCTGTCGATTAAAACTGCCATTTTCTGCATTTGCAAGCCTACCTTCGCCTCGTAGTGAGTATTGGCGCCTCTTTAACCGTTCTCTCTTGTGTTTTCCTCGCAGTATGTTTGAAACTTGTCCAGGACTGTCTGGAAGTCTCTCTTGTCTTGCCCTTTGGCGTACTTGAACGTCTTGAAGATTTCTGCTGCAATTTCACCCGCAATGGTGAGCAGAAGCTTTGTTTTCTCTGCATCCGCCACGCCATCTAGGTCAGACCCTACCAGGTAGATCTTGAATCTCTGCCTGAACGCACGCCAGTTAGCACTGAGATTGCCGTGGTACCTGAGCTGCTGCGGAACCGGAATCTCGAACATCTTGCCTAGGTGCTGTTGCTGGTAGTCACTGATTTGTTGAGTTGAACTATGTAGATTTAACAGGCACTAACTGGTACCATGTTGTATAATGCTTCTTCGTGTAGCATAAGCTGCTTCCTTGATGTATTCTCTGACAAAGGAAGGTTCAGACTTGGAGATAGGTTTAACACATTTATTGAACAGTTAACAATTCTCCTACTTGAGTTCGACTCTGCTGCTGATCTTACTATAGTAACTCGATCTAACTAACCAGTCTGCTCTAATCCATGCGGTGGGTGTGATGCTTTGATTTGCTCCTGTCTCTTTGAGTGTCGCCCATGGAAAGAGAAAGAGCATGTGTGCCCTGTCCTTTTATATGGGTAGCCCCTTGTGGTAGTGTCACATCTGGGTGTGTCTTGACTGCCCATTGGTCGCGTCCTATCTTACTGATCTATTGGTTGAATCTCTGTGTGTCATGATGTCTCTGGTGCTCCCTCTAGTGTGTATTTAGTTCTAGTGTATCTACATTAACCCCTTGTGTATTTACAGTGATGCATATCACCACACTCCCAAGGAACTTTATATATTTCCGAAGGTGTAGTGACCAGAACGGGACAGAATACTCTAATTGGGGCCGAACCAAAAGTGTATAACAGTTCAATATAACCTCCTTGCTTTTTTACCCAATACATCTATTTATAAATCTATGTTTTGCTAATCCCTCTTTCAATATATCCTGTCACCTTCAAAGATGAATGCACGTACACTCCCAGGTCCTTCTGCTCCTGCACACTCTTTAGAATTGTGCCATGAAATTTATATTGGCTCTCCCTCTCCCTTCTGCTAAAATACATCACCTCACCATCTTCCACTTATCTATCAATTCTGTTAGCCTATCTATGTGCTGTTGCAGTCATTTGGGAACATCTTCACTGTTTAACCCTCTGACAAGTTTTGTATCATAAGCAACTAAAATTTTACTGCATATTGCAAAATTCAAATCATTTTCACGTTGCAAAAAAGTAACGCTCCAAGCACTGACCCTTGGGATCTGTCATTCTCCAGTCCAAAAAGAATTATGTGCCACAGCTCACTTTCTATCTTTCTGTCCACAGACCATTTTAAAAATCCATTTGGACACTGACCCTCCTATTCCATAAGCCTCAATTTTGTTAATCAGCCTTTTGCATGGGTACCTTGTCAAATGCTTTCTTAAAATCCATATAGAAAACATCCACTACATTTCCTTCATCAACCTTCTCTGTTACTTCATCATAAAATTCAATCCGATTCAATCAACCTTTCCAGAACCTCCTGTCTTTCATGTTTCACACTATCCATTGCCTTCACTATCTCCGCTTCTACTGATATTTTGCCAAATTTCTCTTAGAACCATAGAACCACTTAATAAAACACAGATACGGAAGACTCATTAAATAATCTAGCCTTGCCCTGTGCTTCGATGCATATAGTGACCACTAATAGAACCGACTTCACGTCTTACAATCCACATAGTGTTTATATGATGGTAGAACAAAGAACCAAGACTAGTTGTGGATATGACCAAAGAACAATGAGAATTACAGCAGATTCTTGGTTCCCTGTTACGTTGACTGCCTCAAACTCTTTTTGCCAGTTTTATTTTCCTCTTCACATACCCTCAGAAATGACAGTATTTAATCTTGTTCCCACTTGAAGAATTCACCTGACCTGTATCATAAACCCTCCTATTTTGTTTCTTCATAATCTTGATTTCTCTTGTCATCCCAGAAGGTCTGTTTTTGACTCCCCAGTCTTTCACCCTTGTTGAAATGTAGCTAGTCTGTTCCTGTTTCCTCTTCTCCTTAAAGATCATAGAGTTTGCAATAAAAGATTCCACAACATTATTTTCTTTTAGTTTGTGCTTGAAATTTATGTTTCCTAAAAGTGCTTTGTCACTTTCTGTTTGATGACAATACTTATTCATTGTCCTTGAACCGAGGGGTTTTATTTCTACTGAAGGTACACCCCAAAGAGAATAGTTTGTGCTCCTTTGTCTTTTCTTCCTCTTAGATTTACTAGTTCCAGGTAGGAACGTAACTGCAGGATTTAGCAAACTTTTGTTGTCACTGTAACAGTTTTGCTAAGAACTGCACTGGCAAATCACCCTTGTGTTACCACAGATTCACTATCAGCTTGCAGTGGTGACCGAAGAGTTTTGCATTTACTGTTTCAGTAACAAACATAAGGCCACAAGGAAAATCATCGCTTTCAAAGTCCAGGCATCTGCAATAATGACGTAATCAACAGAATGGGTAACTAATGGGTTACTAAGCTATAAACAGAACTGTTAGCTGATTTATCTGGTTTTTTTTAGCATACTGGTTTGTATCAAAGTCCTATACAAGCTATTCTGACACCCTCATCAATCCATTTAGCTTAAATAGGTTGGCAACTTTGTTAAACTGGTACTATCAAGAAATTGGCACAAAAACAGAAAATACTGGACAATCTCAGCAGGTCTGACAGCATCAGTAGAGAGAAAAGGGAGCTAACGTTTCGAGTCTGGATGAGTCTTTGCCAAAGCTCAGAAATTGGCACAGTAGTACGTTGAATTCAACTTTTATTTTTTTCCCTACTTTGTTATAAATGGAAAGCTTTTTAAAGGTATTAGGATAGTCTTGAATCCTTGTTGTAAGAAGCTCAAACATATCAATTGTCAATGTTGGGGCAGGAGCAGGCTTTTTGACTGCAAAGCCAGCACAACAAAATCTGATCCTCTCCTTCCTAAAGTCCATACATGCATGATTTCAACTTTCACTGTGTAGCAATTACAATTAGGAAACTACAAAGTCTGCTTTGTAATTGAGGCAGTTCTATTCATAGGGCCTCTGCCATCATGGCTCAAGTCATCTCATTCACCAGAGGTTGGTGATTGAATCTTTGGCTGTGCTGGGTCTACATAGCTCAACAAAGCATGTTACGAGCTTGTCAAGCTATTGAAAAGCCTTGAAGTGGATGTTTTAAGATCAAAGCCCTCCTCTAGATATTGAATTAACATTGATCTCACTACTTAACCTCTTGTTGTCGCTGATGTCACAGCAATTCCAAGCAGTCAAATTGCTGAGTACAGAAACTGAAATCTCCTCAGCGATTTTCACAATCCAGTTTTTGTAATTTTGAAAGAAAATCTGTTTCTGCATCTAAATTTCTGTTGAAGCGACAGTGGTTGGGGAGAGGGATCCTCGGAGTGAATTTCCAGTGTACATTTTGAAAATGGCTCCGTTTTAGAAAAGGAACCTGACCAAAATGGTCCAGAAAACCTTCAGTTCAGCTTTCAGTAATAAATCGCAAGGCGGATAGGACCCGAATGATTGGAAGATTTTAAAAATACTGTTAGAATTCAATTTCTGGGGGTGCGTTATTTGGAAGATTTTGAAGTTTCTGTTTTTAGGGATTTGTGGCAATGTTTATGGATTTATCTGATATAGAACATAGAACATAGAACAGTACAGCACAGAACAGGCCCTTCGGCCCTCGATGTTGTGCCGAGCCATGATCACCCTACTCAAACCCACGTATCCACCCTGTACCCGTAACCCAACAACTCCCCCCCTTAACCTTACTTTTTAGGACACTACGGGCAATTTATCATGGCCAATCCACCTAACCCGCACATCTTTGGACTGTGGGAGGAAACCGGAGCACCCGGAGGAAACCCACGCACACACGGGGAGGACGTGCAGACTCCACACAGACAGTGACCCAGCCGGGAATCGAACCTGGGACCCTGGAGCTGTGAAGCATTTATGCTAACAACCATGCTACCGTGCTGCCCCAAATCTGCAGTTCAATTTGGATGTTTAGCTGTTAACTGGCTGTGAACCATGATATTCCTGGTGAAATATAGGGCTCAATTCTCCGGCCTCATTGCCCTCTTGCTCGAGTGAATCAAGGCTGGTAAATAGTGGGAGACCCAAAAACCGAGAACCGCGCTGTGGTGATATGCATCACTGTAGACACACAAGGGGTTAATGTAAGTACATGTAGACTAGCTAGACAGTAGAGGGAGCACCAGAGACATGACACACAGACACTCAACCAATAGGTCAGTAAGATAGGACACGACCAATGGGCATTCACGATACACACACAGGTGACACTACCACAGGGGGGCATTACACCAACCCATATATAAAGGACACAGCACACATGATCTTCCTCTTTCCAGTGGAGACACTCAGTGAGTACAGACACAGGGTTGATTGAACATCACACCCACCACATGGATTGTAGCAGACTGGTTCGTCAGTCTGAGTAGCTACAGAAATGAAAAGAAGGATTAACAGTAGAGGCGAATCCGAGTAGGAGAATTGTAAATAGTTTAATAAACGTGTTGAAGTTATCTCCACGTCTGAACCTTTCTTTGTCAGAGTGAACATCAAGGAAGCAGCTTATGCTACGCCAAGAGCATAACAAGACAAGCGCTAGATACCAAACAGTTTGCAATGCAACTGTATTGCTCCGTAGGCAAAATCGGGATCTCTCCGTAGCATGGCAAGAAACCAATTATCACTACTTAAGCCCTGTTTCCATACAATTAACAGGAGCCTCCCTAACTGCCCACTGGACTCCCCATCAAGTTCTTACGCTGGCGCCGATTAGTACTCCTTTTGAAAAATATGAACCTAGCGGAAGGGCTCCTGTGGGGACCTAAGGAGGTGAGTGGCCATCTTTGCTCGGGACCGCATGTGGCGCAGTGGTTAGCACTGGAACTGTGCGCTGAGGACCCGGGTTTCAATCCTGGCCCTGGGTCACTGTCAGTGTGGAGTTTGCACATTCTCCCCGTGTCTGTGTGAGTTTCATCCCCACAACCCACAGATGTGCTGGTTAGGTGGATTGGCCACACTAAATTGACCCTTAATTGGAAAAGAAAAATAATTGGCGACTCTAAATTTATTTTAAAAAGTCTTTGCTCACAGGCAACGAGCCCTGGGATGCTGGGCTTGTCACCCCAGTGCTCGGCGGGGAGTGGGGGATCATCGGCTGGTGCGGGGAACCCCAGCTGAGGGTAGAGGACCCTCCGCAGGGATGGGCCACCATGGGAGGGGCTGGGGAGGGGGGGTGGGGGAACCGGGGGAGCAAACACGCATGGCACCACCATGTCAAACCCTGGATCATGTATATCCATTCTAGGGGCAAGCCTTGTCCTTACCTGTCTTCCCCACCGACCACCCATACCCCTCCCCACTGCCGAGGCCTCTGGCTGTGCAGCTTAAGGTTATTGCTGACAGGGGATTGATAATCATGGTTAAGTGAGCACTTCACACAACACAAGTGGGTGGGTGGGCCATGTAGCAGGTGGGAGTCATTGTCTAGCATCCCAATCAGACCATGATGCCTGGACACTGTGGAAGGCAACACCACACGAGTGGCAGCCAAAGTCCGTACAACGAGGGAATGGGACACAGCTCCGGGGACATGTCCACTGCCGGAGAGTGGATAAGTGCCACGGGGAGGGGACCAGCACCAGGTCCAGGTGACTTTATGAGTGGGTGTCCGGAGTACAGGGTCTGCGGTCTGGTGGGGAGGGCCTGCTGTGGCTGGGAGTGCGTGGGCTGGGTGTTGCGGGAGGGGAAAGGGGTGGTCAATGATGGAAAGGAGGGTCCCGGGGTGGGAGCCACCGCTGTTTTTCAGCCTAACATCAGCTCATAATGCCTTACAGATACTGAATGCTATAGCAGCGATTCTGGACCCAGCAGAACTTGGCCAAGAAGTGCTGCTGCTGGGACTCTGGCGCTGTGAAGCAACAGTGCTACCACTGTGCTACCGTACCGACCCTGTAAGCCCAACAGTCTTCCAGTACTTTACTAACATAGAACATAGAACAGTACAGCACAGAACAGGCCCTTCGGCCCTCAATGTTGTGCCGAGCCATGATCACCCTACTCAAACCCACGTATCCACCCTATACCCGTAACCCAACAACCCCCCCATAGGCATCATTTGAATTAGAGTCTGAGCAAGAAGAGTAAACAGGCTATTCATCTATGAAGTCATCACAGCTAAATTTTGTCCTGCTCTCAAAAGTCCACAACATCAGCAAGAATTGTTGAATAATAATCAGAGAAGGGAATTCATTTCCCTGGCCCAATGCTATGTAACCGGAGCATTTCTGTTTTTTAAATTTCAGATTTTCAACGTCAGTAGTACTTTTGTTGTAGCAACCCAGTGTTGCCCCAGTTGTGATCCACAGAATGCAGCATTGGGAATCCAGAGGTTTAAAGATAAGTGCATCATCAATTTGCAGGCTTATTGCTAAGGACGTTTGTCTAATCCTCTGAACAGGAAAGGCGCCGGGGGCATTTTGATGCCATAGATTTGACATCCGTTTTTATGCAGTACTAAGATCGTCCAAGGTGTGTTACATATGATGTGGCAACATTGCAATGATTTTATTCTGTGAGTAGTTCTGTGGAACCCTTTCAAGTTTCATGAGCTCAAATGCACAAAGCAGTGATGCCTGGTAATGCAGTGTCATCTAAGATTATTCATGGCGCGTTCGTGGTGACATGAGCCTTTTTGAGGTTACATGACTAAAGCATTGACGCAGGAAACTAGTGTAGATCATTGATAATTATTTTCAGGTGGGGTTAACGGCAATTGGGATGTTACTGTTGCTGAGATGTAGCTTCACATTTATTTTTGCGTCTGGCAATAGCCAATTGTGCATGTTTTATGGTTAAAACGTAAGAAAAAGAATTTTTAGAAACAGCAAAGTATTTGCACAGTAATAGCCCTAATTTTACAGTGTGGAATTCTGCCTCTTTGAGAAGGTAAAAGTCTCCAAAATGTTTTACAGGACAATGGGTGAATAAGGAATACTGGACTTGACACTGGTTCATGTTGACCTACCAGGAAATGTCCCCATTTGAGATGCAAATATTAGTGGAAGGGTTGGGATCCAGAGGACACCAATATAAGGTGAATTGCCAAAGAAACAATGACAACATGAGGAAAAACGCTTTTATTCAGTTAATTGCTGGGATTTGGAATGCATTGCCCGAGTGTGGTGGAGATAATTGTGGATTTCAAAAGAGAATTAGGTAAGAGGTTATCTCTTGCAGTCTATTTAAGGGCTGCTGATTAGGTTAGTTGTCGACCAGATGATGGGTTTATGACCCAAAACATTAACTCTGTTTCCCTCCCCTAAGATGCTGCCTGACCTTTAGATTTCCGACATCTGCAGCACTTGTAGGTTTTTGTCAGCCATCTATTCTTTTTTTTTTAATAATTTTTATTGAAAATTTTTTACAAAATATTTAACAACAAACAGTAATAAACAACAATAAAACAACATAATAAGCATAACACTCCCAAGACCGTAACCACGCATATATCGAGCCCCCCAAACCCGGTAAACAACAAAAGAACATGAAAATAAATTACATTAAATAAACATAGTCAACACCCCCCCCTCCCCCCCCGGGTTGCTGCTGCTGCTGACCTAGTTTCCTATCGTTGAGCCAGAAAATCGAGGAAAGGCTGCCACCGCCTAAAGAACCCTTGTACCGATCCTCTCAGGGCGAATTTAACCTTCTCCAGCTTAATAAAACCCGCCATGTCATTGATCCAGGTCTCCACACTTGGGGGTCTCTCATCCTTCCACTGTAGCAAGATCCTCCGCTGGGCTACTAGGGATGCAAAGGCCAACACACCGGCCTCTCTCACTTCCTGCACTCCCGGCTCCGCCACAACCCCAAAAATCGCGAGTCCCCAGCCTGGCTTGACCCTGGATCCTACCACCCTCGACACCGTCCTCGCCACCCCCTTCCAGAACTCCTCCAGTGCCGGGCATGCCCAGAACATATGGGCATAGTTCGCTGGACTCCCCGAACACCTGACACACCTGTCTTCGCCCCCAAAGAACCTACTCATCCTAGTCCCGGACATATGGGCCCGGTGCAGCACCTTGAATTGGATGAGGCTAAGACGTGCACAGGAGGAGGAAGAGTTAACCCTCTCCAGGGCATCCGTCCATGTCCCATCCTCGATCTGCTCCCCCAGCTCCCCCTCCCACTTAGCCTTTAGCTCCTCTACTGACGCCTCCTCCACCTCCTGCATTACCTTGTGGATATCCGATACCTTCCCATCCCCGACCCAGACCCCCGAAAGCACCCTGTCCCTCACCCCCCTCGCGGGCAGCAAAGTGAATCCCTCCACCTGCCGCCTAGCAAACGCCTTTACCTGCAGGTACCTGAACATGTTCCCCGATGGGAGCTCAAATTTCTCCTCCAACTCTCCCAGGCTCGCAAACCTCCCGTCAACGAACAGGTCCCTTAGCTTTCTGATGCCCGCTCTGTGCCACCCCAGAAACCCCCCATCAATGTTCCCTGGGACGAACCGATGGTTCCCCCTTAGCGGAGCCTCCATTGAGCCCCCCACTTCCCCCCCCATGTCACCTCCACTGCCCCCAAATCTTGAGGGTAGCCACCACCACCGGACTCGTGGTATACCTCGTAGGAGGGGGAGGGAGCGGCAACGGCGCCGTTATCAGGGCCCCCAGACTTGTGCCTCCACAGGACGCCATCTCCAACCTTTTCCATGCTGCCCCCTCCCCCTCCATCACCCACTTGCGCACCATCGACACATTGGCCGCCCAATAATACCCCGAGAGGTTGGGTAACGCCAGCCCCCCACCATCTTTGCCCCGCTCCAAGAAGACCCTCTTTACCCTCGGGGTCCCATGCGCCCAAACAAAGCCCATGATGCTGCTAGTCACCCTCCTAAAAAAGGCCCTAGGGATAAAGATGGACAAACACTGAAAAAGGAACAAGAACCTCGGGAGCACCGTCATTTTGACGGACTGCACTCTACCCGCCAGCGATAGTGGCACCATGTCCCACCTTTTAAATTCCTCCTCCATCTGCTCCACAAGCCTGGTAAAATTAAGTTTGTGGAGAGTCCCCCAACTCCTGGCCACCTGCACCTCCAGGTACCTAAAACTCTTCACTGCCCTCTTAAACGGGAGCCTACCAATTCCCTCCTCCTGATCACCCGGGTGCACTACAAACACCTCGCTCTTACCCAGATTCAGCTTATAGCCCGAGAAGCCCCCAAACTCAGCCAACAGCTCCATCACCCCCGGTATTACCCCCACTGGGTCCGCCACATACAGCAGCAGGTCGTCCGCATACAGCGATACCCGATGTTCCTCCCCACCGTGCACCAGACCCTTCCACCTCCCCGACTCCCTGAACACCATAGCCAGAGGTTCAATTGCCAGTGCAAAAAGCAAGGGGGACAGGGGGCACCACTGCCTGGTCCCACGGTAGAGCCTGAAGTACTCTGACCTCCTTCCATTAGTAGCTACACTCGCCATCGGGGCTTCATAAAGCAACCTCACCCATTTGATGAACCACTCCCCAAATCCAAACCTCTCCAGCACCTCCCACAGGTCCCCCCACTCGACTCTATCAAAGGCCTTATCTCCGCCTCCCCTTCAACCGCCGGCATCATAATAACATTTAGCAACCGCCGCACATTCGTGTTAAGCTGTCTTCCCTTGACAAATCCTGTCTGATCCTCGTGTATCACCCCGGCACATAGTCCTCTATCCTGGTGGCCAGGATCTTCGCCAGCAACTTAGCATCCACATTGAGGAGCGAGATTGGCCTGTGTGATCCACACTGCAGGGGGTCCTTATCCCGCTTCAGGATCAAAGAAATCAGCACCTGTGACATCGTCGGGGGCAAAGCCCCCCCCCCCTCCCATGCCTCATTGAAGGCTCGCACCAACAGGGGGCCCACCAGATCCGCATACGTTTTATAAAATTCCACCGGGAACCCATCCGGCCCCGGCGCCTTCCCTGACTGCATTTGACCAATCCCCCTGCCTAGCTCCTCCAACTCAATCGGCACCCCCAGCCCCTCCACCAGCTCCTCCTGCACCTTTGGGAAACGTAGCCTCTTCATGAAGCTCTCCATCCCCCCCCACTCTCCCCACCGGTGGCTCCGACCGGCACAGTTCCTCGTAAAAGTCCCTAAAGACACCGTTCACCTCTGCCCCCTTCCGCACCACATTCCCACCCTTATCCATCACTCCACCAATTTCCCTAGCCACATCCCGCCTGTGGAGCTGATGCGCCAGCATCCTGCTCGCCTTCTCCCCATACTCATAAACCGCGCCTTGCGCCTTCCTCCACTGTGTCTCCGCCTTTCTGGTGGTCAACAAGTCGAACTTGGCCTGCAAGCTACGCCGTTCCCCCAACAATCCCTCCTCCGGGGCCCCCGCGTACCTCCTATCCACATCTAGGAGCTCCCCCACCAATCTCTCCCTCTCCCTCCTTTCCCTATGGGCCCGGATGGAAATCAGCTCCCCCCGGATTACTGCCTTCAGAGCCTCCCGAACCATCCCCACCCGGACCTCCCCCATATCGTTGGTCTCAAGGTACCCCTCAATACTTCCCCGGACCCTCCTACACACCTCATCAGCCAGCATCCCCACATCCAGACACCACAGCGGGCGCTGGTCCCGCGCCTCCCCCATCTCCAGATTGACCCAGTGCGGAGCATGGTCTGAAATTGATATGGCCGAATACTCGGCATCCTGCACCTTCGGGATCAATCCCCTGCTCAAAACGAAAAAATCTATTCGGGACTAAACCCTATGCACATGGGAGAAAAAGGAATACTCCCGCGCCCTCGGCCTCCCAAACCTCCAGGGATCCACCCCTCCCATCTGGTCCATAAACCCCCTCAGCACCTTGGCCGCTGCCGGCCTCCTACCTGTCCTTGAACTGGACCGGTCTACTGGGGGATCCAGCACCGTGTTAAAGTCTCCCCCCATGATCAGGCCCCCCGCCTCCAGGTCCGGAATGCGGCCCAACATACGCCTCATAAAGCCAGCGTCAATCCAATTCGGGGCATACACGTTTACCAGCACCACCTTCTCTCCCTGCAGCCTACCCTTCAACATAACAAACCTGCCATCCTTGTCCGCCACCACCTCAGATGCCTCGAACGCCACCCTCTTCCCCACCAGATTCACCACCCCCCGGTTCTTCGCATCTAATCCTGAATGGAAAACCTGCCCCACCCACCCCTTCCTCAGACCAACTTGGTCCGCCACCTTCAGGTGGGTCTCCTGGAGCAGAGCCACGTCCGCATTCAGCCCCTTCAAATGAGAAAATACCCTAGCCCGCTTAATCGGCCCATTCAGCCCCCTCACGTTCCAGGTAATCAGCCGGATCAGAGGGATCCCCGCCCCCCTCCCCCACCAACTAGCCATAGCTCATCGACTGCTCGCCCCAGGCCAACACACCCTGCCCGACCCGTTCCCCATGACGATAGCGCCTCTCCTCTACCCCCCCAGCCCACACCAGCTCCTTCCTGGCCATTCCAGCAGCAACACAGTATACCTCCCCCCCCCCCCCCCTTCCCCCAGGCTAGGACCCCTCCTAGCCGCGACGCACCCTCCATGGTACTTCCGTGAGCCAGCTGACTTCTGCTGACACCGGCAACTCCCGCCAAAACCCGACCCCTCCCGACATGGGGTCATCCCCCCTCCTGCAGGGAGTCCAGCAACTCAGCCTTCAGCTCCGCAAAACAGTGCAGAAGAGCAGCTTGCTGCTCCTGCGCCCATTGCCTCCAATTCTCGGGTGCCCTGCCGGCCGCCATTTTGTCCTCCTTCCCCCGCTTTTTCTGGGGAGCTGCTGCCGCCTTTTTCTTTGCCCCACTCCAGGTGCGCACCATAAATTCCGGGGAATGTTCCTCCAAGCACCTTCCCCCACCGGGAATCGTCGAAACAGTGCCGTTTGGGGCCTTAAAACGGGCCCGAAAGTCCTTTGATAGCGGGAGCTGCCGAACGTGCGGCTTAGCTCCGCATCACCGCAACCGGAAGTCCCGTCAGCCATCTATTCTTGATGACAGCTGGCCAGGCATCAGCTGTATCCAAGACAGGCTAATTTGCAATGAAGGTCTGCCTGTTTTTATTATTTTCTTAATTTATGAGATGTGGGTATCACTGGCTAGGTCAGCATTTGTTGCCCATTCCTAATTTCCATTGAGAGGTTGGTGGTAAGCTACCTTCTTGAACCACTGCAGTACCTGTGTGTTAGGGAGGGAGTTCCAGGATTTTGACCCAGTGACAATGAAGGAACAGCGATATATTTCCAATGGTGATGGTGAGTAACTTGGTGGGTAACCTCCAGGTGGCAGTGACCCCATGTGCCTGTTGCCCTTGTCATTCATGATGATTGCAGTTGTGGGTTTTGATGGTGCTGCCGAAGGAACCTTAACCTCCTGCAGTTCATCTGGTAGATGTCATACACTGCTATTTGAATATGCAAAAATCTTAATGCCGGTTTCAGTCATGGACCATTACAACACCTCTTCCTGTAAAATTGGTTTAACATTAACTAATTTTCAGACAACTGTGTTTTACTCTAATTGCTCTATTTCGTAATAGATTTTTAAAATCAAGGCTAGACAAATGAGTACAGAATCATCTGACCAGAGTTAATCGGAAACAGAAGAGGAGCTTTAAATAAAGAGTCAATAATAAATTAAATGGATTACTTTGCCATTTATGTTATTTTCTTTTGAAATGCCATCAATTGTTCTAATTTTTTGCTTTCTCTGATATATCCCATTGATAAAGACACACCTGCTGCTGCTGTCTCCATTCAAATTCCACTTTCTGAAGAAAGATTCCTTGTCCAATTTTTTCCCCTCTGATTTATATTGCCATGTTAAGATTTGACTGCAAATGCTAAAATTTGTATATGTTCATTCCACTTTAGCAAAGTAAATTCTAGAAGGGCATCCTGTTCTAAGAGAGTCATTGCCCTTATTTCATCCTTATTGATCTCTGCATGGTAATTTTAATTCCAATTTTAGTAAGTTTTTAATCTTCAGATTTTGACAGCATTAATCATGTTTGTCATAAAGTTGTGTGTGTATTAAGAATGGTTCCAGGAATGAGGAACTACAATTATGGGGATAGATTGGAGAAGCTAGGCTGTGCTCCTTGGAGATGAGAAAGGCAAGTGGAGATTTGATAGGGGTATTCAAAACCATGAGGTTAAGGAGAAAGAAATTTCTACCATTGGTGGAAGGATTGCGGACAAAAAGGTTTAGATTTAAGGTAATTGGTTTAAGAAAAAAATAATGAAAACAGGAGGGGAACTTTTTTATGCAGCAAGTGATTAGGATCTGGATTGCACTGCCTAAGAGTGTGGTGGAGGAGATTGAATCATGGCCTTTAACAGAGAATTGGATCATTAACTGAAAAAAGGAAATTTTCAGGACTGTGGGGAATAGGCAGGGAGAGTCAATGGGGGAATTGTTCTTAGAGCTAGTATAGCCATAATGGGGTGAAGAGCCTCCTTCTGTGCTGTAACTATGATTTCTCCTGGAAGTGCTGGAATGGTAGCTTTGTGACTGGTCTAATAACCCAGAGGCTTGAATCTACAATCCATAGATTCAGCGGGTTATTGTCTCAGCCACCTGTTAGAGCATGCCAAAAGCAGCACCAAGTGTACATGAGAGCAGGGTGACAACCTGGTGAAGTCCTCTCCATCAGCATTGTAGGGATCTCATTAACTGGTAACCTAGTAACCTAACTTGACCAGCCACATCCATTCCATGACTACTATAGTGGGCCAGAAGCTGGGTATTCTGTGGTGAGTGGCTGGCTTAATGACTCCCAAAGCTCTTCCAATACAAAGCAGGACCCTACTCCCCTTGTCTGGGTGAGTGCAGTTGCAATAGTACTCAAAAAGCTCAATACTAACTGATCTACCATCAATGACTATGAGATGAATGGTGAATTATTCAGACTTTATTGTGCTAGATGTTAAGCCTCCTGAAGCTGGAGCCAAGAATGGGGGCAGTGCAAGAGAGCGTATACTTTTATACAGAGCCTGCTGGGTGGAGCCAGCAGGCCGGGATTTACTGTAATGACTGGACTACAATGGAAGTGTACTGTAATACATGTAGTGTATAATCAGTGGTTTACCACACTAGCCAGGAAATCTGTCCACATAATTGGCATCGCAGACACCTGTAAACCAAGCTAATCAAATTTACCAAACTACCCCCAGCTTCAGACATTAGCAAAATTTCCCTCTCCTTTTTCCTTCCTTACTTTCCTGCTTCCCAGGTGTTTGCAAATTAATCCAAAATCAAACTTCTTTTGATTATTTTGAATAATCAAATAGTTTGATGCAAAGTTAAATTACTTTGAGGCAATTGTCACCCACCATCTTCAAATTGCTAAAAAAAGGAAAATTTGCTCTTCACTTGAGGATAATTGTGATCCATTTGTTTTCTGTGCCATTTGTTTGAAGACAACCAATGGTTTTTAGTGCAATTAAATACCTCCAAACTACCCTCCACATTCTTGCGCTAATTGAAACTATTTTTCAGGTTAGCATTTTCTGGTGAACCGATGCATCAGTCTAACTATTTATCTTTTCTGCTTCGCTGACTATTCAAAAGTCGACATTTGATCCACAGCTTTTCAATCATGATATAACTGGTTTGAATAAATACAGTAATAAAACTGAATATAATTTTACACCTCCTTCCTCATTTTATGGTTGACCTTCTATATCATTTAAAATATAGAAGACTCTTGTCACAACACAATATTTGTTACTTTCTATGTAATGAAATTCAAAAGTCTGTCACAACATGAGCTATTTTATACATCTGAGATAACATGCCTTCTGCAACTAATGGTTGTGGGGGGATGAAAGTACCAGATCTCACCAACATAGTTAATCTGATGAATTGATTCATTAAGATTTTTTTTAGTTGCAGATTGATCCTTATAAGGAACATTTCACACTGGGTCCAATAACGTTTAATAGATCTGTTACCATGCTTTTTCATTCATCTTCCTGTGGAAACTGACACTTTGAGAACAGTATAAATGAGAAATATTTGAATCCCACCATGTGGTTGAAGATACAAGCTGAGCTTTTTATCTGTTGTTCTTTGGTAAAGTGAATCTATCCACCTCTTAACAATTTGCCATTACTTTTTAAACAATGTAGAGCCTGGATTTTCACTACAATGGCATCAACCATTTCACAAGTGCAGAAATGGGGGTGAATGGGGATTTGCACATATGCGTTTCACAGAGGCAGTTACCCACATAAAACAGTAGCTGCCTCCAGTCATGTTGGATTTTCGTGAATAGTCGGAATTTCAATAGGTGGAATCTTGAGCTGCTCCTGGGAGTGGAAAGCAAAGCCGCCAGGGAAACTTAACTAAGTGGGAGGCTAACAATCAGTTTCCCAATGGCATGATAAATGTTTGTAATTAAGTTCAGGGAAGTTTGAAAGTGTCTTGAGCTTTCATCAGGCAAGAGTCTGGAAGCACATTTGCATGTATCCACATGTCACGCATGTTCATTAAATGATATCCCCAGAATTAAGTAATTGATGAGAGAGTAATGCATGCTTTCAGATTTACAACCGCTTATCAGTGGCAAGTAGGTAAATTGCTAGAGGTGGAGAGATAATCACTTTTTTTTCACTCTCTGGCGATGATTGGTTTATGGAAACTACATGGGTATGGAAAAGGGAGGCTGACCGAGGAAAGGGGTATAGTGTAGAGACTGAGCCGGGGAAGGAGGGAAGGGTCTTGTATGTTGGGCATGGCATTCTGTGAATGGGTGGAGCATAGGGCATTTCTGGGCTGGCATGGATGGAGAGAGAAGATCCAAAAGGATTGCTGTTTAAGTTGGGATGCTGGAGAATTAACTGAAGATACTGAGCAACAGAGGGAACAGTCACAGTGGGGAAGGTTGGGGGGGGGGGGTGGAGTGGTAGTGAGATGTTGTAAGAGGGGCATATTCAGATCATGGTCACAAATGTTCTCATGTTGCAGTAGTAGACAAAACAGGTAGTGTGGTTAATGGGAGTGCCCAGGGTCAAGGTGGACATGTGGATGGTACATGGTGCGCTCAAAGGGGAGAGACGGCTGTGGAGTGTAATAGTTTCTAGGCTCAATGGCAATAGGGGGAGGTTCAAGTGTAACAGCGGGGAAACAAATGGTTATATTGGGGGGGTGGTTGTTGGTGGGTGACAGGGGAAGGGTGGAAGGTGGTGGTGCATGTCTCAAAAGTTACGCAACATTTTCTCCAAGCTAGTCTTCGCAACACAGTTGCTTTGTTCGTGTGAAATCTCAAAGTGGAAAGAAGGACTTTTCATGTGGATGGATTTAAAGATGAGCATAACTGGCCGACTAAGTGGACACCCTAATCATGCCAACTGCATGAGAATCCATGCTGAGGTGCGTCATCTTCTTGATGGTGAAGCCCACAGGGCAGAAGGTTTGCTCCCTGACTCATGGGTCTCTTAACATTGAAATCCCAGTCAGGTTGGAAGCCACAGTAAAATCTGCACTGAAGGGACTGGAGGGTGGCAGGGAGGGAGGAAAACAGGTGTTAGCTCCCCAGGGCCTGGAGAGCTGGGGGTCAGGGGGAAACAGCAATGTGGCATTTAGAACCTTGAGTGTCCTGGTAGATGTTCATGCCTGATAATGGGGTGGATGATACATCTATGATGGCAAGGGAAGATGGTGATGGAGGGAAAACCAATAGTATTTTGGTGAGAGTGAGTGGACATGGCTTTCGTTACCCAGATCAATGCTGCAGTCTCCATGCAAGGGTCAATGAGAGGAGAACTTTCCTGTTGTCCTCCAGGATGGGCTTCACCATGGTGGGGTGGGGTGGGGTGTCCAGGGGTAGAACAATACTTGTTATGAGGTTTCCCATTTACTGACACACTAAGGGTTACTGATGAGATGGATCACTGTAATTTGTTTCCAGATCACTTCAGGCATGCAAAATGCTGTGTGTAGGCAACTCTGTACTTCTACTAGATATGTCCACTAGCCATCCTGCCCACTGCCGATACACTATTTTCTATGCACTTCACACATGCATATCATTTGAGGGTACGAGTGCAAGATTGTGTGGCCAGCCTTCCACCCCACGTGGAAATCAAACTCACTTCCACTACAAGCGATTCCACTCACATTGTTAAAATTAGACCTGGTAGGAGTGGATCTAAACTTTATCGAATTATTTGGCGAGGTACGGTACAGCTTTGGTTATGACCCCATGACACCTTTGATGCCTTTTCAGAGATTAATGTGGCCTTTGGGATTGTTAAAAGTGGGAATGGATGTGCAATTCATTGGAACTGTCAACAGCAGTGAAAAGGAACTGTCCAAAAGTAACTTTGCTTGCTCTCTCACACTGTCTGTTGGTATAGGCCTGAGGGGTATCATTACTGGATTAGTGCTGTAGACCAATTTCACAATGTTTCATTATAACATTGGGGTGCCTGCCACTTTGATTGATAGCTGCAAATGGTTATAGACTATTGTGACAAACCCCAAGGAACTTTCTTTAACTTGAAGTTGGTGATGGGGAATTTGGAGTCCAGAACATACAGGTCCCACAGCCCTTGGAACTTTCATGCAGTTCAAGGATTTTTTTACATTCTTCAGCTGGGAACTGGTCCTACATACATGAGCAGAACAAAAGGAAAATGGCATGAAAAGTAGGTCATGTGACTGAACCAGAGCACCATTAGAGAGAATGCGTCCTATGGAGTGGGCATGGGGAGGAGGACAGGGTGAAGGTCCCAAACCAAGAGCACGTCCCAGGCAGGGATGAAGGCAGGGGTCAGAGTAAGGTCACACTGAGTCAAGATAAATGACAGGTGCAGAGAAAAAAGACTCCAAGTCAAAGAAAGAGCTGTGGGGAGCAGAATCAGAGGGAAATGTTCATGAAAGAAGCCCTGAAGATCCAAGGAGGCAGCTGAATGTTGGTGACTCCTTACTGTGGGCTTTTTGGGAGTGGTAACGTTCTCCTTGGTGTGGCTCAAGATTTTAAATTGTGCTTGGAAGGTGAAGCTTGAGTGTGTTCAGTGATCATGGGGAAAGGGATTTCCGAAGGTGAGATTGTAACTGTGGAAGTAGATGCTTGTTGGTGCTGTCTGAGTGGGAGCAACATTTGAACAGTATTCCAAGGTGAGTTCTTCAAATGTGGAGATTGGAATCCCTCATGAGAAAGACGGCGCTTCAATGAGACCAATTAGCTCATGGCATGCTGAGCGCCTCGGTGAGTTGTTGAGAAATCCATAGAATCTGCTTTGGTTGCATCTGTCATTTGTTTTGAATTGTGATGTGTCTGGCCACAGTTAAGCAGTTGGTTCACATGTACTGCATACTTACCCTGAATATTAGAGTAGAAGATTAATATGGTCAACTGTTTTATCTTTCTGAATTTTTACGTGTCTGTAAAGACATAGCTGGGATGAAGGAATAATGAATATTTGAAACATATTCTTGTGTTTGTATTGAGATCATTCCAACCTTTCAGTGTGGTGTAATATAGTTCATTTATATTGCTTAATATATGTTTTATTCTTTTATGTTGGAAGTTCAGCAGCAGACTCCTGTGATTTTGTTCAGTAACTTTACTCCACCGTTTCAAAAAAGAAAATAAAAGTTAGGCCCTATCAGGTTTCACTCTGGGATCTGACTTGTCCATCTGCTGGAATCATAACAAACAGGGGCTCTTGTGGGATAAAAAATCCTTCAATTTAAATGGGATCTGTGAATTTATAAAGAAATGGAGGTACTGGGCACATGAAGTGGGTTTTCCGTGAGATGTATTGCACCAGTAGGAACTAAAGATTGTTTTTGACTGTTGCTAAGACTTTTATGGGAGTTGAAAATGTACCAGTGGAATATTTGAAATATTTGACTTAAGGCTGCACTAAGAGAGTTAGCAGATTGAAGGTGGAAATTAAAGCAGGATTTTGTAAATATGGTATAAAATGGGGGTATCCCAGCTCAGAGTTAACCAAAATTCATTTGCAAATGACACAACTTAGGATATAGGACCATAGAATTTGTACAGTGCAGAAGGAGGCCATTCGGACCATCAGGTCTGCTCCGACTCTCTGAAAGAGCACTCTACTTAGGCCCACTCCCCGCCCTATCCCTGAAATCCAATAACCCCACTTAACCTGCACGTCCCTGGACAATAAGGGGAAATTTCATCATGGACAATCGATCTAAGCTGCACATCTTCAGACTATGGGAGGAAACTGGAGCATTGCTGTAACATGCAAAGCCTCCATCTTTCTGCGCACCCCACTGACCATCCACCTTGGCCTTCATTCTGCAGAGTGACAGCAGCCATATCGGTGCTCCCACCCATTCACCTAGGATGGTGTTGGAGGAGTTTGCCGCATCCGTCACCGGGAACCGCAATTAAGTGGGGTCTCATTTCCACGCCATCGGCCGACCTCCTCCCTGGTGACTTCCCTTTCCTCAGGGCCACCAACTACATCCAGGCCTGCTGCTCTGCCATAGTGAGGGGCCGCAGATTCAGCGGTCCCCCTCCAGATTTTTCCCGTTCCCGGATGTTATGGGCAGCCATCTCCTGGTGGGGGAGCAGGGGCAACAGAAAACAAAGTGTTACAGCCTGACATGTGCAGCCCAGGGCTGGTGGCTGATGGCATCGGTGGCAGGGCACCTGGACATGGCGGCCAATATGGGTGCATATGATGCAGGGTGTGAGTTCGGCTGCCCTCCTAGTGGGGGAGGGAGGTGTCACAAGTATGCGGGATGGGGGTTGGTGTCAGGGCCGCGTGTCTTGCTGCCTTGTTGACTGGGATGAGTCTCTGTGTGGAGTGTTAATATGCGCTAGTTTGTCAGCCTCTCGAGTGCCAATCTCAACCCCGGCGAATCCGGCACATTTCTCATTGGAATTGATCATGTTTCACGTCGTACTGGTGCTAGCCCCTTAATGGTCAGGAATCGGTCCAGGTGCGACACCAGTGTTGCCGTTGTGGAACTCCATTTATCCGGCCACGGCGTCAAGTTCCAAGCTTCCACTCTGGGATCTCACTTGTCCTGTGCTGAGATCAACTGGAATTATAACACTATGAATTCCAATGTTTTATTAATAATTGAGCACTTGAATAAAAGGTTTCTTTCTTAAGGGATTATGTAGTTTAATGAATGTAAATGTTGTGAATGGGGTTTTATGAATAGGAGTTTTTTTTTAAAAGCCTGCATTAGACATAAGAACTGTATTTTAACTCCACTTGGTATGTGTCCTGAGATCTGCCTATGAATGAGTTGGCATGATAAATGTTTGGGCCATGTGTGGGTCGTGAGGCTTAGGTTGGCACTAAGAGCCATAGAGGGTGGGTGGGGGAATGAGGGGGCAAGGCCAGGGGGCTGTTTTATGTTTTTCTTTAAAACCTCGATGCAGTACGGATGCACCGAGGCCGGCCCTCTACCTGCCGCGTTCCGGGGTATTCATCACAACTCCCATTTTAACATGTGCCCCTGGCTGACTGGGCTAAAAATCCAATATTCTGGGGCACATTTTCCTGGGTTCGATTTGCAGAGCTGGGAATTGTCCTGACCCAAACTGGGACCGAGGATTTCGGCCCTTACCTGAATCATAATTATTCATATTAGAAATTTCCAGTAGGTACCTAATACTTTAAGCATCTTAAATACTCACCAGCCCTTCCACTAGATGAATCTTTAATTTTTGAGAAGTTCAGTGCCATAGTGCATGGTTTTACAGTGCTCCAAGTGACGTTTTGCCTCCAAATGAAATCTGCAGCAAGCATGCTTTTGGTGATAGCCACGCTGGACACCAATTTGGTACGGGCACTAGCACTCAGATCGGGAGAATCCTCAGAAATATGAAGAGTGGGTAGTGATGTGTTTGATGTTCGATGTTCAGCAAGGAATCTACCAAACGACTTGAGTCTTGTCCAAATAAGGTACTTTATTGAATCACAGGTGGTAAAATAACGATCTGTTACAGTGCAAGTTATCATGGAGTTTCTTTGTACTCCTCTGAAACTACCCCTAGGCACGACTGTCCACTTGTACGTCTTATAACCATCTCCTTGTGACCGGATGTGCCCCCACTTATATTGAAGTGCCTTATCACATGAGCACTGTCTTGAGTCTGCATGGTGTAACTGTACCGCCACATGCTGGTTGGAGGTTGCACCACCAGCCATCTATGATATTGCTTACAGACATATCACCACAGGCAGGCTGTAGCATTAATCAGTGTGGCACTGACCTGGGCTGGGATTCTCTGTTGCAAGTTCACCCCGCAAGAACGGAGAATTTGGCGTAAATCGCCTATTCATTGCAGTGGGATCAGAGAATCCCACTGCCATGAACGGATAGAGAATCTCGTCTTTGATGTCAACACTGCCAGTTTGGAGCCTTCTCCTAACCATACAAGCTTTCAGTAACTGGAACACCTCTCCCATCAACCAATGCTATTTAAAGGGACCATCAATTACTTTCAGGCTAGTTGCTGATTTATTTCTACTGGCTGTTGCTATGATTGTAGAAGTGTTTGCTGGTTTCCATAGTTATTTAAAGTTGGTGAAGTCTATAGGGTATCTGCTGTAGGAATCCTGCATAAAATATTTGCTCCCGGTAATTTTCATCCATCTTGGACTACAGCAAGAATGAGGAGAGAGAACACCGAAAAAGACTAACTGTGGGAAGGGGGAGAAATGGGAGAAGGATTCTCAGGATGCGGTTATATTTGCATAGATTATTCAGAGAACAATTCGACTTACTGAATCTCAACGAGAAAAATAGGCTGGATTTTCAGCCAGGAAAATTTCCTGCTTGGCCCACCCACGTCAGGAGAAATTACCTGCAAAGATACGGGGCAGGATTCTCCGTCGGCTGATGCTG
Organism: Scyliorhinus canicula; assembly: GCF_902713615.1. Classification (NCBI taxonomy): domain Eukaryota; kingdom Metazoa; phylum Chordata; class Chondrichthyes; order Carcharhiniformes; family Scyliorhinidae; genus Scyliorhinus; species Scyliorhinus canicula. The sequence continues at coordinate 99,525,825 of NC_052150.1, forward strand.
AAATCAAGACAGGAAATTGGGCAGATAATTGGACCTGGCGCCGAAATTCTGGTGGGCGCCGGATTCAGGCCAAATCACAATTCTCCGGTGCCTCGACAGTGCATTCCACTCCGCAAGTACAGTAAATTTCATTTGCATATCATTAGCTCCGCTGGAGGGAATTCCTGATGACAAAGTTCATTTGTGCTTTTAAAAGTAGGGAAACAGGCGCTGTGGGAGGGAGAGGAGTAGGACACGCAGAGGTGCGATGGTGGACTGCCAGTCCTGACACTGGCCGGACTGGCTGGGGAAGTGTGGGGGGCGGGGCTGCCAGGGTCCGGTGGGAGTGACTGAGGTGGTGACCAGCGAACATGCCATGAAGCCAGGGTGACCCCTCACGGACTTGGGGTGCCCAGGCACAGAGCGCCATTGCAGCGGCCTGCAAGGTAACCATTCTGCTGCGCACTTCACTGACCACCTACCTTGGCTCATGGTTCTGCAGAGTGACACTGGCTGTGTGGGTGCCCCCATCCTCCACCCCACCATCCCCACACCACTCCCTCTACCTTATCCCCCCCCCTCCCCAACTGACTGCCACCACCAGCGAGGCATCACGTGGCCCACTTAAGGGCAACACCCATAATAGCCCCTACAGGGGAGTGCAGGATGAGGTCAATGGAGCATACAACTGGCAAGGGCAGCGCTGATGGTACCCCTGGCAGCAGGGACGGGCCCCAGGGCAAGAGGCCGGGCACCGAGCGGGTAGGGGTGTAGAGATAGGGGAGAGATGGCGAGGGGAATATGCGGGGGCAGGGTCCGCAGTGGCAATTAAAGTCACCATGTAGCCAGGTGGACCTGGTTGGGCACAGGGGTACGCATCATGCTAACATGTCAGCCTTTCACGCATGCAGACAACGTATATTGAAATTTAACCAGCAATGGTGGCCTTCCTCCTAGTCGCCGTAGCCCTGGGGGATGTAGTGAGACTGTACGAGCTGGAGCTGCTTGAGGAGGAGGACCCTGCAACAGCTGAACCCGCCCCAGAGGGAACAGGAGGCAGCTCGTGAGGATGGAGAACCGGCCATCCAGCAGGCCGAGGAGGAGGTGGCGCCGAATGAGACCTCGTGTGTACCGGTAGCGCCTATCAATCGAGGACCTGCCCGACTGGGCATGACGTTGAATACACCGACTAAGCAGGAGGGCAGTGCAACATATCTGCCAGATCATGGCGTACCTGGCACCGGGGCAGAATGGAGAAGGACACCCATTCCCGGTGGCTTTCAAGCTGATGGTCGGTCTGAACATCTACACCACAGGGTCCTTCTAGGTGCTGAGTGGGGACCTGTCTGGGATCTCACAGACCTCGATGTACAGGTGCACCGTCACGGAAGCTGTTATATGCCTAGTCGGCAGAATACATCTATTTCATGTGGACCGAGCCCACCAGGATTCCCTGGGACAAGGGGGTAATCGATGGGATGCCTGCCCCTCTGCAAGCATCTGCAGATGACAGGCCAGTCATCACAAACTGAAAGTGGTTTCACTCGATAAACGTGCAGCTGGAGTGTGATCACAAGATGCGCATCACGTCTGTGCTCGATTCACTTGAATATGCTAATCTGGATCACCACTATTGAGGGCGGGATTCAGACTCTACACCTCCCGAGATCCCGTTAGATCTCGCGAGGTGCAACAAGCGTCGTAAATCTTGCAAGAGTTATTTCTCCAGATTTAATGGCTAAGCGTTGGGTGCGATGAGGCCGGTTGTTCGTGCCCATATTCACTGACTTTGACCACTTCTGAGAGATCATTGAACTTCTTGTGACACTGCATTCAGCTTTTTGAGGCTGGATTCTTAGCGTTGATTGCTGTGGTTATCTGATGTTCCTGAGATGTGGAGATGCTGGTGTTGGACTGGGGTGAGCACAGGAAGAAGTCTTACAACACCAGGTTAAAGTCCAACAGGTTTGTTTCGAATCACTAGCTTTCAGAGCGCAGCTCCTTCATCAGGTGAATTCAACTCAGAAAGCCAGTGATTCTAATCAAACCTGTTGAACTTTAACCCGGTGTTGTTTCTGAGGCACAGGTTGTCTTTAACCCAGAAGGATTCTTATTTCCCCGTTTTACTGGTGTTCTATTTTAAAGTATACAAGACCAGTGCTCTTTTCCTGTTTTACTGGGTTTTTTTCTGGGACGTGATACTGGCTGGCTTTAAGTAATGCAGACAAGCTTTAACTCGTGCCTGCACCTCATGATTTTGTATTCCCTGCAACCACTGAATGACTCTCCTGGTGCTGGTTTTAGACTATAATCAAGGTAATAAACAGATAAGCAGGCAGCACAAAGTTTGCATGCAATGGGTGTGGGTTAATTGTACATTGCAATCCCTGCACTTTTTTTGGTGAGGGGTGGAATCAAATTTCATGTCTAGTGAATTAATTGACTGTCAACAGTTCAGATTAATGATTACACTTTGTAGAGAAAATACGTACAAAAACCGAGCCAAGAATAAATGTTTAGCAACGTATTAACTGTACCTGTCATTGGAAGAGGGCAGAAGCCTCTGTCCAAGTGGTAAGATTCCAAACTAAGTATATTGATACAAATGCCTCTTTTATTCACTACAAATGCATATTCCATCTGATAAAACACACCCAACATGGACAATTGAATAATGTGGCTCCAATTCCTGTTTTCACCTGGTTCCAACTGAAAGCATTGCATTTTACTGTTGTTATTCAAACCTCTCATTTTACGGTCTACTTTCAGGGAATTTTTAAAAAGAAAATTTCACAGAATGAATGAAAATTACTTCAATGAATAGCACGATAGCATAGTGGTTAGCACAATTGCTTCACAGCTCCAGGGTCCCAGGTTCGATTCCCGGCTTGGGTCACTGTCTGTGCGGAGTCTGCACGTTCTCCCCGTGTGTGCGTGGGTTATCTCCGGGTGCTCCGGTTTCCTCCTACAGTCCAAAGATGTGCAGGTTAGGTGGATTGGCCATGCTAAATTGCCCTTGGTCCAAAATTGCCCTTAGTGTTGGTGGGGTTACTGGGTTATGGGGATAGGGTGGGGAGTGTGGGCTTGGGTAGGGTGCTCTTTCCAAGAGCCGGTGCAGACACGATGGCCCAAATGGCCTCCTTCTGCACTATAAATTCTATGATTCCCTGTGGGATTTTTGCCATAGTTATACTGTAGTGCCAGGATAAATGTAATTCAACTCAGAAATAGATTTCCCTCCCCATAGGCATGAGTTTCGTCCATGTTGCCCTCTATTCTGTCACAATTCCTATGTCATCTGAACATCTGAATAATCCTATTGTCCTTGTTAAAGATGTTAATATTGAAATCATACTTCAGTGGAGTGTATTCCTCAATGACTCCCAACGAAAGTCAGGACCCCTACAACATCTCCAGACTTGTCAATCTGTTACCAAGACAAATGGAGTCTTTGACATGGTCAGATATATGAAAAAAGACAGGGCAGCACGGTGGCGCAGTGGTTAGTACTGCTGCATCAGGGCGCCGAGGTCCCAGGTATGATCCAGGCTCAGGGTCACTTTCTGTGTGGAGTTTGCACATTCTCCTCATGTTTGCGTGGTTTCACCCCCACAATCCAACGATGCGCAGGATAGGTGGATTGGTCATGCAAAATTGCCCCTTAATTGGAAAAAAATGAATTGGGTACTCCAAATTTATTTTAAAAATAAAAAAAGATATATGAAAAGAGGTATGACTCAACATAGTCTACATCATATGCCATGCGGAGAATCATTCATGTTTAAACAATGTTTGAATCAATTGCAAGAACATACGTAACTAGCCCTCTCACACACTTGATTTGTTTCTGAGAAAGGCTGAGAAATCTAACCGATGAAAAGTAAATTTCATAGTCCTTTACACTTGATTAAAAATCCCCTTCAATTGCAATATAAACTATTTGTTAAAAATATGTTACTTTATGACATGTAAATAGATTATTGTACTATAATAGACCAGAAAGCTTTTGACAGAACAACCATGTTGACTCCTAATTCACATATCGTTTGTTTACTTGAAGAAAATCAATCGTTCTACTTTTATTTAAGGATTGGCAAAATGTTCTGAGGGAAGTTATGGCAGTTTAGGTTCGTATCAAAGTGTATGAGTTGGAATCTTGGGTAGGAAGGGCTATATTGGGCAGCATGGTGGCCCAGAAGTTAGCACTGCTGCCTATGGCGCTGAGGACTCGGTTCGATCCCGGCCCCGGGTCACTGTCTGTGTGGAGTTTGCACTTTTTCTCCATGTCTGTGGGTTTCACTCCCACAACCCAAAGGTGGGCAGGGTAGGTGGATTGGCCACGCTAAATTTTCCCTTAATTTGAAAAAAATAAGAGGGTACTCTAAATTTGAAAACAAAAGGTTAGCCAAATCTTCAGTTTTATTCTTTTGTTCACTGTAGTTCTACATGCAATTTTTATAATTTTCCTGCCAATCCTAAATTGTATGGCATGAGAAACCACAGCTAATCAAATACCTGTTGCCTCTCCTTATGTACACACATTTCAAATGGAGGAACAAAGATTAATTTCAAACATGGGAACTAGCATAATCATTTATTGTGGCATTGTCACATTTTAAGGTTTTTAAGATTACACGAGTAATATATGTCCAAATGTTACTCTTGACCAAAATGTAGATATTGAGGACAGCAGCTAGTAGGCGTATATTAGGTTTCATAGGGAAACTCTCAACCAGTGTATTGCAACAATGAAAGATAGTCTAATGTCCAGTCTAATGTCTAATGGTGCAACAATTGTATTCTGTTGAAGTCAGGATGAGTAATTGCTGCATTAGGCTATTGGACTCTGCTACTGTATTTGGATGGGATAGGCAGCTAATATTGGGGTAAGTTAGCACAACAGGGCCACGGTAGCACAGTGGTTAGCACAATAGGGGGCACAGTAGCACAGTGGTCAGCACAATTGTTTCACAGCTCCAGGGTCCCAGTTTCGATTCCTGGCTTGGGTCACTGTCTGTGCGGAGTTTGCACTTTCTCCCCGTGTCTGCGTGGGTTTCCTCCGGGTGCTCCGGTTTCCTCCCACAGTCCAAAAATGTGCAAGTTAATTGGATTGGCCATGCTAAATTGCCCTTAGTGTCCAAAATGGTAGGTTGGGTGGGGTTACGGGGATAGGGTGGGGGTGTGGGCTTCGGTAGGGTGCTCTTTGCAAGGGTTGGTGCAGACTCAATGGGCCAAATGGCCTCCGTCTGCACTGTAAATTCTATGATTCTAAGACTTTGAATCATGAGAGAACTATAGAAATCGGGGCCTGTTAAGCAGCAAAGGACTTTGAGAAGTATGGAAAGAAGACTTTGAGAGTGCTCCATCACTCTCAAGCGGATGTCACGTGGGCATGAATTACTACAAGTAATTACAAATGGGGAAGGCTAAAAGACGTTCATGGGGTGTGTTGTTAGTAGCGGTGCACAGCAGTGACCAAATGGAATGGAGTGCATCAGGGAGGACCTCCTGCCAGCGAGAGGCTGGGAGGTTCCTGGACCGTAGGGCCAGTTGGACGGCCCTCCATACCGTCCCGTTCTCCCTCTCTATCTGCCCGTTTCCCCGGGAGTTATAGCCGGTTGACCTGCTGGAGGCGATACCCCTGCTGAGTAGGAATTGACTCAGCTCATCGCTCATGAATGAGGATCCCCTGTCACTGTGGATATAGGCGGGGAAACCGAACAGAGTGAAGATTGTGTTTAGGGCTTTGATGACGGTGGCAGACGTCATATCGGGGCATGGGATGGCGAAGGGGAACCTGGAGTACCCATTGACCACACTGAGAATATACATGTTTCGGTTGGTGGAAATCCACGCTGAGGCGTTTAAAGGGGCGGGAGGCCTTCATCAGGCGCGCACGGTCCGGCTGGTAGAAGTGCGGCTTGCACTCCGCACAGACCTGGCAGTCCCTGGTGATTGTCCGTACTTCCTCGACGGAGTAGGGCAGATTTCGTGCCTTAATGAAGTGGTACAACCGTGTGACTCACGGGTGACAAAGGCTGTCATGCAGGACCCGGAGTCGGTCTACTTGTGCGCTGGCACATGTACCTCGGGATAGGACATCTGGAGGCTCGTTGAGTTTGCCGGGGCGATACAAAATCTTGTAATTATAGGTGGAGAGCTCGATCCTCCACCACAAGATTTTAACATTTTAGATCTTGCCCAGCTGTGTGTTATTGAACATGAAGGCTACCGACCATTGGTCAGTGAGGAGAGTGAATCTCCTGCCGGCCAGGTAATGCTTCCAATGCCAAACAGCTTCAACGATAGCTTGGGCCTCTTTTTCGACGGATGAGTGCCGAATTTCTGAGGCATGAAGGGTGCGGGAAAAGAATGCCATGGGTCTGCCTGCCTGATTGAGGGTGGCGGCTAGGGCGACGCCAATGCGTCGCTCTCTACTTGAAAGGGCAGTATCTCGTCTAATGCGTGCATCTCGTCCTTGGCTACATTGGCTCTGATACGGGCGAAGGCCTGTTGCGCCTCGGCCGTCAGGGGAAAGTGGGTGGACTGAATGAGTGGGTGGGCCTTATCCACATAGTTTGGGACCCACTGGGCGTAGTACGAGAAGAACCCCAGGCAGCGTTTGAGGGCCTTGGGGCAGTGAGGGAGGGGAAGCTCCATGAGGGGGCGCATGTGGTCGGGACCAGGCCCCAGAACTCCGTTCTGGACCACATAGCCGAGTATGGCTAAGCGGGTCGTGTTAAACATGCCCTTCTCCTTGTTGTAGGTGAGGATGAGGAGAGTGGCGGTGCGGAGAAATTTGGCGAGGTTGACATCGTGGTCCTGCTGGTCATGGCCGCAGATGGTGACGTTGTCTAGGTACGGGAAGGTGGCCCGCAAACCGTACCGGTCGACCATTTGGTCCATCTCCCTTTGGAAGACCGAGACCCCGTTAGTGACGCCGAAGGGAACCCTGAGGAAGTGATAGAGATGACCGTCCGCCTCGAAGGCAGTGTAGGGACGGTCCGATTTACGAATGGGAAGCTGGTGGTAGGCGGATTTGAGGTTTACCGTTGAGAAGACGCGGTACTGTGTAATCTGATTGACCATATCAGATGTGCGTGGAAGGGGGTAAGCGTCGAGCTGCGTGTACCAATTGATGGTCTGGCTGTAGTCCACGACCATTCTGTGTTTCTCCCCAGTTTTAACGACCACCATTTGGGCTCTCCAGGGGCTGTTGCTGGCCTCGATGATGCCTTCCCGAAGCAACCGCTGGACCTCGGACCTGATGAAGGTCCTGTCCTGGGTGTTGTACTGTCTGCTCCTGGTGGCGATGGGTTTGGAATCCGGGGTTAGATTGGCGAAGAGGGAAGGCGGATCGACCTTAAGGTCGCGGGGCCGTACACAGTGAGGGGTGGTAGGGGCCCGCCAAATTTGAGGGTTAGGCTCTGCAGATTGCACTGGAAGTCCAGGCCTAGGAGTAGGGCAGCGCAGAGGTTAGGGAGGACATAGAGGCGGAAGCCACTGAAGTCTATGCCCTGGACCGTGAGTGTGACCGTACAGTACCCCTGGATTGCGACGGAATTGGATCCGGAGGCCAGGGAAATTCTTTGATAGGCGGGGTGTACCGCGAGGGAGCCGCGCCTTACCGTACCCGGGTGTATGAAGCTTTCATGCTCCCGGAGTCCAGCAAGCAGGAGGTCACGTAGCCGTTGATTTTCACACTGGTCGATGCAGTGGCCAGGTTGTGCGGACGTGACTGGTCGATCGTTACTGAGGCGAGTCGTGGTCGGTCGTCACTGACGTCGGATGATGGGGAGCCTGGGGGGCCCAGGTCCTGGAATGCTGACGGTGTCCATGTCCCGTGGGGGAGACCAGATGGCGGCACCTGAAGATCCTGCGGGGGACAAAATGGTGGCGCCCATGGGCCGCACGTTGCGGGGGTTGGACAAGATGGCGGTGCCCAAACCCCTGGCCATGGCGCTGAGGGAATCGAGGAACTGGAGGGGGATAGTGCGGCGGCGGGGGGTGGGGGGGGGGGGGGGGGGGGGGGGAGCACCGGCTGTCATTTGTACACAAACAATTTATTGTTGTACGTTGCACATACGGCGGGGGGGATGCCGGAGGTGATGAGGATTCTTGGGGAGTTTGGGGACTTATCTGGGTACAAGCTCAACGTGGGGAAGAGTGAGCTGTTCGTGGTGCATTTGGGGGACCAGGAGAGAGTGATAGGGGAGCTTCCGCTGAAAAGGGCAGAGGGGAGCTTCAGATACCTGGGAGTCCAGATAGCCAGGAGCTGTGGGGCCCTGCATAGGCTCAACTTTACGAAGCTGGTGGAGCAGATGGTTTTCTCTGTTGTGTTGGTTAAAATTTGTTGAAAATTTGAAAAAAAATTATTTTTTTAAAAAGATGGCGGGGAGGGAGAAGGGAGAAGATGGCGGTGCCCACTGGCCGTGCGTGGCCCTGGAAGGTGAAGATGGCAACGCCCCCTGGCTGCGTATGGCCCTGGGAAGTGAAGATGGCGGCGCCCACTGGCTGCGTGTGGTCCGGGGAGGTGAAGATGGCGGTGCCCACTGGCCGTGCATGGTCCAGGGCGATGCAGATGGCGGTGCCCATTGTGTGTAGACTAGAGGGGTGGGGGCGATAGCGGCGACTGCGCGGGCCTGGCACACCATGGCGAAGTGCCCCTTTTTGCCGCAAGCCTTGCAAAGGGCAGCGCGGGCCTGGCAGCGTTGGCGTGGGTGCTTCTGACCACAGAAGTAACATTGGGGATCCCTGGGATCCGCAGGCTGTTGTGTGGCCCAGACGTACTGGCTGGGTAAGGCCCACGCTGGGGCGGGCGACTATGGGGTCGATGAGGAGTAGGAAGGGGTGGGCCGCACGGCTGGCGGGGTAGGCCTGAATGTTACGTGAGGCAACCGTCATGGAATGTGCTAGCTTCTTTGTCTCAGCTAGGTAGAGCGTGGCCCCTTCTAACAGTCTCTGGCGTACGAGGTGCGACCCAATCCCTGTTACGAACGCATCGTGCATAAGAAGGTTGGAATGTTCGGTGGCCGTAACAGCCTGACAGTCACAGTCCTGGATGAGTGGGATTAGGGCCCGCCAGAAGTCTTCTGTGGACTCATCAGGGAGTTGAGAGCGAGTGGCGAGTATGTGCCTGGCGAAGAGCATGTTCATTTTCTGTGCGTAGTTTTCTTTGAGGAGCGCTATGGCGTCTGCGTAGTTCGGGGGCGTCCTGGATCAGCGGAAACACGTTGGAGCTCAACCTTGAGTACAGAATCTGTATCTTCTGAGCCTCCGTCGGAGGGGTGGTCGCTGAGTTGATCTAGGCCTCGAAGCAAGCTAGCCAGTGATTAAAGTCCCTTTTGGCATCGCTTGATTGCGGATCCAGCTGCAGGCGATGTGGTTTGATTCGGAGGTCCATCTTTTAGAAAATCTTATAGCAATAAACTGAAGCACGATCAATTGGACAAAGACGATAGTTGAATCCAACAGAAGCTTTATTGCTATAAGATGTGTGGCCTCCCACAGCAGCTGGTGAAACGGCTGCTAGCTGGAGGACACGTATACAGCAGGCAGAGACTACCGGCGAACCTATAGTACAGGTCCTACCATACATCACCTAATACAGGTGCAACAGTGGTTTACTATACCCACCGTGCACCTCACTGGGAGAAACAGGTCAGGGGCCCAGAACCTATCGCTAACATCGGTTGCGGCAGCCATCCGTGCCCCTGCTGGCAGGAATCGGTGGTGAAAATAGAGGCTTCCCACATCACATGCCAGGTGCCAGTCATTGATGGGGACAGGGTGCAGTTCGGATGACGGAGAGGGGGTGCAGCGGTACAACTCAGGGTGACTGGTGGCATTGGATGGTCAAGGAAATCCTTGAACGTACATAGGAACATGGGAATTAATAGCAGAAGTAGGCAATTCAGCTCCTCGAGCCTGCTCCGCCATTCTAATATTCTTGCTAAAATTCTCTGTCTCTCCCCGCTCCCCCTGCAGATACATGGATATCAGAGTACAACCAGAAATGCTCGCTATCTATCTGGCCGCTCCACTGTTGCGGTTGCACCGAGGCCAGGGCCAGCTCAGGAAGGATCCTGCACAAGAGAAGCCTGCCCCAGAAGAGCAGAAGTCAGCTGGTGAGCCTTCAGCGCCAGCCATCCACCAGACCGAGGTGGAGGTGTGAAGGAGGTGTCTGATGTGTTGGGTAAGCTAGGTCTACGTGGACAGCGTTTGATGCAGTGTAGAGAGAGAGAGACAGGCTTCCAACACTTGAAGAAATGCAACAGGATTTTATTGATCAACTAACTATAATACATTCTAAACTGTGGGTTGACACTATGCTGACTTGACTGGAGACCGGAGGCTAACCTGACCAGACTATCTGACTACCACATGGTGTTTGTACTAGTTGCTGCTCACGAGCTCTGACTGTCTCAGAGGCTGGATCCCGAGAGGGCGGGAAAACTGGTGCCCTCTGGCTTTATAGTGGTCATGTCCTCTCTGGTGATTGGCTGCTGTGTTCTGTGTGCTCACTGGTCATCCTGTGTGTCAATCACTGCCTGTCTGCACTCCACCATATACCTGGATGTATATTATGACAGTGCCGCATCAGGCCACGTCTATACTGCCAGCGCCTGTCCTTCGAGGAGTTGTTTGAGTGCATGTGCCGGTGCTGACTCACCAGGGAGTCCGTGCACCACCTGTACCAACATGAAATCTAGGGCTGCTGCACATGGGATAATCTCATCCCCTCCCGATTTAACTATGAGGTGATTGTGCCACTGGCAGATCTGCCGGTCTGTACCACCTCTTCCCCCCCCCCCACTAAAATCACCCCCCAATACAGAATCCTCCTGCTCCTGAACCTCTCATCCATCCGTTCTTGTCCCTCCGTTCTTGACTTCACCTTCCCTGTGCCTCAGACCTTCACTCCATCTTACCCCTAACCTTGCACTCCTTCCCTACCACAGCTGCTTCTTCCCCCTCCGGGGGTCCTACCAGATTCACCATAGTGTGTTGGCCTTGAGTTGGCAGTATCAGTGGGTCTTGTCCACAGGACAGAAGATGATGTTGGCCCACTATGAGGTGAGGTCTGGTACTCCCCATTGTCTGACAAAGTCTGACTCCTGCATTTAGGTCAAGGTCACATTCCACTGTCCGCCTGCGTGATTCCTGCAAGTGTGCTGCCAGATCCTTGTCACAGGCCCATATATCTTGGAGGAGGTGGGGTGGGTGGAGGGGGTGCAGGGGAGATGGTTGGACAGTTAGAGCTCACTCACTGGGGATGCTGTTAGGATGCTGTTAAACAAGGCACACTCACACTGCAATCCCGATGCCCTGGCACTTCTTGGTGAGGATGAAACAAGGTGAGATGTTCATGTGTCATGGCTGTCTTGCCCCCCCCCCCCACTTCCTCGCTCCCCAAACCATCCCACCCAGCAGATGCACAACACCCAGTGCCAGCCCATCCTTCATGCTTGTCACACAGAGGTTAGAGGCAGGTCGGACTAGTAGTGCAAAAGTGTTTAATGGTGACTATGTACAACCCCTGACTATCATCTATCTAATACACCAGGGTATCTATCTTCCATATCTTCCATGGCTTACATCTCCTTCTATGTGTTACTCGAGACAACATGTCAGTAGTGGAGTGGCCTGCTGCTTGTGATGCCTGTGGTGATATGCATCTCTTGATACACAAGGGGTTAATGTAAGTACACGTAGACGAGCTAGACACTAGAGGGAGCACCAGAGACATGACAGACAAACACTCAACCGATAGGTCAGTAAGATAGGACACGACCAATGGGCATTCACGATACACACAGAGGTGACACCACCACAGGAGGGCATTACACCAACCCATATAAAAAGGACACAGCACACATGATCTTCCTCTTTCCAGTGGAGACACTCAGTAAGTACAGACACAGGGTTGATTGAACATCACACCCACCACGTGGATTGTAGCAGACTGGTTCATCAGTCTGAGTAGCTATAGAAGGATTAGCAATAGAGTCGAATCCAAGTAGGAGAATTGTTAATAGTTCAATAAACGTGTTGAAGCTATCTCCACGTCTGAACCTTCCTTTGTCAGAGTGCACATCAAGGAAGCAACTTATGCTACGTCAAGCTAAAAACAGTGACAACCAGCAACAACACCGAGGCAAGATGATCGAGATTCCGGTTCCACAGCGGCTCAGGAGCCACGGCAATCTCAGTGAAAACTGGCGTGCATTCAGACAAAAGTTTGAGATCTTCCTGGTAGCAGCCGACCTACAAGACGTGACTGATGCTGAAAAGACAGAGCTTCTGCTCACCATTGCTGGTGCCAGAGTAGAAGAGATCTTCAAAACATTCAAGTTGTCCAAAGAACAAAACAGGAGCGACTTCCAGGCAATCCTGGACAAATTCGAACAATACTGCGAGGAAAACACAAACAAACTAACAGAAAACGGTAAGAGAGATGCCAAGAGTGGACAGTGAGAGTCTTTTTCCTCGGATGGTGATGACCAACACGAGGGATATAGCTTTAAATTGAGGGGTGGTAGATATAGGACAGATGTCAGAGGCAGTTTATTTACTCAGAGAGTAGTAGGGGCGTGGAACGCCCTGCCTGCAACAGTAGTAGACTCACCAAATTTAAGGGCATTTAAGTGGTCACTGGATAGACATATGGATGAAAATGGAATAGTGTAGGTCAGATAGGCTTCAGATGGTTTCACGGGTCGGCGCAACATCGAGGGCTGAAGGGCCTGTGCTGTGCTGTAATGTTCTATGTTTTAATACTCACCACGAGGCCGAGGTCCTGGAGCAGAGAACGACAATTTTGATCGGTGGCCATCTTGAAAAAGGTACCGCACATGGGTCTAGGACAACTCATCGCGGCCGACTCATCGCCGCTGACTCATCGCCAGCCCAACTCATCGCCAGCCAACTCATCGCCAGCCCAACTCATCGCCAACCCACAATAATTACCGACTAACTAGATCCACAAGTTACTCAATTACCAATACACCTATTTGTCAACAAATAAATGTGCTCCTCCACAGAACACAAATTACCTTCAGGACAGGAACTTCAATTTTAATTCTTCCAATTTTAAACCCTTTACAATGGAGCAAATTTTAAGTCAGCGAGGCAAAGAGAAGTTTTCTCATAATGGATATTTGTTCATTTTTGATAAATTCAGTAAAACCGAAGGCGATTTGATGTTTTGGCGATGTGAACAGCTCAGCAGATGCAAAGCAAGAATTCACACAAGATTTGGAAATGTAGTGAAATTCATAAATACTCACACCCATGACTCTTCACCAATACGAATAGAAGTGGCAAGGACGACTACAAAAATTAAAACCCGAGCCGAGGAGACAATGGAAAACCCAAGTGTATTGATTAATGACGTTTTGGCGAATGTTTCCCAAGCGGAACAAGGATCACTACCGTGTGCGTCTGCTCTGAAGAAAACAATTCGACGGAAACGGAATCAAATTAGCGTCCCTCCGCCAGACCCAAGTGACCTTCATCAGTTAGCAATCCCTGATGAATATGCGACCTACGAAACGGAGCCAAACCAGAAGGAAGTTTTTTTACTAAAAGACAGTGGTCCCGGAGAAGACAGAATCTTGCTGTTTGGAAGGAGAAGTTGGTTGCAACAGTTGGCTTCATCAGAAGTTTGGTATGTCGATGGAACCTTTAAGATAGCTCCGAAGTTATTTTCTCAGGTTTATATTGTACTGGCTCAAAAATTCGGAGGTGTCATCCCAGTATTTTATGCTCTTTTACCTAACAAGCAAAAAGTTACATATTCAAGGGTTTTTGAAATGATAAAAGAAATTGAGCCCACCGTAAACCCGAAATCAATTGTATGTGATTTTGAACTCGCGGCATTTAGTGCAATCAAAGAAATATTTCCAAACGTAGAATTAAAAGGATGCTTCTTTCACCTTAGTCAAAATATGCAGAAGCACATTGCGGCTTCGGGTCTAACTTCTCGTTATAATAACGACAGCAAGTTTTCGTTACAAGTCAAGATGATACTGGCTCTTACATTTGTCCCTGTCGAACATATAGATTCCTATATTGATGCCTTAGTTGACGAATTATCTACAGAGCATTTGCCAATCCTGAATTGGCTCGAAAACAATTATATAGGTCGGTTAAACAGACGCGGAAATAGCAGACGTGCCCCACTCTTCCCAATGGAAATGTGGAATTTGTATGTTCGAACTTTAAATCATGAAGGCAGAACCAACAACCACGCAGAAGCAGCAAACAGAAGACTACAAATGGAATTAGGGATGGAACATCCTACAATATGGAAATTCATTAATAATGCACTCAGAAAAGTTCAAAAAGGACGAGACTGTTATTTGGAATTGCTTATAGCTGGCAGTGCACCACCAGCAAAATTAAAAAGATACCTAGATACTGATAACCGCATTCTTAGGATAGTCCAAAGTTTTAATGAAAGGATTCCTATTGAATATTTACGCGGTATTTCTCATAACATAAAATAAGTCTCCATGAATTTCAATTTTAAATAAGTCTTTTAACCTCCATTAATTTTTATTGAATTTGAAATACCACCGGTCTGAACTGTGATATAACTTGGTTCGCCGGCCGGTCTATCTATCAAATGCTTGGTGCGGGCCGTTCAAAAGTTACCCGCCGCCGACAGCTTTTACCATGAATTACCATGAATTTCAATTTTTAGTTGGGCTGGCGATGAGTTGTCCCATTCCCCCGCACATGCGCAGTTGAGAGAAATGCGCAAACGAAAGGAGCAGCGATCTGCTCATGCGTAATTGCTTCCTACGCACTACGTTACACGCTTCGTGACGTCAGAGGCCCCGGACCACGCCCACTTAAAGGGGAAATGTCCCAAAACACGGAAAAATTTTTTTAAAGCTGTAAAACCTGATTCTTTCACCTGGAATGACAGCACATTGCCTGAAATTCGACCAGTAGCCGAAAGTAACCTTCGCAGAACCCTGCAACAAGCAGTTAGCACCGCCAAATGAGATGATACAGTCCTTGAAGACTACGACTCCGACCTTGATTTCTTCTTTGGACATCACGAGCCCAATGCCAGCTCCGACACAAAAAGTGATGATATGGTCCGAGAAGACTATGACTCAGACGAAGGTTTCATCATTGGAGATGGCGACCCCAATACCAAATCCGAACTGCAACGAGATGTGTTCTACAGTGAAGAATCCGACACAGACGCGGATGTGTTCTTCGGATTTGAGGATCTTCAGCCCAGCACATATGACATCCCGACTCGTGAGTGCAGGGTTATGCTGCGGCCTCACACCAAGAGACAGAGAGTGGTACAAGCCCACAGAGAGCGGCCTGCTGCCACACAGAGAGTGGTCCACGCACCATGAAGGGTTCCCGATTCCACACAGTGGTGTCCAGTATCCACACAGAAATCGATGCAAGACTCCACAGCGCAGTCCTTGCATGAACAAGAAGTGACTCGAGTGACACAAGCCTCCACAGTGAGCACGTGGACAGTCTCCACGATTGAAGCAACACAAGACTCCAAAGCGCAGTCCTTGCATGAACAAGACCATGAGGGTCTCGTAACCTCCTCTGAGTAACCAGCAGCAGACGATGCGAGTCTGCCACGCTGAAGTGAACAACAGAAAGACTATGACAGTCTACCACCCTAAGTGCACAGCAAGACGACTATGACAGTCTACCATGCTCCAGTGAACAACAAAGCGACTATGACAGTCCACCCAGATTGTTTGATCCACAAGAAGAAGACTCTGACAGTCTACCCTGCCCAAGTGAACAACAAGAAGCTACTGAGGCTCTACCCACTGTATGTGAGACAAGTGACGACGGCATCCCACTTCCCATACAAGGTGTGCAATGTGGCAGACCTCAGCTAGTGTGTACAGAGGCACTCGACAATCACAGTGAGACTACCGGTGACTCCGGTGACACCACGTTACTTCAAACCTCATTCGCTCGAGCCTCTCCACAAGCAAATGCATTCCTGAATGTTTTGACTCCAGACGTGGAGCATCAAGAAACCTTAGCTGACTCAAGTGAACCTGAAATGACTCCAGACAGGGAGCATCAACAAGCCAAAACTGACTCGGGTGAAACAGACCAGACTCCAGACGGGGAGAATTAACAAGCCAAAGCTGATTCGAGTAAGCCGGACTTGACTCCAGATGGGGAGCGCCGAAAACTCAAGTGACGGCACGTTCAAGGTGACAGCAGATGCCACAAAGCACGCTGACACGAGTAACTGTGTGAAGGACTCGTATTATCCACAGAGTGTGGTCCGTGAGAGCAGCAAACACGGCAACAAAACCAACTGACACAACACAACCTATGAAGACCATATCAAAGACAACGACATGACTGGTACCAAAGACAACATCGTCGACAGCAAGCACGACAAAGACTACACTAATGGAACTACGACTGGTATGACATGGTACAACTCTGCCCATGAGGGACACCATTACTGCTCAGCTCAGTACAATGACATACCATGGCAGGACGATGCATCTTTCCACTTCAGGTTTGCTACACTGCCAACAGGCAACCTGGCTTTCAGGACAGATGCCATCCAACATCGCTATCACAAGCATCGGAAGAAAAAAAGACTCCAAATCAGACAACAAAGTGACTTGACCACTACTTGGTTCCTTACGCACAGCGACATCGACGGCGTTTACAAAGCAATGCCGCCATCAACATCACCACCTCACCAACCAAACAAGAAAGACACTCGACCGTAATAATTAATGGATTTTGGACTCATGCATGGACTTATTGTTTACTGATCACTGTTATCATAACTTGTACAGAGCATCACTTATCTACCTGTTTTTGTTCAATTTTCTTTAACACTGTACAGAAAATATAACACGAAATAAAGGGGGATGTGGTGATATGCATCACTGTAAGTACACGTAGACGAGCTAGACACTAGAGGGAGCACCAGAGAAATGACACGCAGACTCTCAACCAACAGGTCAGTGAGATAGGACACGACCAATGGGCATTCACGATACACACAGAGGCGACACCACCACAGGGCGGCATTGCACCAACCCATATAAAAAGGACACAGCACACATGACCTTCCTCTTTCCAGTGGAGACACTCAGTAAGTACAGACACAGGGTTGATGGAACATCACACCCACCACGTGGATTGTAGCAGACTGGTTTGTCAGTCTGAGTACCTATAGAAGGATTAGGAGTAGAGTCGAATCCAAGTAGGAGAATTGTTAATAGTTCAATAAATGTGTTGAAGCTATCTCCACGTCTGAACCTTCCTTTGTCAGAGTGCACATCAAGGAAGCAGCTTATGCTACGCCAAGAGCATAACAAGACGATGCCCGATGCCCTTTGTCCTGTGACACTCTCAGCGTTCGACCTCTGGGGAGCCTGGGCCTGGATGGGCCCTGTGACGTTTGGGTGTCAACGGTAATGATGTGGCACCTTGTTCTGCCCACCAGACATGGGGCGGCACATTGATAAGTGGTTAGCACTCCTGCCTCATAACGCCAGGGACCTAGGTTCAATCCCAATCTTGGGTCACTGTCAGTGTGGAGTTTGCATGGTCTCCCCGTGTCTGCGTGAGTTTCCTCTGGGTGCTCTGGTTGCGTCCCACAGTCCAAAGATGTGCATGGGCCACATTACGTCCTTCCTCTCTCGGAGTTCTTGCTGGCCCCCACGCAGTTCTATGGGATGGAGGTGAGATCGGAGAGACCTCCTGGAGGTGCCAACATCACTTGGCACTGCCAGTCCTGAAGGTCTTCCCTTGACTAAGCCATGGTCTCGATGCCCACAGACCCCTTTGTGAATGGGCCAAGCTCTGGAGTGCCGCAGCCATGTCCATATGTGGATGGGACATGTTTGCCTGTGACTGGGCTCTCCTGTTCTGCACCTCAGCCATGGACAGCATAGTGTGACCCAAGCCTTGGATGTCCTGATATGTCTATGATCCCTTGCCCCAGGCTTTCCACCACCCTTTCAGTGTTGGCCTGCATCACACGCATTCATGGCACCATCTTCTCCTGTGCCTGAAGGTGGCTGGACTCCTCCAGCTGTACTTGCTGGTGCTGGAAAGTTACTGACACTCCTTCTTGTAATTTCTGGCTGTGCGTCTGTATCTGCACCTGTGATGAGATCATATTTTCCAGAACACCAATCCGGTCTACAGCTGTTCTCTGCGATTAGGTAGCTCTCCAAACAACTTGACCCTGGGGAGACCCAGCCTCCACCTGATGTGCTGCAACATGAGTGTAGTGCTCACCAGAAGGTGACCCAGAAGCTTGACCACTAACATAACCCACCGAGGTGATAGTCTGCGCAGTGGTGCTGGTGAAAGCAGTATCGAACACTGGTGCCTTCCCTGGACTGGTGCTCCAGGATGTGCTGAGGATCTGGATGGGGGGGCAGCGACCCCCGATGGCCCAGCCTCATCTGATGGCGCGCCTGTGAGACAAAGTACATGGGATGCGATCTTGGAGAGGCATGGCCTGTGGGAAATGGTGACTCACTGGTTCTAGGGACATCAGCATTGCATTGGGTCTCACTTGTTTGGCAAATGCCGACTTCCATTGCAGCCATTGCCCTCTCCCCAGCCTCCCTTGCAGGTTGCATGCCCCTCTCCTCTGAGGGATTCTGGACCCGCGGTCTGCGACTCCCTCTCCCGTCTTCTGGCGCCCGCGCCTATTATGAGCCACCTTATCCTTTGGGACACACAAAGGACACAGTGAGATGCTAGAAGGTGATTTCCATGGGGGCTCTGTAGCTGGTGGCATGAGTGCACAGGGTTCCTGGTCAAAGTGGACTATAAATGTGGTTGGGGTTTGGGGGAGGTCTAAGGGAGATGCAAACAGGTGGCAGTTGTTGCCCTCTAGGGGTTAGTGGATGGATGGGAGTGATGCTGGGACACAGAGGTGGTGACTCACCTGAGCTGCCCTAAGGAAGTCATTCATCTTCTTTTGGCATTGTGTGCCGGTCCTCCTGGTGAGGCTGGCAGCACTCACCACCTATACCACCTCTTCCTAGATGCTGTTAAGTAATTGGGCTTGAGTCTCCACCCCACCCTTGGGGAAGAGGGTATCCCTCCTCTCCTCAATGGCATCGAGCATGCAGTCTATTTTAGACTCCCAGAATCAGGGGAAGCAGATTTCCATGCAGCCATCCTCTTGTCTGGAATGCCAGTCTGTGGTGAGTGGAGTGCTTGTAGACAGTTCCAGCTTGGGAGTCTCTTTACACGAATCCCCGCCTCAGCGAATCAGGTGTCAGTGTGGCCAGCAATTCCATGCTTTTCACGTGGGCAGAGTGCTGGCCAATTTGCATCACCTGAATCTCATCTGAATGGCAAATTCAACGCGATTCACTTCCGGCGGGAGAACAGTGGGCGGGATTCTCCGCTGCCTGACGCCAAAATTGTATTCGGCGATCGGGCGGAGAATCCTTGTTTGCGACCGAATCAGGACCGGCACCATTTTCAGATGCTCCACCCCCTCCAAAGCAGCGCTATCGGGGAGTACGTTGCACGCCGTTGGGACGGCCTCAGATCGTCACCTGAAGGCCCTCCTCCTCCGATGCTCCACCCCCGATGGGCCGAGATGTGTTCCTTGTGTGGCGGCTACAGACTGTGTCCAACGCCACCACAGTCGAGGTGGGGGGTGGGGT
Organism: Scyliorhinus canicula; assembly: GCF_902713615.1. Taxonomy (NCBI): domain Eukaryota; kingdom Metazoa; phylum Chordata; class Chondrichthyes; order Carcharhiniformes; family Scyliorhinidae; genus Scyliorhinus; species Scyliorhinus canicula. Next base: position 99,545,483 of record NC_052150.1, read on the forward strand.
TGTGAGCCGTTTTGCTGGCCGGGAAGGGGTTTCAGCGAGGGCTGGGATAACTGGTGGGGGGGTGGTCCGGCGGTGATGAGGGGGCATACAGGGGGTACTATCTGGCAGGCCAGGTCAGCGCTCGGCTGGCGCCATGTTGTACGGCGCAACCGCTGCAGGTCATCGCCGTGCACATGCACGGCGATGGACCTGGCAATTCTCCGGCCATTTATGTCGGGATTGCCGAGAGTTTTGAGTGGCGTGGCTGCTAGCCTCCCACTGGGCGGAGCATCGGTGCAGGGGCGCCGCCGACGTTTTCATTGTAAAGCTAGACACTTCCTCTGGACATAGCCTTAAAATCGGAGAATCCAGTGTCCCAAATGGAGAATCCTGCTCCAAGTCTGTACTCGAGGTGGATGTAAAAGATCTTATGCCACTACAACATTCAAAGGGCACAGTGGAGTTTTCTCTGGTTTCTTAGCCAATATTTACCCCTCAATCAACATTACAAGAAAACAGATTAACTGGCTGTTATCTAATTTCTAATGGGAGTTTGCGGAGTGCAAATTAACAGTCAGAGTGCCTATATTACACTGTGACTGCACTACAAAAAGCAATTCCTTGGCTGTATAGCACGACAAGATGTCTGATGGTTGTGTAAAGTGCCATATAAAACACAAACCTTTGTTCCTTTCCCTTCCTTTCTGAAAAGCGGATTTTACATCTGTGGAATGTTAAATGTTTTCACTATGTTAAAAAGAATCCACATCTTTTCAAAATCATTCTTTAAACATCTGTTTATCTTTATTTTAACTTGCAGTTTAGCCATTCATTTATTTTACTATCTGAAAGTGTAAATTTGAAGTGAATGACTAAGTGCTTTTAGCTTCCCAGTTCGCATGAATTCTTTGATCGGATTGATTAATTGCCTGTCTGCTTGCTGATATCCCGCCTGCTGCAAGCCAGGATTTCTTCTTGATTGACAGCAGATTTAAACTGCCAACAGGAAAGGGAAGATTCCTGCCACAGAACTTGCTCGATCTTTGTGGGCAGCTTTCTTTGAGACCAGTGCTGCGCACCCTTGCTTTGCCGCTGAGTGCAAAATCTAGATTGTTTTACACCATTGCCTGCTAAATCTGTAACTTCTAAGTTTGTGTATGCTGATTGTGATAATTTGAGAAATATGCTCTGAGAAGGACTTGTTACCTATTTGAACTATTTGCTAAAATATTTTCCTCATACTCAGAAATAATGGTAATTCAAGTACCTTTTCTCTGGTATATTACTTAATATACTCGCCACTTCTAACTCCTCTTTTAGACACTTCTCTAAACCTACCTCTTTGACAGAACCCTTGTTTACTTGTCCTACTATTTTCTTTGGCATCATGCTGATGATTTTGTCAGATTACACCCTGTAGAATCCGCTAAAGTAGCATGCATTGACCAGGCAGGTAGAAACCAAAGATCATATTTATTTACAATATTAAACAACCATAATAATGGCTTGTGATCGGTGTAGTCAATGAATGGGTATCCGTAGATGTACTGATGACATTTTAAAACTGCAATACCACTGCCAAGCCTTCCTTTTCGGGTTGCACGTTATTTCTTTCAGCGTTGGCCAATGTCAGAGACGCAAATTCAATGGGGCGCTCTGTCCCGACGCCTAGAGAGAAGCATCACACGTTATCATCGGCGGCTTTGTTGGGTCGAAATGAGTCAGTTGGCGGGATGAGGATAGTTGTTTCTTCACAGTCACGAAAGCAGTTTCCTGGGTCTGCGTCCACTCCAACACTGACCTTTCCTAGCGGGCAACATTGTGGCGAGATCAAGAATACATTTTTCGTAGTAATTAATCGGGCCCAAAACAGGCGGCCAGGGACGATACTCCTGGTTTCTGTGGTCAGGGTAGGGTGTACCGCAGAATTCTGGCGGTGGCCTGTACCCCTTTGGAAGCTGCCCACTATCTGCTTCCGGGGCAGGAACCGGGCAGCACGCAGTTTAGTGGCCGAGGTTCAGCACCGCCATTTATGGGAGCTTTTGGACCTTGCTCCCTGCTTTCACAGGCGATAGCTATCACCACAATGCATTGCAATGTCAGGTTAGTTACCATCAGAAGTTTTCTTTGTTTGTCATCATCCCGGATTCTCATATGAGTCTGTCTTGCAGTGATTTGTTAAACATGGCACCAAACTCCCAGCTTCCTGCTAATTAGCAGAGGCAAGCCAGGAAGTTGTTGCTCGATTCCGACTGGGTCTGGGCGGCCGTATGAAACGGACGATTAATGGCGGTTGCCGGTCCAGATGTTCTTTTATTAAGGCCAACAACATGGTGACCAACCAGGTCCGGCGGCTGTGGGTGGTTGAGGCTCTTCATGGGGATGTATGTGGCTCCCCGCAAGCCATAATCAACACTATCATCTGCCGCTCATCCCTGATGATTCTGTTTGTATGAAAATAGCGTGGCATCCTTTCGATATACTGTCCCCAGTCACAGACCACTGCCTGGAAAGGCTCAAGCTTACCAAAATGCGGATTGATGAGCAGCATCTTTAGGCCTAGACGTAGTGGCTCCAGCGTGCAGTATCTGGCGTCGGCGGCACCTCTACTTTATTCTCGTCACCACTGTAGAATTAGCTAAAGCAGTATACATTGACTAGGTAGGTAGAAAATAAAGGTTATTATTTATTTACGATATTACTTCCCGAAAGGTCAAACTTGAGGTCTGATTCCCCCAGTTAAGAGAGAAACCCTGCCCTTTGTTGGGGGGGGGGGCACATGTTCAGAGGAGGTCAGCTGGAACCTAATTGTCCTTATACCATGATCACTTTGAGGGTTATAACACTCTGTGGAGCACTTTGGAACATTTTACTAAGTCAAAGTTGCTATTGTAAATGCAAGCTATTTTGCTTACATGTCAATTCCCTGTTTTAGCTCATGCAAGCACCTGAGGATTGGATTGGACTTTTTTATTGTCACGTGTACCGATGTACAGTGAAAAGTATTTTTCTGCAAGCAGCTCAACAGATCATTCAGTACATGGGAATAAAAGGGAATTAAAGAAAATACATAATAGGCCAACACAAGGTATACAATGTAACTACATAAGCATTGGCATCGGATGAAGCATACAGGGTGTAGTGTTAATGAGGTCAGTCCATAAGAGGGTCATTTAGGAGTCTGGTGACAGTGGGGAAGAAGCTGTTTTTGAGTCTGTTCGTGCGTGTTCTCAGACTTCTGTATCTCCTGCCCGATGGAAGAAGTTTGAAAAGTGAGTAAGCCGGGTGGGAGGGATCCTTGATTATGCTGCCCCCTTTCCCCAGGCAGCGGGAGGTGTAGATGGAGTTCATGGATGGGAGGCAGGTTCATGTGATGGACTGGGCGGTATTCACGACTCTCTGAAGTTCTTTGCGGTCCTGGGCCGAGCAGTTGCCATACCAGGCTGTGATGCAGCCCGATAGGATGCTTTCTATGGTGCATCTGTAAAGGAGGAAGGAGCAGTGCTCCGAAAGCTAGTGTTTGAAACAAACCTGTTGGACTTTAACCTGTTGTTGTAAGACTGCTTACTGTGCTCACCCCAGTCCAACGGCGGCATCCCTACATCATGGCTGTTTTATTATAGCAGAAGCATTTACTTTTAATGAGTTTAACAACTGTTCTAAACTAATAGAGGGAAGTTACAGGATGTATTACTGTTTCCAATAGTAGTTTTGACATGTGCCTACTTTCAATATGGTTAGTAGGTGAGTTATAAGTGAAAGGAGCATGTTTGTGTAAATTGTTTCCCATTTGTTAATGTTTTTAGTCTTTCCATCTCTTCATTTCATCATCATAAATTAGCCGAGATAGCTTAACCTGAGGATTTTATTTACAATCCATGAAGACAGATTTTATTGCATTTATCATGGTAATAACTCTGTCTCGTCTTGGGACAGATGCTAGAAGCCAAAGTAAATTCTAACTTGACATGAAAGACTTTTAAGAGTTGTTGATTAGGAAATGGGCTGGAGGCAAGAAAACCTGTTCCACAAGTATCTCCTGAAGTTGTTTTTACTTTGAAGTTTAATTAGCAAAGAGTTGTTGGAGGCTGCAAAAATGCCCTAAGGAAAAAGCTGTGCAGAGGAAATGATGCAGTTTTTCTCTCTGATTCCATTGACTGCTAACATTCTTCGTACTCTGCCATGGCCCTGTTTTCTTCCCTGCTGACATGGAGAGAGTGCAATTATAGTTCATAGGTCACGAGCAGTTTTCTTCCCTGGGGTTCCATTCCCACAATCCTCCAGCCTTAGCTTGGTAAAGGTGACAACTTAAGAAAGCTCATGCAAGCAAATGTAGCATCCAGGCAATGAAAGATTAAATTAGCATATACTTTGCAATGTTTCGGCAATTTCTAAAGAAAGTATTCACGTCATTTCCCTTTAATTCACAGATGTGCAGCACTGAAACACTGCTCCTCTCTTTGCCCCGGATGCTCATGTAATAATAATAAACGCTAATTGTCACAGGTAGGTTTCAATTAAGTTACTGTGAAAAGCCCCTAGTTGCCACATTCCAACGCCTGTTTGGGGAGGCCAGTACGGGAATTGAACCCGCGCTCCTGCCTTATTCTGCATTACAGGCCAGCTGTTTAGCCCACTGTGCTAAACCAGCCCCAGTATTTTACGGTATTTAACAGTATTTAATGTAAGATGCACAAAATCAATGGGTGAATTGGTCTTTGGCAGTAACATAATGGAACACAATATCTGACTGCATAAAAAAGGGACTGCCAGTTTTCTGTTACCCATTTTATACACTCCCAATGAAGGCCAAGGTTTTAGCCTCTATTGGCTTCTAAGAAAAATTATTCTCGACAACTATTTGTCTCTATCACAGTCTGCTGTAAAAATGTAATTATATACCATATAAATTAACCAAATTAATTACAGGCACTATAAAACAGTAAGATAACATAATCTCCTCAGGTAATATAATGCAGTTCCTAAACATGCTGGTTAATCTATGAACAGCATAATTATTATCCACTGCATCACGGTGGACTCAATGAACGCTATCGTATGGCCTCTACGCACCCTACTCGGGACGCGATGAGATCGTTAAATCCCTCTTGCGAAATTTACAATGATCGGAACGCTTTGCGAGATGGAATGAGATCTTGCGCAATGTCGCAATCTGTATCTCGCTGCCACTAGGTGGGATCCAGATTTGCATATTTAAGTGAGCAGTTAACCTCACTTAAATATATGCTGGATTCTCCCAAGGCCCAGGATCGAACGCCTGCACTTGAGAGACCTCGTCGTTGCATAGTTTAGCACTGATCCTCACGAACATGGACCAGACATAACAACACCTGGTGGGTGTTTGCCAGGTCTTCAGAGACCCCAGGAAAGCAGGCTCTGGCAAGAGTGGAACCCTGGCATTCCTGCTGACACCCGGGCACATTGGCACTGCCAGCCTGGCACCTTGCCACTATCACCTGGACAGCCTGACAGTGCCACCCTGGCACTGCCAGGGTGCTCAAGTGGCACTGCCAGGCTGGCAGGAACACTGACAGGGTACCAGGCTGGCAGTGCCAAGGTGCCTGGTTGGCAGGTTACCTGTTCCGGGGATCGGGTCTGGGGGTGCCCTCCCTTATGAGGTGGGGTGAGTGGAGTTCTAAGACCCCCTACAAGTAAGTTGGAACATTGGAGAGGGACCAGAGGCCATTGTGGGGGGGTTGAGAGATCAGGATGGCATTTAGAAATGGTGCTCAGATCACTTGTCCTGACGAACTGAGCGAATCAGTGCAGGAAATGAAGGTAAGAGCGGCCTCGGCAGGACTTTCCTCAGTGGGATTTTAGTGAGGTCACATAATAAAATGTACCAAGAATTTCACTGCAGCTGCTGGGTGCTGACCTGTCACTGTTTTGTTGGCTTCCTGCTGAGGGATAGCATTTCTCCTAAAGTTTCAGATTGTTATCATCTGTGAAAACAGTTTAATGGGCATGCAGGAAAGTATTGTGGTAATTTATAACTTTTACTGATCATTGTCCTCTTGTTTGGTAAAGAATCATGATTTGTGTACTTAACTGAAAGAAATTGCTCATACATGCCGATAATTTGCTGCATTACTTAAGGTCGTTGCATGGAAGGCAACACGGTGGCGCAGTGGGTTAGCCCTGCTGCCTTGCGGCGCTGAGGTCTCAGGTTCGATCCCGGCTCTGGATCACTGTCCGTGTGGAGTTTGCACATTCTCCCCGTGTTTGCATGGGTTTCGCCCCCACAACCCAAAGATGTGCAGGCTAGGTGAATTGACCACGCTAAATTGCCCCTTAATTGGAAAAAAATGAATTGGGTGCTGTAAATTTATTTTAAAAAAGGTTATTGCATGGTGATGAGTTTTTAATTGGTAGCAATAGTAAAACAAAATATTATAGATTCTGGAAATCTAATATCAAGACATAAAAATGCTGTCATCAACGTGTAACATTAACTCTCTTTCTCGCTCCTCAGGTGCTACGTGAAGCATTGAATGTTTCCAGCATTTCTTTTATTTCTACTTAAACATTACAGCTTTCTCTGTTTCAGGCATGTAGATAATAAATTCCTCTGTTTGTCATTATAGATCAGCCTTCACTGTCCAGTCAGTGAGGTGTGCAATCAAATCTGTTCACAGTGCATTGGAAATGGATTAAAAATCAGGGACAGCATTCCGCCTCGAGGCAGAAATGACTCTTGCAATAAGACACTAATAAAACAGTCAGCAACTAACTACACTTGTTCAAGACTTGCTCCAAATTCAAGAACATAGCAGCCTCACCTCTTTAAATTGGTACAAGGTAGAACCTATTGATGTACCGTCAATTACCACGAGACGTGAATGGTGAAACAATCGAGGTTTTATTGCACAAGATGTTGTGCCTGCTGTAGCTGGAACCAGAAAGATCGCTCTGTTCCTGTCGACTGCAGGACGCCATCCGCATCTATAACTCGCTCATGTTTGCCTATGGCGAAGACAAGACGAAGTTCAAGAAGGTTCTGCTGAAATTCAACAATCACTGCGACATTGAGGTGAATGAGAGCTTTGAACGGTACATCTTCCAACAGAGGCTTCAGGGTAAGGATGAACCTTTTCACCCCTTCTTGACCCATCTTCGCATCCTAGCACAGTTATGTAATTATGACTCGACGGCTGATTCCATGATCCGGGATCAGATCGTTTTCGGGGTCCAGTCCGACTCCCTGCGGGAGCAGCTCCTCAAAATCAAACCGTTGACCGTCTCCGTCGCCATCGAAACGGGCGTTGACCATGAGCATGCCAGGAATCATTACTCCCGCATCAGGGCGGCAGAAAATACAAAACTAGTCTCCCATGAGGCAGAAAGGGTGCAGGCCACAGCAAAAATGCAAGGCCTGAGCATCGAGGAGAGTGGCCGTTTCGCGTGCTTTTCCCGGGTCCCTACACATGTGCGACACGACCGGGTGGACGACGAGGCCGAAGACCCCGATGCGCATGTGCGAAAGTCGGCCGACCGCACTGCACATGCGTGATAGCGCACGGAACGCACTGACGTCAGCGTCATGACGTGTCCAAATTGTGGCTCCGCCCATTTAAAGCAGCAATGTCCAGCCAAAGGAAGGCGATATCTACAGTGTGGAAAGCCTGGGCATTACGCGGCCTTATGCAGGTCAGCTCCACCGACCAACAGCCAGCGATCCCAGCTGCAGCGCAGACGTGTCCGCTGCATACAACAAGGCATGCAGGATTCGGATCCCGACAGCCCAACGGACCCTGATGCTGACTGCCTCGAGTCTCCATATCGGGTGGGCATAAGCACCACGCGCGAGCTGGCCTCCACCGTGCCTGCAAACCGCCTTTCAATCCTCACTGTGGATCCTGACGATGAGTGGTGTACTGTCGTCATGGTTAACCAGTCTCGCATCCGATTTAAATTGGACACTGGGGCATCTGCAAATCTCATATCACAGTCGGACCTCGACAGCATCCGAGACCAACCTAACATTCTTCCACCAGCCTGCCAGCTCCTTGACTACAATGGTAATGCCACAGCTGCCAGTGGATCGTATCAGCTAGGTGTATCTCATAAGGCAATCAAAGTGATGTTATGATTTGAGATTGTCTGGCCTGACAAGGCATCCCTGCTTGGTGCTCGCGCATGCAAACTCCTAAATCTGGTCCAACGCGTCCATGCCATGTCCCCGACACCGGCGACTGTCTCTCCAGGCTGAGATAGACGACATTCTCACGCAATACCACAACGTGTTTGATAGAATGGGCACGCTCCCATATCGTTACAAGATATTGCTCAAACCGAATGCCATCCCAGTCCATGCACCGCGCTGGGTGCCGGCCCCTCTCAAGGATTGTCTGAAATCGCAGCTACGAGAGCTCCAAGACCAGGGTATCATCTCAAAGTTCACGGAACCAACAGACTAGGTCAGCTCCATGGTCTGCGTCAAGAAGCCCTCTGGTGAACTCCGCATTTGCATTGATCCCAAAGACCTGAATCGCAACATCATGCGCGAGCACTACCCGATCCCAAAGCATGAAGAGTTAACCTGTGAGATGGCTCATGCCAAATTCTTTACCAAGCTGGACGCCTCCCATGGGTTCTGTCAGATGCAGCTGGATGAGTCCAGTCGGAAGCTGTGCAGTTTAACACTCCGTTCGGCAGGTATTGCTACAACCGCAAGCCTTTTGGTATCATATCAGTTTCCGAAGTATTTCCTTGCATAATGGAGCAAATGATGGAGGGCATCGAGGGGGTGCGAGTCTATGTGGACAACGTGATCATCTGGTCCACGACGCCCGAGGATCACATTGCTCGCCTCAAACATGTTTTCCAGAGGATACATGAAAGCGGCCTCCAGCTCAACAGGGCCAAATGCTCATTTGGTAGATCCGCTATCAAGTTTCTGTGTGACCACAGTTCACAACAGGGTGTGCAACCTGACGCTGACAAGGTGCTGGCAATCAATGCCATGAAGACCCCAGAGGTCTCGGGATGGTGAACTTTCTCGGGAAATTCATTCCCAACATGGCATCCCACACCACAGCCCTCCGGCATCTCATAAAAAAGTCAACAGTATTCCAGTGGCTTCCCACACATCATGCGTAGTGGCTTGAGCTGAAGGCGAAGCTCACCACAGCCCCAGTACTGGCATTCTTTGACCCAAGCAATGATACCAAGATATCCACAGATGCAAGCCAGGATGGCATTGGGGCGGTGCTCCTCCAGCGCGACGACTCCTTGCCTGGGCTCCAGTGGCATACGCCTCCAGGGCCATGACTCCGACCGGACAACGTTATGCCCAGATCGAAAAGGAGTGCTTGGGTCTCCTGACAGGAATAGTCAAGTTTCATGACAATGTATACGGCCTGGCAAAAGGATTTAAATGACGTGACACCTCAACTTCATTCGCCACATTGAAGCACAGGTGCAGCTACATGTGCAGCTGTGTGCCAGAAACCTCCCAGCCACTGATGAATGAGTTATACAAATACGCGAAGAAACTGCCAAAGATCCCCTACTGTAGCGCCTGATGAAGCACCTCGCCCATGGCTGGCAAAAGGGGCAGTGCCCCCAGTTCTTCAACATTAAGGACGAGCTGACGGTTGTTGAGGGGATTCTTCTTAAACTAGATAGAATCGTCATTTCCCAAAGCATGCAAAACATGGTGCTCAGACAGATCCATGTGGGTCATCTGGTGGTCGAGAAATGTCGACGCAGAGCTCGACAGTCAGTTTACTGGCCTGGAATCAGCCAGGACATTGCCAACACAGTCCTCCACTGCACAACATGCCAGACGTTTCCACCAGCTCAGCCCAAGGAAACGCTGCAACAGCACGAGATCGTGACCTCTCCGTGGTCCAAGGTGGGGATAGACCTCTTTCACACAAATGGACATGATTATGTGCTCTGGGTTGACTACTTCTCCAGCTACCCGGAAGTGGTGAAACTGTCGGACCTCACGTCCAAGTCCGTCATCAAAGCCTGCAAAGAGACGTTCACCAGGCATGGGATACCACTCACGGTAATGAGTGACCACGGTCCATGTTTTTATAGCCAAGAGTGGTCCGACTTTGCACGATCCTACCACTTTAGTCACATCACATCCAGTCCCCATTACCCGCAATCAAACGGGAAGGCCGAGAAAGGGGTCCACATTGTCAAGCGGTTGCTGTGCAAGGCTGCAGACTCAGCCTTGGATTTCAACCTGGCGCTATTGGCATACAGGGCAACCCCTCTGTCGATTGGTTTGGCTCCGGCGCAGTTGCTCATGAACCGCAACCTGAGGACGACTGTTGCAGCCATCCATGTTCCAGACCTTGACCACCTCACGGTTCTGCAGAAGGTGCAGCGATTCAGGGACCAGCAAAAGATCACGTATGATGCTCGTGCCACGGATCTGCCTGTGCTGGCTCCAGACGATGTTGTTCGCGTTCAGCTGCCTGAGAGAGGTTAGTAAGCCCCAGCTGTTGTCGACAGACAGGCTGTTCCCAGGTCCTTCGTTGTCCAAATGGCTGATGGCTCCATTTTACTGCGCAACAGGAGGGCGCTGCGTGAAGTTCCCTGCCCATCACCCGACCGCACTTCTCCGCATGTCATCATGACTCCGCCGGACGTCTTGCACCACAAGGCCACCGATCTGGCAGCGATCCCACCTGCCCACAAGGCCACCGAGATGGTAGCCATCCTGCCTGTTCAGGTGCCGGCACCCCCCCTCCACTTCTGCGGTGATCGACGAGAATTCATCGCCCACCACAAAGACTGAATACATAGACTTGAATCGTGTAAATTTGATCAGTTTGCTCTGTATCTGCACGATAGACACCTTCCCATGTACATATGTTCATTCATTCCCCACTTGTACATAGTTATGCATGCATATACAGCCACGTTCCAAAATTTATTTTAAAAGGGGAAGATGTCATAATATCCACTCATGTATATCATGAGATGCAGACAGGCAGTGATTGACACACAGGATAACCAATGAACACAGACAACACCGAACAACCAATCACCAGACAGGACACCACCACTATAAAGCCCACGGGGCATTAAGGCTCTCTCTCTCATAGGACACGGCTAGGGAGATAGTCGCAGTGCACAGGCCAATGAACATTATCACCATGTGATAGAGAGTTAGTCTGGTCAAGCCAGTAGGAGGTTATCAGTTAGGTTAATAGTGTCAACCCACAGCAGATTATGTACAGCAATCACCAGGTTCAATAAAACAGTGTTGGACCATCTCCTGTATCGGAAGCCTGTTTCTCGTTTTACTGCATCCAGCTGCAGTCGATGTTAGACCAACACAGATAACACATCACTAGAAACCTGGTTTTATTGCAAACTATCAATAGAAATTTTTTCAACTTCCAAGAAGCTATCATCAACTCCCCTCTATTTGTACAGGGTGGTTTTCCAGGACTGATTCACCAACCTTGACCGTTGCAAGGATCTTTACATTGCACACATTTCCTAAATATCTGTGCACCATTGGCTCCTTACCTGTTCATCCTCAATTACATGGTCAGTTTAGTCTTCCACTGTAGTCATTTTAGGTTTGCAAGAGATACTGTGTTCTCTTATAATATAGACACAATTGTTTCTTTTATTGTAATCTCCACTTTTTATCCAATTGTTCTTACCTATCATTGTTGTGATACCACCCATGTGCTTCCTTGCCCTTTGTACCCCCCTGGCTCCTCTGCCTTGCTTGCCCTGTATCTAGGTCAGTTTTCCCCAACCCCCCCTTTTCTTCTTCCATTGTCCGTTTCTGGTCCCCCTCCCCCCCCCTCCCCCCCCCATTCCCCTCCCTTCCCTTATCGGTTGCTGGACACAAATGGGGCAGGATTCTCTACCCCGCCGCGCCACATTTCTGCCCCGACTGGCTGGCGGGATTCTCCGTTACGCCAGCCGGTCAAAGGGGTTTCCCATTGTGGGGCAGCCCCACGCCATCGGGAAACGACGGGGCCCTGACATAACAGAGAATCACGCCGGCGGAGAATCCCGGCCCACGGTCTTGGAGCAGGCTGGAGAATTGCTTCTACGTGTGGTGAAAGTCCTCCTCCGATCCTCTAATGGAGAATTTTATCCTTTCCAATTTAAGTTCATAAAATATAGGAGCAGAATTAGGCCATTCGGCCATTCGAGTCTAATCCACAAGGAATACTACCAGGTCGGACAGCTAGTCCACGGCCTTGGGTGGTGCTGCTAATCTCCAGCCAAGCAGGGGTCTTCGGTGGGCGATCGGGGAGGCAAATGCTAGGGCGACCGCCCCTCTCCCCGTAAAGAGTTCTGGCTGTTCCGATACCTGGAAGATCGCCACGAGTGGGCATGGCTCCACCCTCACCCCCACAGCTTTGGATATGGCCTGAAAAAGGCGGTGCAGTACCCGACAAGTCTGGGACCGGACCAGAACATGTGGGTGTTGTTGGCTGGTCCTCCCTGGCATCATTCGCATTTGTCCTCCACCTCCAGGAAGAACCAGGTCATGCAGGTCACCTGAGCCCTGTGCACTACCTTTAGCTGCGTTAGGCTCAGCCATGCACATGAGGAGGTGGAGATCAGCCTATGCAGTGCGTGAATCGAGAATCCTCCCCCTATTTCCATGCCCAGCTCTTCCTCCCACTTCTCCCGTGTCTCATCCACACATGTCAGAGCAGCTACAGCGCCCGAGTTCGCCCAAAGTTAGAAGTCTGTCCAGTAGGGAGTGTTCTGGTAGCTAGGGGAACTTTGCTGTTTCCTTGCGGTGGGAGTTCCTTAGTTGCATATATCTGAGCTTGTTCCCTTTCGGGAGCTGGAGCTTGTCCATCAGTTCCCCCAGGGTCATTACTATGCTGTCCCCTACTGTCAGTACTCCTTCATTCTGTCTCCACCTTTTAAAGGAGTCATCTGTCGTCACAGGGGTAAATCTATGGTTCTTGCAGCCAAGGTGGACTTTGCAACCAGCCTGAAGTGATGCCTGTGTTCGTTCTACGTTTTCGGTGTGGCCACCACTAGGCATCTTTAATACTTGGCTGGGGGAAATGGGAGTGGAGCCGTGGCCAGTGTTCGGAATGATGTCTCCGTGCAGGAGCTCTCCTCCATTTTTACCCATTCTGCTTCCGGCTCTTTGACCCAACCCTGTGCTTGCGGTAGCTGCCCTGTGGGAGATTAGGAGGTTCGGGCGGGCTGGGCCCCCATATGCCTCCTTCTCTGTAGGATGCTCTTGCGGATCCTAGGGTTCTCCCCCTCCCCCACACAAATGCCATAACTAATTTGTCTATTTTGGTGAAGAGAGTCTTGGGGATGAAGATCAGGAGGAATCTGATCAGCAAGAGGAACCTAGGTAGCACGTTCATCTTTATTGTTTGCACTTCCATCGCCAAGGACAGCAGGAGTGAATCCCTCCTTCGTAGGTCCCTCTTTACTTCTTCCATTAGACGCGACAGGTTCCATTTGTGGATCCCTGGACAGTTGTGGGCTATTTGGATCCCCAGGTATTGGAATTTATTTTTGGCCAGCTTGAATGGCAGGTTTCCCAGTTCTGCTTCTCTCCCCACCTCCCCTCCCTATCCCTCTCCCCGCGGGTTCACAGGGAAAATTTTAGTCTTGCTCAGGTTGAATTTATACAGCAGCACGTAGCATAGTGGTTAGCACAGTTGCTTCACAGCTCCAGGGTCCCAGGTTCGATTCCCGGCTTGGGTCACTGTCTGTGCGGTGTCTGCACATTCACGGCGTGTCTGTGTGGGTTACCTCTGGGTGCTCCAGTTTCCTCCCAAAGATGTGCGGGTTAGGTGGATTGCCCATGCTAAATTGCCCTTTATGTTCAAAATGGTTAGGTGGGGTTACGGGGAGGGTGGGGGTGTGGGCTTGGGTAGGGTGCTCTTTCCAAGGGCCAGTGCAGACTCAATGGGCCGAATGACCTCCTTCTGTACTGTACATTCTATGAATTTGTAACCTGAGAAGGCTCCGAACTTCCTTAGGAGTTACGTAATTCCTCCTGTGCTGGCCAGGGGGTTTGAGACATGGTGGAGCAGGTCATCTGCATAGAGTGAGACTCTGTGCACCCTGTTTCCCCTCTGAATGCCTCTCCGCCGCTTCGCTGAACTGAGAGCGATGGCCAGCAGCTCAATTGCCAGGGCAAATAACAGGAGGGCTAATGGGCATTCCTGCCTTGTGCCTCTGTGCAGCTGGAAGTATTCAGAGCTGGTGGTGTTTGTCCATACGCTCCCCATGGGAGCGCGATACAGTAATTTCAGCCAAGAGATGAACACTGGCCCAAATCCAAACCATTCCAGTGCCTCCATGAGGTATTTCCAATCGACTCTCTAGAAGGTCTTCTCTGCACCTAGCGAGATGATCACTTCTGGTGTTTCCTCTCCGGGTTGGGTCATAATTATATTCAGCAGGGATCTGGGGTGGGATTCTCCCCTACCCGGCGGGGTGGGCCATACAGGCACTGAGGAGGGGCGTGAACCACTCCGGCGTCAGGCCGCCTGGAAGGTGCGGAATCCGCACCTTCAGGCGCTAGGCTGGCACCAGCCGGCATGGAAGGGCTTGGCACCACGCCAACCGGTGCCGAAGGGCCTCTGCCGGCCGGTGTGAGTTGGTGCATGCGTGGGAGTGCCAGCGTGTGCTGGCGTCATCCCAGCGCATGCGCAGAGGAGTTCTTCCCGGCGCCGGCCATGGCAGTGGTTGACAGCAGCCGGCGCGGTGGGAAAGAATGCCCCCACAGCACAGGCCTGCCCGCTGATTGGTGGGCCCCGATTGCGGGCCAGGCCACCGTGGGGGCACCCCCCGGGGCCAGATCCCCCCATGCCCCCCCGAAGAATCTGCAGGCCGCCCGTAGAGCCAGGTCCCGCCGGTACGGACTTGGTTTGATTTACGCTGGCGGGAACGGCTTAAAATGGGTGGCCACTCAGCCCATTGCGGGGCGGAGAATCGCTGGGACCCCTGCAGCCGGCGTCTGGGCGGGATTCTCGCTGCCCCCCTGCGATTCTCTGACCCGGCGCGGGTCGAAGAATCCCGCTGCTGATGTTTGCCATTAGCTGTCATGACAAAGCCCGTCTGAGCTTCTGCAACTACCTCTGGGATGTAGCTCTCCAGTCACCTCACCAGGGCCTTTGCCAGGACATTGGTATCAGTGATTAGGAGTGAGATGGTTCTGTACAACTTGCACTCCGCCGCGTCTTTATCTTTTTTAGGGATCAATGATTTTGAGGCCTTTGCCAGTGTGAGCGGCAGGGTCCCTTTCGACAGCGAGTCATTGAATATCTCCTGCAGGTGCAGGGCCAGTGCTGCCGTGAATTTTGTATAGAAGTTCACCGGGAATCTGACAGGCCCACAACTGCATGGAGTTAATGCTCTCCATGACTTCCCTCAGTTCTAATGGTCCTTCCAGTCCCTGCCTCCCCACAGCTGTTGTGTCCAGCCTGTCGATAAACTGCCTCATCTTTTGAGTCCCCCCTCCGGGAGCTCGGAGGTGTACAGCTCCTGGTAGAAGATCGCAAAGGCCTCATCGATCTTATCTGATGCTATGACGAGCTAACCATTCCTGTCCTTCACCTGCATTATCTCCCTTATGGCTGCCTGCTTTCTTACTTGGTGAGATGGCTGGCTTTGTCCCTATGTCCATAGAAGGTCCCCTGTGCCTGATGGATTTGATGGGCTGCTTTCCCAATGGAGAGCATTTGTTACTATTTCCACTCTGCCAGTTGCTCCATGGTCGGGGCCGTGGAGTGTCGCCGATCCACCTCCAATATGGAGTCAATCAGCTGTTGCCTAGCCGCCCTCTCCTTTCTGTCCCTGAGTGCCTTGTATCAGTGCCTTCAGTGCCTTCCAGAATGTGGAAGGTGAGACCTCCCTATTCTGGCTGCAGGTTACGTACCCATCGATGGCTTGTGACATTCTCTCACAGAACACCTTGTCGGCGAGGAGGGCTGTGTTTGCTTTGTGGAGGAGAAAAACATCAATACTGAAAAGCTTGAAAGGAGAAATCAAAATATTGGAGGTACAATATTGGTGGGGAATTATTAAGGGATTCTAACGACAGGCTCCCCTGTAGGATTTTGAATTCTTATGTTAAAGTAATCCGTTCTGGTCCATTTTAAAAACTTTTACATTTCTGATCAATAATTTTCAATCTTAAAAAATGGAAAGGAAAGTGAAATTTTGATTTTCATATGATTAACCACACCATCATTTCCTGAAATGCTGGCTCAGTACTCCCTCACCATTTACAAAGGCTCTTCCCCCACTCTGCACCCAGTCACAGAGCCATTGTACCTTATCTAATTGCCCCATCTTACAAAATCTCTCAATTCAGGCTGGTATTGTCCTCCTTTTCCCTCATTCATTCAACCTGGTATTCTTCAACCTTTTTGCTATTCTTCTCCTATGTTCTCAGTTCAAACTGACAATCTTTTCATCCTCTACCCTCCATGGTTAATGGTGGCACTCTCCCTTCTTACACTCTCTAAGTTAATGCTGGCACTCAATTCAAGCTCCAGCTTCTCCCTACTACATCTAACTCTTTCCCTGTCTTTCATTACCATCCAATTCACTGCTTCCACTCCCCTTCGAGTCCCCCATCCTTCCTTCCATCATCATCCAATGCCCTTTTTGATTATGATCCATAATCGTCCCCCATTGTTGTCATATATTCTTCCCCTCTTTGACTGCCATTAACAACAGGTACTAATACCTGATGGCAGATAGTCTCGAACTTTTTGAGCAATGCTCCCATCCGAAACCTATCTTGCCTCTTTCAGATGCTAACTGGCCTGTGCATTTCCAACATTTTCTACCTTTGTAACCAATTTCTAATTTTGACAATTTCCCATTTTCTTGATTCCATTTAAATATCTCATATCATAGAGCCAGCAAGTGAAATAGATTGCACATGTGTTGCTGCTTGAAGGAAAATGTGAAGTGACAATCTGAATCGTTGTGCTTGCCGGCAGCTGAGCAAAGCTTCTCATAGACACTGAAATAGGTACTTTAAAAAGATAGGTGAATGTTACGCTGAACTATGTTACTTTTAGTTTAACCTTATGATCAGTGTATATTGTGATGATTGTTCCTCTACTTTATGCAGGCTTTTTAAAAATAGTGAAGTCTGTATGGATTAAATTTTCTCTGCATGCTGTTTTAACACAGCGGTTACTGGTTTTGCCTGCGTGTGGTCATTAACTCGTATCAACTCTTGTTTAAAAACATAGACAGATATTTATGCAAACCGCTTAAGCAGTGCGCTGAAATAATCAAATCGTCATGTAGGTGTACAACTTTAAACTCAAAATTAAAACAAATGTGAAGATGATGATTCCAAATGATAAGATGTCTTTTTTACATATTTATTTGCATGTTTTGATCAGTGGACCGCTTTGCTTTGATATAGTCCGGAAACATAACATTGATCAAATAAAATAAGTCAAGGATGAAACTCATTTTGATCAGCAGCAGGGTGGAGAGTAAATTCAACACTGTTGTGTCTATTTTACTATTGATGTCAAATATAGCAGTGCCCGTATCTGATCTGCATGTGCATTTAGGCCACTGCTGAAGTTCACCAGAGTTTTATTTATCAAACAGCTGACCTCTCCACCTGAGTGAAACACTGGCGATTCATTTGAATATTCAAATCAGGCCCCTGTGCCAGTTTCAAGACAGTTTGTTAATTTTGATGTCCGACCTTGTGCTTTGCCAACTGCGATGTATTTCTTTGGATCTACAATGAGCTTTAAAGGGTCTGCAGGAGGACCTGAACACAAACTATTTGGGTTTTTGCATGCCCTTCAGTGTGGAACTGAGGTTCTACCTGGCACCACATTGATACTGAGTCACTGTCCCCCACCAATTTGCTTCCATCCCATTCCCCCTAAACCTAACCTACAGTCAAACTGGAGCAGAGTCTCTGGAAACAAAATAGATATCAGTAGCTTGATCAGCACAACTATTAAAAAGAAGCCTCAGACTCCCGATGTTGTCTTGCACTCGAAACCGCCGTCGGATACATGCCCAGAAACGGGCAATAATGAATTTCTATGACAGCACGTCCCATATTAGTGCAGAACACACTGTAAAAATACATACAATCCTGTGAAGAGGATAATGTTGCTCGTGAAGGGCACATTGGAAGTAAGCCACATGCATTGAGCTAAAAAGCTACTATTTCCTAAGCTGAATGCAAAACATAGGAATGCAGTTTGTATGGTCTTTTATATCTGCCTCTTATGCAAAAGTTGCTGCAAATTGCTGAACAAAACATTCTCAAACTGCTGACTAAGCACCAGGAGAAACATCTTTGTTGGCCTTACCATCACTATAGCATTGCAATAGACTGCACAATGGTTTATTGTTCAAGTTAGAAGTAGATTTGTATATTTTTAAATCAAAAGGACCTGAATGAATGAATGAATGAAAAGGACCTGGTCCAAAGTAGCTCCTTTTTTCTCATTTGCATTATGCCTAGGATAGAGATTTTTTATTATGCTGCTGCTATTTGCCAGGTCGGAGAATCGCCGGGGGAGGGTGCGGCGTGAATCCAGCCCCGCCCCCCCAATGCCGGCTGCCGAATTCTCTGGCCAGGTTTTTTGGTGGGAGTTGGAATTGCGCTGTGCCGATCGGGGGCCATTGGTAGCAGCCCCCCCCCCCCCCGGTGATTCTTCGCTCCGCAATGGACCAAGCGGCCGCCCGTTTTCGGCCAGTCCCGCTGGCGTCGATTACACCAGGTCCTTATCGGTGGGACCTGGCTCTGCGGGCGGCCTGCGGAGTCCTCGAGGGCGCGGGGGGATCCAGCCCGGGGGAATCCCTCACAGTAGCCTGGCCCGCGATCGGGGCCCACCGATCTGCGGGTGGGCCTGTGCCGTGGGGGCACTCTTTCCTTCCGCGCCGGCCGCTGTAAAGCTCCACCATGGCTGGCGTGGAGAAGAAAACTCCTGCGCATGCGCAGGAAATACGGCAACGGTTCTGCGTATGTGCCAGAACACGCTGGCGCTCCTGCGCATGTGCCAACTCGCGCCAGCCACGGAGGCCCTTCGCCGTCGGTTGGCATGGCGCCAACCCCTCCAGCGCCGGCCTAGCCCCCCGTAGGTGCGGAGGATTCCGCACCTTCCGGGCAGCCCGACGCCGGAGCGGTTCACGCCACTCCGTGCCGCTGGTACGGCCAGCTCCACTGGTTAGCGGAGAACCCCGCCCCTTATCTCTGTGCCTGATAGAAGCCTGGACATGTAATATGTCCCTACTACTGTTGATGAGGCATCTCCTGCAATTGTGTTTGACAGACATGGGCGGTAGTGAGACAGGATATCTGTTGGGAGAAGGACATGTTTGATCTTATGGAATGATTTCTCCTGGTGTGCATCTCAACACCATAGTGGAGCATTTATCAGGGATGTTGTAAGGGCTCCCCAACTTGTGCCAGGATTGGCAGGAATTTTGTGAGCTAGTTTACATTCCCAGGAATCTTTGGAGATCTGAACTGAATGTTGAGGCCAGAAATTCATTGATTGCCTTTGTTTTATGTGGGTCCATCATGATATATTTTTAGCTCATACTAGGACTTAAAATCGAATGGAGGTCTTAGAGAATTTGCACTTCGCATTCATTGTTAATCCTTCTTCCTGCAAGCGATTCAAAACAGCCTTGAGCTTTGTATTGTGTCCCTCGACAGTTGTTCTGTGGACAAGGACATCGTCCATGTGGCAGATGATTCCTGTTAGTCTTTATAAGATATCCAACATTGTGCACTGTAAAATCTTGGGTGCCGAAATGCAAACGCTTGAAGCAAAATCTGTCGAATAGGGTGATAAAAGTTGTCAGCAACTTAACTATTTTATCTAACAGTACCTGGCAGAATCCACTGTTCGTGTCAAGCTCCAAGAACACTGTGCTCTTGGAGAGCTGTCCTCCACTGACGACATTGGGGGTGGATTTCCCTTGGCATGGCCTTGTTGAGTTGTATCATGTCGACAAAGATGTGACTGGACTCATTTTGTTTCGGAAGCCAGGCCATTTTGGAGACCATTCCATCAGCTGTGCTATGGGGAGATGATTCCCATCTTGGTCATCTCGTCAATTTACAGATGTGCTTGCTTCATGAGCAAATGTCGTAATTTCCTTGGAGTAAATAGGCACACAGGTTTGGCATCATTTCTCAGTGTTATGTTGTATTTGGTCTTCTGCTGCCCCAGTCAGTGAATAGTTTTGGAAAATGGTTTATAAAATCAAAACCAGATCCAGCTGGTTAATTTCTTCAATCTTTTGGATGAAGATGAGGTTCACTCAGGCTTTCCTGCTCAGAAGGGAACATTTTTGATTGTGAGGCAAATATAATGGGTGCAATTTAACGGCTGCATTGCACCCGATGTGGATCCATCTCTTCGGTTAAATAGTGGGAGAGGCCGAAATTGGGATCCACGGCAGGTGCGAATCGGTTTGCGATCTTCCCGGCCAGCTCCTCGTGGTGCTTTCCAGATCCCGCCCAGACAGGGCGAGACACCAACAGCAGGGGCTGGGCCTGGTTGGGGGGGGGGGCTGGGCATTGTAGGTCAGGGGTCACCCCTGGGCTAGGAACATGAACGGCGTAGCATCTGGGGGGCCTAGAAGCGATCCTCCAATTATGGTGTATACCCATAACAGGGGCAACTAAAGCTCCTGCCTGCCTGTACCAACCACTTCGAGGACAGAGCCCTGTTCTTGGTTATATGCTGATGGTCACTTTAACTCCCTTCAACTGTGAGCAGCCTCTAGCTCCACTGCTGAAGGTTATTGCTAATAAGGAATTAGCCTTGTTAGTTGTGAGTGCACTTCACAGCTGCAGATTGTGTTTCCCGCTTGCTCCTGCTGGTGGCTGAAGGTGCCTGGAGGTTGCTGTTGCAGTTTCCTTCCTTTTCTGTAGCCAGAAAGAAGGACAGCTGTTTCTAAGATACCTTGGTTATGGAACACCGGGTTTAAGGGGCTATATGAGTCCAGAAGGCAATCCGATTTGATGCAACAAGATGCTGTGGGATCAGGTGTGTTCCAAATGGGCCACCCGCTAACGCTACTGAAAAAATGCTTTTGCAAATTGCTCATGCTTTTGTTACTGGCGTGGTGAGTATTGCATGTAACTGGCACATCACCATGGGTTAAACATGGGTCAAGGATGTTCAACTGCACCTTCAGTACCAGTGGAATATGTGGATGCCAGGATTTGGTTCCGGTGAGATTGGGCCGTGTGGGAGGCCTACAAGGCTGCCACTCTTGGACGGAGAATGGCGCTGATACGCGGAATAAGGGTAGGGGAAGCTCAGGGGATATGAGGATCTCGGCGTGGAAGCCGTAACTGATTGTCTGTCGGTCTCGTTCTCCAATTCTGGCCAGATGCTGGAGAAGGCGGCAGCAGCATCGACGCAGGCTGGAGGCGGCAGCCCATATACATGGGGCCGCACGCACTGCAGACCTGGCTGCCCATCAGGTGGGAAGAGACTCAGAGAGTAGTGTCAGCGATGGCCCTAGGTGTTCAAGCGTCACTGGTCGTACAAGGAGAAGACGGACATCATGTGCCTTAGGAGAGTCCGTCTCAACAAGTAGATGGTTCGACACCTATGTCATGTCTTTGCGGACATGGGACTCCATAGAGGAGGAGGGCGCCCGCTCTTGGTAGCCATGAAGATCACTGCAGCCCTGAATGAAAGTCTATGAAATGGGTTCATTTGAGGGCTTGAGTGGGGATTTGTGCGGTGCTTCCCAAACTGCAGCCCATATGTGCATCAATGAGGTCACAGATTCCCTGTATGCCTGGGCAGATGACTACATCAACTTTGAACTGGACCAAGACCATCAACATGCCTGGACAGCAGGGTTCTCTGGCATTGCCGAAATGCCCCAAGTCCAGGGGGTAATAGATGGTACGCAAGTCGCCTTGTGCACACCAGGGCATCAGGGAGTGCCCTTCACCTCTTCAGAATCATGCACCTGTGTTCACACTTCACAAGGAGTGTGCATGGCAGCTACAACCAGGGACATCCTGAAATTCCCACTGTCTTCGACGTCCATCCTAAGATGACGGTTGGCTCTTGGGGGAGAAGAGGTACCCGCTGAGGCCCTGACTGATGAAGTGAAAATCACTTATTGTCACAAGTAGGCTTCAATAAAGTTACTGTGAAAAGCCCCTAATCGCCACATTCCGGTGCCTGTTCGGGGAGGCTGGTACAGGAATTGAACCGTGCTGCTGGCCTGCCTTGGTCTGCTTTAAAAGCCAGCTATTTAGCCCAGTGTGCTCGTATGTAGTCTGGAGAGTGAGGTAGAGATCCGCTATAGCCAGGCCCATGTTGCCACCTGTGCTGTCATTGAGGGGTGCATTGGACTGCTCAAAATGTGGTTCCAATGCGTTGACCGCTCTGGTGGTGCACTACAGTACACCCCCCAGAAGGTCTCCCACTTTGTGGTGGTCTGCTGTGCACTCCAGAACCTGGAACGGCAGTGAGGGGGCGACATGCTGGAGGAGGAGGAGGAGAGACATGCGGCTTTGTCTGAGGAGGATGCAGAGGAGCCGGACCATGAGCCCCAGGAGGACCCGCGGGAACAGCTGGAGGAACGCAGACAGGCAGCAGTGAGGGTCACGCATGCCCAGAGAGGCCCTCATCCTGAGCTCACTTTCTCAGTTCAATTGCTCCCTCCCATCCCCTAAATCCACCCCCATTCACCCCCTTCCCACTGACAACCCTCACCCTCATTCCCCTCTTTTCCACTCATTTCCCTCCTCTTTCTGCCCTTGGCAGGAGTCCTCCGGGGGGGCCTGGAGCGGGAGGGCCCCAGCCGACTTACTGACTCACTGGCATCGCCATGCCACCCTGTTCTACCTGCTGACTTTGCGACATGCTGATGTCAGGAAGGAGGGATTGAGGCAAAGGTGGAGAATGCTATTGTCTCCCTGATGGCAGGCCTCGGGTCAGCCTCCAGCAGTCCCTCTGCATTGAAGATGCCTATAAGGTCCTGAGGTACTCCATGGGATGGAGGGGCAGCTGGAATGAGCTCCAGAGGCCTCTACGTCATCTGACACCTTCCCGTTGTCTGCACCATGGTGCTGACACTCTCGGCGATACTCCTCAGTGACGGGGACAGTCTCGGTAATGTCCACCTGCCTCTGGGCTATACCCTGCAGTGCCTCAGCTATGTCCACCTGTGTCTGAAAATGCCCCTCAGTGATGAGGTCATGATGTTGAGGCCCTGAGCCATGGTCGTCACTGGCAGAGCCACGCCTTGGACACTACCACTCAAGGTACTCACATCATGCTGTGGTGAATGTATAGTACTAGTAATTCACCAGTGTATTAGTATCATGTTCTGCCATTGTGTTACAGCTATGTTATGTTGTTGACCTTGTGGGCTCCAGCTATGGGCCATTGTGTGGCTTCACCCACAGGGGGATATGTTGGGGCATGTATGGGCTCCGCCCATGGCAACTCCCCTTGAAAGGAAGTATAAAGAGCAGTTACCTGTAGGCGGACCGCAGTATTGTACTAGTCGCAGGCAGGCTCTGTTCTAAGCTAATTAAAACCTCATCTTGGCCGTCATCTGCTACGCCGCTCGACGCGTATGATCAATATGGACAGTCATCGCGGGGCCGCCCCAGCACCTCCGACCACGCCGCCGGCTACCCGCAGCTCAGCGCGGTCAACCTGGACCAGTCGTGACCCAAGCACATCTGGAGTTCCATGATGGCCGTCCGGGTTAACGGGCACGAGACACCTTGCCTCTTCGACTCCGGGAGCACAGAGAGCTTCATTCACCTGGACATGGTAAGACGCTGCTCGCTCCCAATTTTCCTGGTGCAACAAACCATCTCCCTTGCCTCTGTGTCGCATTCGGTACAAATCCAAGGGTGCACTACTGCAACCCTAGCAATACAGGGCGCTGAGTACGCTAACTTTAAATTATATGTGCTGCCAGACCTCTGCGCTCCTCTCCTAATGGGACTCGACTTCCAATGTAATCTCAGGAGCCTAACCCTGAAGTTCGGGGGGCTCCTGCACCCACTCACCATATGCAGCCTCGCGACCCTGAAAGTCGACCCTCCCCCTCTCTTCGCTAACCTCACCGCCGACTGCAAGCCAGTTGCCACCAGAAGCAGGCGGTATAGTCTGCAGGACAGGACGTTCATTAGGTCCGAGGTCCAGCGTCTCTTGCGGGAGGGAGTCATTGAGGCCAGCAATAGCCCCTGGAGAGCTCAGGTGGTGGTCGTCAAGACCGGGGAAACGTTCTATACGCAACTCGATGCATACCCCCTTCCCCGGATAGCGGACATGGTTAACCAGATCGCACACTACCGGGTGTTCTCCATGGTGGATCTGAAGTTTGCATACCGCCAGCTCCCAATCTGCCCGGAGGACCGCCACTACACTGTTTTTGAGGCAGACGGCCGCCTTTTCCATTTCCTCCGAATCCCCTTTGGCGTCACGAATGGGGTTTGGGTGTTCCAAAGAGCAATGGACCGAATGGTGGACCAGTACGGACTGCGGGCCACATTTCCATACTTGGACAATGTCACCATCTGCGGCCATGATCAGCAGGACCACAACGCCAACCTCCACTATTTCTCCAAACCTCCCAAACCCTCAATCTCACCTACAACGAGGAGAAATGCTATCCTCGGCTACATCATGGAGAACAGGGTCCTAGGGCCCGACCCTGACTGTATGCGCCCCCTCCTACAACTCCCTCTCCCTCACTGTCCCAAAGCCCTGAAGAGGTGCCTTGGGTTCTTTTCATATTATGCCCAGTGGGTCCCCAATTATGCGGACAAAGCCCGCCCACTAATCAAGGCCACCATCTTTCCACTGGCAACTGAGGCCTGCCAGGCCTTCAGCTGCATCAAGGCGGACATCGCCAAAGCCGTGATGCGCGCGGTGGACGGGTCCGTCCCCTTCCAGGTGGAGAGCGACGCATCAGAGGTCGCTCTCGCCGCCACCCTCAACCAAGCAGGCAGACCGGTAGCGTTCTTTTCGCACCACCTCTGAAATTCGACACTCCGCGGTCGAAAAAAAAGCTCAAGCCATCGTGGAAGCCGTGCGGCACTGGTGGCACTACCTCGCAGATAGGAGGTCTACCCTCGTCACCGACCAATGATCGGTAGCCTTCATGTTCGACAATATGTAGCAGGGCAAAATCAAGAATGATAAGATCTTGAGGTGGAGGATCGAACTCTCCACCTATAACTACGATATAGTATATTGTCCTGGGAAGCTCAACGAGCCCCCAGATGCCCTGTCCCACGGCACATGCGCCAGCGCGCAAGATGACCGACTACGGGCTATCCACGATGACCTCTGCCACCAGGGGGTCACCCGGCTCGTCCATTATATCAAAGCCCGCAACCTGCCCTACTCCCCGAGGAGGTCAGAGCTATGACCAGGGACTGCCAAATCTGGGCGGAGTGTAAACCGCACTTCTATTGACCGGCTAAAGCCCACCTGGTAAAGGCATCCCGACCCTTTGAACGCCTCAGCATCGATTTCAAAGGGCCCGTCCCCTCCAATAACTGCAATACATATTTCCTAAACATCATAGATGAGTTATCCCGCTTCCCATTTGCAATCCCCTGCCCGATATGACCATGTCCACTGTCATTAGAGCCCTGCATCGTTTCTTCACTCTGTTTGGTTTCCCCAGTTATGTCCACAGCGACCGGGGCTCGTCGTTCATGAGCGTTCATGTGTCAGTATCTGCTCAGTAAGGGCATCGCCTCAAGCAGGACTACCAGCTACAACCCCAGGGGAAACGGGCAGGTGGAGAGGGAGAACGCGACGGTCTGGAAGACCTTCCTGCTGACCCTGCGGTCCAGGAATCTCCCGGTTTCCCACTGGCAGGAGGTCCTCCCCGATGCGCTCCACTCTATCAGGTCCCTCCTTTGCGCAGCCACGAACGAGACTCCTCATGACCGCTTTTTGCTTTCCCTAGGGGAGCTACCTCAGGGGCCTCGCTTCCGTCCTGGCTGAAGACACCGGGACCAGTCCTCCTCAGAAAACACATCAGGAGCCATAAGGCCGACCCTCTGGTAGAGAGGGTCCAGCTCCTACACTCCAACCCCCAGCATGCTTATGTCGAACACCCCGATGGCCGACAAGATACCGTCTCCCTCCGGGACCTGGCGCCCACAGGCTCCACCAACACCACCACCACCTCAGCCCCCCCATTATTTCCCGCCCAACCTACCATGTCCAGCGTTCCCGCCCCCATATGGCTCCCGCGCACCCTCCCGCCCGCCACACCAGTCCACAGGAATGAAGCTCCAGAAGAGACGCTCCCGAGTCCTCGCCTGTGCCCACACAGGCCCCACTTCCAATGCCAGCACGGATGAGCCCGACACCCGGCGTAGGAACAACGCCAGAGCTGCGGCGAATCCGTGCGCCGGACCGGCTGAACTTATGAGCCCGTCACCCCCGCCAGACTTCATTTTTTAACAGGGGGTGAATGTGGTGAA
Organism: Scyliorhinus canicula; assembly: GCF_902713615.1. NCBI lineage: Eukaryota > Metazoa > Chordata > Chondrichthyes > Carcharhiniformes > Scyliorhinidae > Scyliorhinus > Scyliorhinus canicula. The sequence goes on from NC_052150.1 coordinate 99,571,920, forward strand.
TGTATAGTACTAGTAATTAACCAGTGTATTAGTATCATGTTCTGCCATTGTGTTACAGCTATGTTATGTTGTTGACCTTGTGGGCTCCAGCTATGGGCCATTGTGTGGCTTCATCCACAGGGGGATACGTTGGGGCATGTACCGGCTCCGCCCATGGCTCCTCCCCATGAAAGGAAGTATAAAGAGCAGATAACCTGTAGGCGGTCCATTGCATTGGTTGGCTGAAGGCTGTGAATATGGATATATTTTTATTGAATGGTTCCAATATTCTTGATCACAGCCCCGGGTCACTGTCCTTGTGGAGTTTTCACATTCTCCCCATGTCTACATGGGGCGCACCCCCACAACCCAAAGATGTGCAGAGTAGGTGGACTGGCCATGCTAAATTACCACTTAATTGGAGACATTCAATAAAAATATATCCATATTCACAGCCTTCAGCCAACCAATACAAATCATTGATGTTGGTGTCCACAGATTCTCCAGGCTTTTGGATTCCTCTATTAAAATTCCCCCGTTCCAAAATTTTGTTATTTTGTAGTTTGAAGTAACTGTCAAAGGATTTAATATCCACCGTGGTTACTTAGCCATTTTAAAACTTCTCAGAATCTCAGGAAAAATCGTCAAAATTATTAGTGGCTACTTTGCTGTCACTGGAGGATCGAGTTTAGCAGCCAATGTTTTATTTTCACCACCCTATCGCCACGTGTTATGGTACCAACTCTGGATCCAGTCTGTGACGTGCCTCAAGCCGCGCACATAAAAATTGACTGTCTCCCAGTGCTGCCTGGTTACTGCACCTTAAAAAATATATTATCTCCCTTCCTCAATTGTCATTGGGTCCTTTGATTCTACTTTTTGATTGATATTTTTAATGAACCTCAATGTGCTGTGGTGCAGTCCCTCTTGAGCTAGACAGTTGATCACTTCTCTGTCTCTCAGCCTCCATGTCGGTTATGGAGCTTTCCTGGTGATTTCCAACTGTTCATTAATTGTCTTCCATTTGGCACTTTGTTTTCAGGTCAGGCTGCAGATTTTTCCATTTTTTTTTGTGGAGATTTTGGGGTCCTTCACCTGCTAGCACCATGTTGTATGTTGTTATAGTTGCCTAAGAAGCTCAGAGGCAGCGTATGAACAGTACATATTTATTGTAGAACATAACTATATACAGTTGTGCAAGACGGTAGACTCCTTCAATCCAGCCATGAGTTACCTCCATTCAGATTATTACCAGACCATGACCAGTCATGTGACTTCCTATACGTCATGCAGGAGGTACTGTTTCCCCCAGTCCCACATTTACCTTTTCAATCCTGAACATCCTAATTCTACAGCACTGTCACTCAAAGCTATCACATGCCACCTGATGGTGCACTGCAGTCTGAATGTGGACATGCTCACCCATCTTGTCACCTGTAATATGATGCAAGGCGTGTGGGGGATCTTAGAATGGTGGAATAAAGGGGAAGGTATTAAGAACAAAAACAAATAGGCCAATATTGTATCAAGTGGGAGAGCAGGCTTTGAAGGGCTGAATGGCCTATCCCTGTTCTTAAGACCTATGTTCTTATGAGCCATCTCTCTGTTCCTTGGTGACCTCTAACACTCTGGGCGGGATTCTCCGACCCCGCCATCCACCCAATTCTCCCGCCTCCCACAAATCGGCCCGGCGCAACTCAATGGGCCCCGGGGCCATCCGAATTATCCGGCCCGCGATGGGCCGAAGTTCCACCCGCCTGTAGCAGGTCCCGCCGGCATAAATCAGAGTAGGTCCCTTACCGGCGGGACCTGGTGGCGCGGGCGGGCTCCGGGATTCCTGGGGTGTCGAGAGGGCATCTGGCCCCGGGAGGTGCCCCCATGGTGGCATGGCCCGCGGTCGGGGCCCACCGATCCGCGGGCAGGCCTGTGCCGTGGGGGCACTCTATTACTCCGCATCGGCCGTTGTGGTCCTCCGCGATAGCCGATGCGGAGATGAACCCTCCCACGCATGTGCGGGGTTGACACCAGCACGCGCTGGCGCTCCCGCGCATGCGCCGGCGAAAGCCCTTCGGCACCAGTTGGCGTGGCGCCACACCCCTATCCTGCCGGCCGGTGGGGCGCAAACCACTCTGGAGCGGGCCTAGCCCCTTAAGGTGCGGAATCTCCCGACGCCGGAGTGGTCCATGCCACTCCGTCCCGCCGGGACCACCCGCCCCGCCGGGTACGGAGAATCCCGCCCCCTGTCATATTGTTACCTACATACGTGAGAGGTCCTTCAAACTGCTTTGTTCAGAATCCACTGCCAAACACTAAGCATGTCAATGCAATATTCTCTCCAAAGGAGGATATTCCGACAAATGCACACAATTGCCAAGTAAACAAAATATATTTTGATACATATATATATGTACATTCCATAACAGTCTCGGCACCCATGTCACCATTGTGTTCTCAATACTTAATTTTTCTTTTCCAACCAATGCATCTTATCATGACCCCGTCACCAGAAGCTGATGAGGAGCATGTGGGACACATGCCCACAGCGTGCATTTAACACCTGGTTGCATGTGTGGTGTGCCCATGTAAACCCGTGAAAGCAGAAGTGGAGTCCACTTCCGATCCTGCAAACGGGAGCTGTGCTCTTTGTACTAAATTTCACCTTTAGTTAGACTGGAGTTGCTGACTGCACATTCACAGCTCATTATCTGAGACTGTTAGCTCCAGCATAATTGCAGCTTCTAATTTATGTGTTTGGTTTATTGCAAGTAGTAATCTACTAAACTGATGAAAATGGCTATCATATGTAATCATTATCTGTGTTCTACTTTGTTACTAAGCCTCTCTGTGCACCACTTGTCTATCAAATTCAGAATGAGGCCGAGCCACTGTAACCCCTAGCATGTCTTGCCAACATGTTGAAATTTTGGAATTCGTAGGTTAGGGGAGGACGTAATTTAGCAATTATGCCTTTGTTGAGCCAAAATTTCCGATTGGATAGCTATGCCAAGATTTAACTTCAGTGCATTTGAGGTACATTCCTACAATGGGAAATGGGAGAACAGCCAAAACCACAACTCCTCAGATGGCAAAGAACATATGAATATAAAAATTAAAAACAAAAATAGGCCATTTGGCCCCTCAAGTCTGTCCCACCATTCAATAAGATCATAGTTGATTTGTTTGTGTTTCAACTTCCACATTCCCATCAACCCCCGATTACCTTGGCAAAGCTATGGTAAATCAGAATGTTGCTGGGAAAGTGGATATCATAGGTCCAGATGGGATAAATCCTAGATTTTTCTGGGAATAAAGGGTAGAGATTGCAAAGGTATTACCTCAAGTAAAGTCCTTTAGCGGTAGTGGCAAATGACTGGAGGAGAGCAACTATTACACCGTTGGTCAAAAAAGGTGGAAAAGATAAACCTGGCAGTTACAGGACATTAGTTTAATATCACATTTGGGAAAGCTTTTAGAAACAATAATTTGGGAGAAAACTAACACCTGTTTGGTTCAGCATGGCCGAAGAAAGAAAAGCCAGCATGATTTATGTGGTTAACACTGCTGCCTCACAACGCCAGGGACCCGGGTTTAATTCTGATCTCGGGTGACTGTATGGAGTTTGCATTTTCTCCCTGTGTCTGCGTGAGTTTCCTCCAGGTGCTCCAGTTTCCTCCGACAGTCCAAAGATGTGCCGGTTAGGTAGATTGGCCATGTTAAATTGTCCCTTAGGTGGAGTTACGGAGATGGGGCAGGAGAGTGGGCCGAGGTTGTGTGCTCTTTCGGGGGGTTGGTGCAGATCTGAACAGCCTCCTTCTGTACTGTAGGGATTTTGGCCAATTAGATTGTGTTTTGTGGTGAGTTGACAGGATGGATGAGGCCAGTACAGTTGATGTTGTGCATATCAACCTCCAAAAGGCTTTGTAAAGTACCATATACTCAGCTTGTTAGCAAAGTTGAAGCCCATTAGATTAAAGGGGCAGTAACAGCATGGATACAAAACCCGGGTTCGATTCCCAGCTTGGGTCACTGTCTGTGCGGAGTCAGCATGTTCTCCCCGTGTTTGCGTGGGTTTCCTCTGGGCACTCCAGTTTTCTCCCACAAATCCTGAAAGACGTGCTTGTTAAGTGAATTGGACATTCTGAATTCTCCCTCAGTGTACCCGAACAGGCGCCGGAGTGTGGCATTTCGGGGGTCTTCACAATAACTTCATTGCAGTGTTGAAGTAAGCCTACTTGTGACAATAATAAAGATTATTATTACTTTGATGTTATGAACTGGAGGGGCTTAATTTAAACAGCCTTAATTTCTCCTCTCACTACCCAGCTATAAATAGAAAGGTGTTTTTAACTTTTAATTTCCCCTTTATAAGTGATGACATAGTTCCCCCAACTCTTAAATTAGGGGTGTTCTGACCTTCCATTAATAACTCGCACAGCAATCTCAAGATAAGATAAAATAAAAGGGTTGGTTATTTTAAAAACACATACACAAACCACAGGAAAGGGGTTCTGCAATGTCTGCCTCTTTTGCACCTGAACAAAAGAGGAATAAGAGAAAGAAAGGGGTACAGGGGAAGACCATGATAAAAATGCAAGTTATGGTTGCACGTGAGTCCAGAGTCCTGAATTAAAAGTTTAATCGTGTATTCCTGCAGAGGAACAGTGGCGCAGTGGTTAGCACAGCTGGCTCGCAGCTCTAGGGACCCGAGTTCCATTCCAGACTTGGGTGACTTGTCTGTGTGGCGTTTTCACATTCTCCCCGTGTCTGCATGAGTTTCCTCCACGTGCTCCAGTTTCCTCCCACAATCCAAAGATGTGCAGGTTAGTTGGATTGGCCATGCTAAATTGCCCCTTAAAGTCCAAAGATGTGCAAATTAGGTACGGTAATGGTGTTACTGTGATAGGGTCGGAAGTGGGCCTAGGTATGGTGATCTTTCAGAGGGTCAGTGTAAACTCGATGGGCTGAATGGCCTTCTGCACTGTAGGAATTCTATGTTAGTTGAATGACTGTTGCAGGGTGATCCTTCTTTCCAAACATGAGGATTTCCATAACGGGAGAAGGCACAGAGAGTTGAATCAGTTTTGGATGCACAAATTCCAATGTTTTGGTAGTTCACAGTGTAGATACACTTGCAAACCTTTAAAAAACATTTATAGTACCCAATTCATTTTTTCCAATTAAGGGGCAATTTAGCTTGGCCAATCCACCTAGCTTGCACATTTTTGGGCTGTGGGGGCGAAACCCACGCAAACACGGGGAGAATGTGCAAACTCCACATGGACAGTGACCCAGAGCCTGGATCCAACCTGGGACCTTGGTGCCATGAGGCCGCAGTGCTAACCCACTGCGCCACCATGCTGCCCTGATACACTTGCAAACCTGGGCATGGGCTCTCTCTGCTGCTACCTGTGATATGGGAAATAGTGGACAGAAACATGCTACTCCCTGAAGTACTGTTTCTCTTATGTCAAATAGTGACTGAAGCTAAGATCCAACAGCTTATAAATAATAGGAGTCCAGACAGCCTCAAGTCTCAGTCATGTGGTAGGATGGCTTGGGGATTAACAACACCCTAGTTGAAACCCATTGTGTTTTGGAGCAGGTAATGGCCAGGGTCTTGACAGAACATTGAAGATTAAGAATCACAAACAGATGCGTTTCTTCCTTAGCTGGATGGGGCAGACATCTCATCTGCTAATCTATTGTGTTGGCTTGGTTGAAATGTTTATACAATGCAAGGTATGTCATATTCTAGGAACTGTGATGTGCTAGCTTTTGATTGTTTTAAACTGATCAAAAACTTCCAGAAGCTAGCATGCAGCCATTTTATCAGCCAAGCGATTTGCCATTTTAAAAAACAGAGGATTCACGATTCATGTGGGGCTGAAGTTTGATTAGACGATGGTAGCTCTGACTGGAGGTGGGAAATTCTTGGCAGGATTCTCTCAGTCTGGGGCCGGGCCGAAGAATCCCCGCGACTGCTGCGAATCGCGGCGAGTCGCCCCGATGCCGACACGTGATTCTCCGCAGATTCCGGACAATCGGTGGCACTGGCGCCGGTGTGGTTGACACGGCGGCGGCTGGCCCGCCGATTCTCGGCCCAGGATGTCGGGTCCCGTCGGTGCCGTTCACACCTACTCTCAGCTGGCAGGAACTCGGCGTGTAAGGGTCGGGGGGAGGCCTGTGGGGGGTGGGAGGGGGTGTCCAACCCCGGGGGGTGGCCTCCAATGTGGCCTGGCCTGCGATCGGGATCCACCGATTGGCGGGCCGGCCTCTCTGGCTAGGGGTCTCCTTTCCTACGCGACGGCCCCTGTAGTCCTGCGCCATGTTGCGTCGGGGCTGGCGGGTTGAGGGAAGCCACTGCGCATGCGCACGTTGGCGCCGGCACCACTGCACATGCGCGCGTTGTGCCGGTGCCACTGCGCATGCGCGGATCCCGCGGCATCCAGCTCGTGCTGGGATCGGCAGCTGGAGCAGCATGAACCGCTCCAGTGCCGTGCTGGCCCCCTGGAGGGGCCAGAATTAGTCTCGGATCGGCCCATTCACGCCGTCATAAAACGCACCAGCATTTGCGACAACATGGACACTCTGCCGTGGGATTAGAGAATCCCGCCCCCTGCCTCAGCTGTTGAAGCAAGTCTCAACCAGATTCTATGTGAACAGGGCAGCTACTGAGCTGCGTTTGGGGCTCAGAACTGCATATCCCCCCCAGACCTGCTTGTCAATTGAAGAGCTCTTCAATCCCAGCAGTGCCAACAGGAGCAGTGCTCACTGCTGAGACTGTATCCAGCTGGGAGCATCATCAAGGCTTCACCTCTGAAAAAGGGAAGAGGGGTTGACGTCTCCAGGACAAGTCAGGCAGGCCTCTTGCAAGGTGGGGTAGGGTTTAGTGAGAATGGGGGTATTCCATTGGCTACATAGTACATGATATTGGAAAGTCCCCCCACAAACCTGTAGGGAGTCCGCTCAAGCACCAGGTGGTCACCTGCTATTGGTAGAATGTCAATGGCGGCAGAAAGATTCCTTAATTGGCTGCTTAAAGGCTTCAATTGGAGTCTGAATGGAAAGGCCATCCTCCACCTGTCTCTCCTGAATAGAATTTCATGGAACTCCACTCCCTGCCTCACTATCCATTTCTAAGGGTCCCATTACAGCTGCCCATAGTAGGTGAAATTCAATGCAAAGAAGTATGAAGAGGGACATTTTGGCAGGAAGAATGATGAGAGGCAATATGAAGTAATTCTAAAGGAAATTCCGACACAGAAAGACCTGGGGTATATGTGCACAAATAAGTGAAGCTGACAGGCCAGATTGAGAAAGTAGTTCTTTAAAATTAATTTTACGGGATGTAAGCATTGCTGGTTAGGCCAACATTTATTGCCCATACCTATTTGCCCTTGAGAAGGTGGTGACTAGTTGCTTTCTTGAACCGCTGCAGCCCCTGAGGTGTAGGCACACCCACCATGCTCTTAGGGAGTGTGTTCCCAGATTTTGACTCAGTGACAGTGAAGGAACGGTGATATATTTACAAGTCAGGCGAGTGGTGAGTGACTTGGAGGGGAACCTCCAGGCTGTGATGTTCCCAGGTACCTGCTTCTCTTTTCTTTCTAGATGGTAATGGCGTGGGTTTGGAAAGTACTGCCTAAGGAACATTGGCGAGTTCCTGCAGTACATCTTTAATAATAATCAGTATTGTCACAAGTAGGTTTACATTCACACTGCAATGAAGTTACTTTGAAAATCCCCTAGTCGCCACGCTCTGGCACCTGTTTAGGTACACTAAGGGAGAATTTAGAATGTCCAATTCACCTAACAAGCTCGTCTTTTTGGGACTTGTGGGAGGAAGCTGGAGCGCCCAGAGGAAACCCACGCAGACATGGGGAGAACGTGCAGACTCCGCACAGACAGTGACCCAAGCAGGGATTCTGCTGCTCTGAAACAACAGTGCTAACTACTGTGCCACTCATCTTGTAGATGGTACACATGACTGCCACGGTGGTGGTAGGTTTGAATATTTGTGGAAGAGATAGCAATCAAGCGGGCTGCTTTGCCTTGGATGGTATTGAGCTTGTTGAGTGTTGTTGGAGCAGAGGAATTGGCCAGAGAATCCCAGGAGAGGCCTTCTGCGAGCCTCCTGATAGGCTCCTCACCTCGGGAGATTCTGCGAAGTCCCGCAAGACGTTGGAGTCGGAACTCCGCACCGGTCCGAATAACGCTTGCGGAAGTAGGTTGTAAACCTACTTACGACCTACCTGCCCAGGATCCACCGGCCTCCCTCGATTCTCCGGCCCCCCCCAGGGATGCTGCAGCCGGGCACTGATCAGTGCTGGTCCACACAAACGTGAACCTGGCGGAACAGTGCCCGGGCAGGGGTGGGGGTCTCCCGGGCCATTGGAGACCGTCCCAGGCCATAGGAGACGCCTGGGTGATCACAGTAAATGCAGGGTGGCCCCCTGACCCTTCCCTTCGAACGTGGGCACCTTGACAATGCCCAGCTGGCACTTGACACTGCCACCCTAACACTGTCTAGGTGCCCGGATAGCACTGCCTCGGTGCTAGAGTGGCAATGCAAGGGTGCCCAGGTGCCACTGCCAAGGTTCAGGGGACAAGGGGGGGGCATGTCCAAGAAATGAGACTGCGTTTAAAAGGTGGGGGAGTGCAGGGCAGATAAGTAGGGGCCTCCGGGAGGTTGGATGGGTGATGGGTTTGGGTCCTGGTTGTGGGGGGGGGGGGGGGTGGGGGAGGGGGGGTGTGTAGTAAGAGGATTTGGGGGGACTTGAAGAGGGGGGATCCCAGGTATCCCATAGTTGGGTCTCCTCACTTGGGGGTGTGTGGGGTAGTGTCGATGTGTGTGTGGGGGGGGTGACTTCCCATGGGTGGGGGTGTCCCACAAGCTCACTTAGAAATCGTGGCACCCTTTCAAAATGGCGGCCAGATCTCCGAATTCAGCTCCACTAGCGCTGAAAAAAATTCTAAGTGTTGGCAGAGCCGGCGGGAAATTCCCTGAAAAATCTACCACAAATTAACTTCGAAATGTTTTGGCAGAATTGTGCCCTTTGTGTCCAATTTTGGGCATCACAGTTTAGGAAGTATTTGAAGGCTTTAGAGCGGGTACAAAAAAGATTTCCAAGAATTGTCCTAGAGATGAGAGGCTTCAGTGACGTGGATGGATGGACAAGCTTAGGTTGTTCTCCTTAGAAAAGAGAAGGTTGAGAGAAGATTTGATAGAAATTCAAAATAATGAGGAGTTTAGGCAGAGCAGATCGGGAGAGTCTGACCCATTGGCAAAAAGGTTGAAACCAGAGGACACTAGTTTATGGTGGTTAGCAAAAAATAATGAGGAAAAACCTTTTTATGAAGTGAGTGGTTAGGATCTGGAATGCATTGTGAGAAAGGATGGTAGGGGCAGATTCAATTACCACTTTTGAAAGAGAATTGGGTATGCACTGAAAGGAAATTGGGTGTGGAACTGCATGGAAAAGACAGGGGATTGGAATGGGCTGAAGCAGCTCTTGCAGAAAGCTGTCACTGAGATAATGGGCCAAATGGCCCCTTCCGTGTTGTATTGATTCTACAACCAGTTCAGATAGAACAAGTAAAGAGAAACTGTCTCACTCAGTGAAGTGTTGATAACTAGATGGAACAGATTGGGTGATTAAGAAAACAACCAAAGGTGATACGAGGAGCAACATTTTTAATGGAAACTGTGGCTAGGTTTTGAAATGCACTGCCTGCTAATGTTATGCATACAACTCAATAGGAGATCAAAAGGGAACTGGGTAAATACTTGAAGGAGAAAAAAATTGCAGGAATAAGGGAAAAGAGTGAGAAGTGTGACTAACAGGATTGTTCATCAAAACATTTGACTCACTTAAAGTGCGAATGGTCTCTTTCAATGCTATTCTATGATACAATGGGGTACTGATTTTGAAAACTCACCACTATTCTTAGAATTCCCCCTATACCAAAAAGGGCCGACATTCTAAATGGTGAACAGGGATTTTCACTCCCTGACTCCGATGCAGGCTTCAGTGGGTGCTATTCAGGTCAAACTATATTTTCAAGTTATCCCCTGGTATAACCCATACCTTTACCGAAGATTTTATCTACTTACCACTTAGTAGCATCGATGTCCTGGGTCCTGCGTTGCTAAGTAAGTAAAGTAGACTTTAGGAATAACCACTTTTTCAGGTTAAGTTAAGTTATTTTATTATTATATTTTTTCTTTTAAAAACTGCACTTTCTTTACAGAAAGGTAAAAAGATCTTGCTTCTGGATCCTGCTGGATGGTTGAAGGGACCTTCAGGCCCACCTTTACAATCAATCTTCTTTAAAGTCTGGTCTTCTTGAGATGTGTTCGCTGGTTAGCTCTGTTGCTGTGTCTTGTCGATCCCATGTATTGAGCTATAAGAGCTGGCTCTGCTAGCTATCTCTCAGCTGACTCTGACTCCTGTTGAAATTCTAGTCTTCCTTAGATGTATAGCTGTTTAAGCTCGGCTGCTTGTCTTGTCTTTCTCATGACCGAGCTGTGAAAGCTGAATATGCTTCTCTCCTCTCTCTGAGTTCTCCTCCCCTTCCCTTCTGGTTCTGCTCCCTGGGTTTATATTCTCTTTCTAACAATTATTAAGTTTTTATTACCTTATTGTAAATTAACTTATTTCACTTTGATTGTTAAAAAGTATCTTTGATCTAAACATTTTAATACAACTAAGTATACATTTTGGGCATGCTCTGATTACGTTGTCCTTTGTGATGTTCAAAGTTCCTTTGTGATATTCAAAAATGCTTTGGTTTCAAGAGGTGTTACTTTTAATTTCTGTCATTTGAATAGTTTAATTTTTCACTTGTCCCCAGCTCATAACTTTGCCTTTGATTTTGACTTTAAATTATGTTTCTCATAGACAGGTTGTCTCCAATTTTCTTTAATTTACTTGATGTTAGTAGAATTTCACACTTAGAATTGACACCAAATTCAACTGAACATCATCCATCCTTTCCAGCTGTTTACTAAGAGAGTTAATTTCAATGAAGGTGTGAAACCTTTGCTTTCAACTGGGCTGTTTAGCACACTGGGCTAAATTGTTGGCTTTGAAAGCAGACCAAGCAGGCCAGCAGCATGGTTCGATTCCCGTAACAGCTTCCCCGAACAGGCGCCGGAATGTGGCTAACTTCATTTGAAGCCTACTCGTGACAATAAGCGATTTTCATTTCATTTCATGCTAAAATTTCACTTGGTTATGACTTGAAAGACCTGCCTGTTTTAAACATTCGCCACTTAATTCAATTGAAACTCGCATCCATGCTTTTCCAGATGCTTCCTAAGATAGTTACATTCAATGAAGGTGTGAGCCATTGTTTTAGCTTAATACATGAATCCTGTGTGTTTGCTAAACCTGCTTGTGAGAACTAATCTGCATTTTATAATCCTGCTCTTTGCAGCTGCTATTAACCTTTTGTGGGATCTTTCCCTGTATCCTCTCATGTTACTCTCAGACCAGATATTGCCACACTTCCATGTTTCAAATGATACATTTTTCTGTATTTTCAAGAGCAGTACCCAAGCATAGATTCTAGGATACACTGAAGTACTCATCTTTCCCAGTGACACCTAAACACCAATAACATAATCAGGGTGTGAATGAGGCAGAAGTTGCGAAACAATTGAAAATAAGGTTGCCCCTTTAATTTGAATATGCAATTGCCCATATTGTGGGCAGATTTGAGACGCGTCTGGAATGTTTTCAACGGAGAACAAACTCCTGTCTCTCCCCCGCCCTGCAATGCCAAAGTCTGGCAGGTGCCTGGAGTGGCTCTCCTGCAGCTGACTGCAAGTCTACAAGGCCTCCTATAATTACCCCACTGTCCAACCCAGGCAGAAACCTTAGCTGGGCAAGCTACAGTAGTCGGCCAACCTGTGAAGGGGTTTGGCCTGCTACCTGACCCACACTTTAATTATAACAAATTTCAAACATCTTCAGAGAACAGTCAGCTTCCTACAGTGGCAGCATCGATCTCTGCTGGTCGAGTTGTCATCTTTCCAAGGCAGAAAACCCCTTGATTGGGCCTGCAGCATCAGGAACAGACCCATCGTCCATAATGGGATGGCGGATGTGAGTACGTTCAATTCGGAGACAACGACAATAAGATTGCACTGGCATATACTCTGCTGACAAGTCCAGAGACGGAACCTGTAAATGGCCCCGACCAATGATTATTTAAGTTGGTAAGATCCGCCCCTAATTGTTATTTCCACCTTGTGGTGAATGTATAGTACCCGTAGTGCACCAGTATATTAGTATCATGTGCTGCCATTGTATTACAGCTATGTTCTTTTGTTGACCTTGTGGGCTGAACCTATGGACCATTGTGTGGCTTCACCCACAGGGGGATATGTTGGGGCATGTACGGGCTCCGCCCATGGCTCCTCCCCTTCAAAGGAAGTATAAAGAGCAGTTGACCTGTAGGCGGATCACAGTATCGTACCAGTCGCAGGCAGGCACTGTTCTAAGCTGTTTAAAACCTCGGTTTACTTTTACTCGTGTCTTTGAGTGAATTGATGGTCGCATCACACCTTTCCACCACCATTGAGAAAACGTAAATTGCTTAATGTTGCTTTTTTTTATATTCGTTATTGGGATGTGGGAATCACTGGCTGGGCCAGCATTTGTTGCCCATCCCTAATTGCTCTTGAACTGAGTGGCTTGCTAGGCCATTTCAAAGGGGGGCAGTTAAGAGTCAACCAGATTGCTGTGGGTTTGGTGTCACATGTGGGCCAGACCGGGTAAGGACGGTAGAGTTCCTTCCCTGAAGGACATTAATGAATCAGGTGGGTTTTTACAACAATCATTCATGGTTTCATGGTCATCATTTCACTTTTAATTCCAGATTTTTATTGAATTAAACTTTTGCCATCTGCCATGGGAAGATTTGAACCCATGACCACAGAGCATGACCCTGGGTATCTGGATTACTAGACGAGTGACAATACTATGACGCCACCACCTCAATGGTGAAAGTACAAGTGTTTGGCTAAAGCGGCATTTTGAACTAAAAGCTTTTGTGGAAACGTTTGCCGCTATAGTTTAGCTCTCACTGCAGTATTGTTTGGGGGGGGGGGGGGGGGATCATTGTCCGCCGCAGAAAGCCTTCCCCCTACATTTTACATTACCCATGTAAAACACTGGGCCTGGGCGTCAGAGAAGTGGCAATCAGAGTCAATGTGCCATGCTGCTCCTTGTTGCTTAACTGGAAATCCAGCTGCTCCTTTCTTGCCCGACCCACTGACTCAAGCCGGGTGATACTGTGTAGGCCGCACTCTTCTGAGGCCTTCAGTCAAGAGCTGCAAATTCGAAGATCAGGAAGCCACACTTCCTTTTTTAAGCAGCTTAGTTTAAAGGTCCAGCCACTTTCAAACCAGGGAGAGGATAGGTTTGTAATGTAAGTAGGCAGGATGGGGGGTTTAGGGTGTCACAGCAGTGGGGGAGGAGGGAGAGATTCGGGTGTTCAGTGTGGTGGGATGAATGGGGGCTGGACAGTCAATGGGCAGGTGCGGGTGGTTACAGGTGTCGTGTAGTCAGGGTATTGGGTGGTTGGGGGATCTGTTGGTTGGGGGGAGGTCGGGTGGTCAGTAGATCAACTGATCAGGGGGTGGGTCAGGTGTTCATGATGGGTGGGGATTGGGGGGACAGGGTAAGGTGTTTGGGGAAGCTTTGGGTGGTTAGCGGGAGAGGTCAGGTGGTCGAAGGAAGGTTCCTCAGTGCATCTTTGGGTTACCCCAGTTACGATGTCTCAGGACCTGGCAGTTACATGTCACTGTATTTCAAGAAAATAAATTCTTTATCAGTGTCACAAGTAGGCTTACATTTGTTGTGTTACGTAATTCGGAATAATACAGGCTGCCACTTGGTGCAGTTTTAAGTAAAAGATGCTCCAGACTTTGAAATGAGTTCAATATGTTTATTGAACTATTAGCACAGTTCTCAATGAGTTTGTCGACTCTCTGCTAAACTAATTGTAGTAACTCAGTCTAACTGAACTAGCCTGCTCTAAGCCACGTGCTGGGGTGTGATGCTGAAAATATACCCTGTCTCACTCTGTAGATGTTGGTCTGTGGAAAGAGGTGGGGTGTGAGTACCTCATCCCTTTTATAGTGAGATACCACCCCTGAGTGTCTTGACTGCTCATTGGTCGTGTTCTATTCTAAGTGTTCATTAGCTGCATGTTTGCATATCATGACAACATTAACACTGCAATGAAGTTATTGTGAAAATCCCCTAGTCGCCACACTCTGGCTCCTGTTTGGGTACACAGAGGGAGAATTCAGAATGTCCAAATTACCTAAAAGCACATCTTATGGGACTTGTGGGAGGAAACCGGAGCACCCGGAGGAAATCCTCACAGACACAGGGAGAACGTGTAGACTCTGCACAGAGAGTGACCCAAGCCGGGAATCGAACCCGGATCCCTGGCGCTGTGAAGCAATAGTGCTAGTGCTAACTATTGTGCTACTGTGCCGCCTGTGAAATTAGAAATTAGTGAGTTACTTATCTGAGGGTTGCACATTGGCTTCCCAACGTGAATTCCACTTTTTCTAATGGACATGCTAGAGGAAGTGGAGAAAGGGCAGCAGGAAGAGGCTGTAAAGGAATCCAGATTAATAAAGGAGCACCAGAGGAGAACCAGACCATCCTTTTCATACCTGACCAGCAAGATGTCGCAACACATTTTCTGAATTTTTTCCAGAGAGCTCTCTCTTTCAAGAGGCTTAGCTTCCCGAAGCTTTGGAAAAGCAAGCTGTTCCTTGCTGCAGCCAGCTTTTAACCAAAGTCCACAGCATACCCTCCACTCACAGTGTTACCAGCCATCATGCTGCAGGATTGTTCCAGGGAGCCATTTCGGCAGCTCTGCTAGTTTGTACTGCTCTGGAAGGCAAGTCAACAGTGCCGCCTTATTTCAATGAAACAATTTAACAGAGTTAGCAGACAGGATGACGAGGAAGGTCATTACAATTTCCAGAATGGTTGTGTTCCTCATGGTTCTGCGGACTATTAATTGCACCCATATGTCAATGTGTACCAAAAGTGTGAACCTTATATTTATACAAACCACAGAGACCTAAACATGCAGCTCATTTGTGGTGGAAGAGGCGTAGCTTTTCTGCTTCATTAATCCATGCCTCAGTTGTATTTCCACATCAGGAAATGGATGACTGCCCAGTGACGAAGGATGCTCATTATCTTCAGAGGAGTGACATTGATACAAGGAGCACCAGAAAAGATGTACACCTCACAACCACACACAGACTTCAACACCTCTCGCCCTAGTCACCAAGCCAGAGTCAAACTCAATTATTGGCTTTGCTTCAACTCAATGCACTGATCAATCCTGGACATTGATGGGCCGAATGGCCTCCTTCTGCACTGTAAATTCTATGATTCTATGATTGGCACATTGTTCTTTTTACCCTGGCATTCTCTGACTACATGTGATATCTGTTCCTGTGGGAGAAATAGATAGGAGCGACTGGCTGCTGCAATCTCCAGCTCATGCAACTTTAGCTCCTGGTCTGACAGCTGGTGCAATATGTGGCCCTGGCACCACGAGGTTCTGTAAGAGTACATTTTAGCAACTAGGTCTTGCTATCATAGATGTGGCAAACTGCTCAATAAGGGAGTCTAGAGGCTGCTCGCTCAATTCTGTCCTCCAAACATCTAATGGGTTTGGAAGCCGCCTATCCTGAACTCAAGTATGTGAGGGGCTTGGGAGGTTGGAAATGGGAAAGTGTGGGAAGGCAGCAGCTCAAGCTTTCATTCTTGGGCAGAGAGGAGCTCCATCACATGCCTGGTATCTTTAATGGCATCCAGAATCCTTTACTTCTCGCTCGAGGCAAATGCCTGACAAGCAATTATTCACTGGCAGCTGTCACCAATGATGCAGATGTTACACCAGATGTTACAATAAATTTCTTAAATGATTGTCCCACATGCGTTTTCGAGACAGGAGTCAATGTCTGAAGGTTGTATTATCGTTGATAATATCCAGTTAGAATTGCTTATTTTCTCAGTGAAGGAGGTAAATTATTATAGCATTAAAAGGGGACAAGACTTAACTTTCAATGGTGAGTTTAATGAACAATTAATGTGCAAGTTCAGCAAATTCATAAATGTCACAGGGAGGTGAAAGGTGAGTTGGCACTCTTGTGGCATTTTTGCAATTCACAGGAAATCTCTTCTTCACTACAAATTGCTGGTGGATTTCTGCAACAATGATAATTCACGTTATTCAGATGCCAACAGTTTTCAGTAAAATCTGGCCCATTGTATCGTGGATGCTACATTAACGAAGGCACTGTTTTGGCAAAATTCTTTCCTTGCCTAACACCACGAAAAACAGACTTTTTGCTAATGCACTCATTAGTCAGTTATGCAACTTTGCTTTGGCAAATTGGCTGCTGTGATTGCTTACATAACAATAATGACCTCCATTCAGCAATAATTAATTTGTTTTAAAGTGCTTTGAAGATATAACCGGGTTCCACTTAAATACGTATTATTCTATTTACCTTCCGTTTTTCATGTTTTCCTTTTCTGTCTCTTTGCTTTTGTTCTACGCTCTTGTTACAGCCATTTTGTTGTAGGATTTGCTGCTGCTGCTACAGTATTCAGCAGACTTATCTTACATTCATTCTGCAAGAGCAGGACATTTCTGCATGCATAATGATCCATATTGTCAGATGCCATTCCAAATTCCCTCAGCCCCCCACCCTAAAGAAAGTACCCTCTTAAAACAATATAGCAATGTCAATACACAGCCTCACTTGTGGTTTAGCTTGGTTCCATTGGATTGTCATTATTTCAGTCGAAGAAGTAAGTGAAAATATTTATCCAAACAACATACTGGAACATGTGATAAAATGGCTGTATTATTTATATTAAACCCATGTCTTACCTAATGTTCTGTTGATATGTTTTCCTGACCTATTTCTGTTCTGATGGGATAATAGCAGAAGCAGTGTGAAATTCTAGGTGTAATCTCATGGATTGAGAGAAAAATGATTCATGATTTAGTGATGTTTGTGATAGAACAAGAAATACTCCAGTTGCCTGGATTCTGCAGCCAGGGCTGCATTCAACTCTACTGCCAGACATTCCACGGCTGTCTACAATTGGTTAGGCAAATGATAACCCTTGACCCGTTGTCATAGTCTGCTTTTGAAACCAGCTTCCCAAAGATAATTTGTAGACCCTGTGCTAAGGCGATCACTTTTTGAATTTGTTTTAAATCATTAATTTGGATCAAACGTATTTTTTTTATGGATAAATCAAAATTGAAGTTAACTGTGGCTTAGTTATTGCAGGTAATTCCTTAATATTGAGTTGTCAACCTTCAATCATTGTCCTGGACTCTCCAGAAGTTAAAGATTAATCTCCTGGATACTGCTTTGACCTTCTTTCCATCATAAGGTCAGAAGAGGGGATGTTCGCTGATGATTGCACAATGTTCAGCACCATTCACAACTTCTCAGACTTTGAAGCCATGTCCATATGCAACAAGACCTGGATAACAATCAGGCTTGGGCTGTTAAGTGGCAAGTATCATTCCTGCCACACAAGAACCAGGCAATGACCATCCCCAACAAGAACAAATCCAACCATCTCCCCTTGACAATTATTGCCATTTGTATCACTGAGTCCCCCATTATCAACATCTTGGGGGTTACCAATGGCCAGAAACTGAATTGGACCAGCCATATAAATACTGCAGCTACAAGAGCAGGTCAGAGGTTGTGAATTCTGTGGAATATAACTCACCACCTAATTCCCCAAAGCCTGTCCACCATCTACATGGCACCAGTCAGGATTGTGATGGAATACTCTGCGCTTGCCTGGAAAAATGCAGCCCAACAACTCTCAAGGAGCTTGACACTGTCCAAGAGAAAGCAGCCCACTTGATTGGCACCCCATCTATCATATTCAAATCCATTTCTTCCACCACTGTTGCACAGTTGCAGCAGTGTCTACAGTCCACAAGATGCGCTGCAGATACTCACCAAGTCTCTTTCAACAGCACGTTCCAAACCTGTGACCTCTATCATCAAAAAAGGACACGGGCAGCAGATACATGGGATCCCACCACTTGCAAGGGGAACCTGCTACGTGAAGTGAGTGAGCATGAGGGCCTCCCTGGCACTCTGGCCTTTCCGGAGCCTCGGCACTCCAGCCTGTCCTCCCCGGGCTCGTCCACCAGCCACTCTTGGTCAGGTACCTTCCCGTCCTCCTCCTCAGGTGGCCACATATTCCTCCACCTCCAGCATGTCATCCCACTGCTGTGCCAGGGCGGTGAGGACACAGCAGACCTCCACAAAGTGGGCGACCCTCTGGGAGATGTACTGGAGAGCATCACCAGAGTGGTAGTGGCATTTTGAGGAGTCTGATGCACCGCTCAATGACAGACCAGATGGCCGCATGGGCCTCCTTGTACCGGATATCCACATCGGCCACCAGCCTGGCATCATTAGCCAGGTTCTAAGCGATTATCTCTTATCCTCTAAGAGTGAACCGGCCATCCTGAGTTGGTCCACAATGGGAAACCCAATAGGCCAGCTCCGGGAATCGGAGAATCCCGCTGCCGGTGGGGACCGTCGTGCCGAAGAACGGGGCTGACAGGATGGAGAATCCTGCTCCATTCATACAGAGGCCTTGATGGTGAAAATGGCACATCTGAAACTCTAATGGTGAAAGCTGTTGGCAAATCAGACTCTTGACCTTCCATGCTTGAATAAAGAACAACATATTGCCGTACGGTATATCTATGTAATGCCACATACTTGTGGGGACTGACAATGATGCTTATAATTGCATAAGATGCATCCACTATTTAAAGTGACATTAACTTTTTATTTTGAAGTACCATTTTTCTGTTAATTTATGTATTGGTTCTGATTTGTGTTAAAATAAAAGCTGCAAAAATTGGAATCTTGTTGTCAATTTTTTCATTTGGTACTCATTCAGTAAATTTGGTTATTTTGGTTTATCCCACAGGGATGTACAATTTAGTTCACTATCTCTTGTAAAGACAGAGATAGATAGGTTCTTGATTAA
Organism: Scyliorhinus canicula; assembly: GCF_902713615.1. Lineage (NCBI taxonomy): Eukaryota > Metazoa > Chordata > Chondrichthyes > Carcharhiniformes > Scyliorhinidae > Scyliorhinus > Scyliorhinus canicula. The sequence goes on from NC_052150.1 coordinate 99,590,999, forward strand.
TAAGGGGATCAGGGGTTATGGGGAAAAGGCAGGAGAATGGGGGTGAGAAAATATCAGCCATGATTGAATGGCGGAGCAGACTCGATGGGCCAAGTGGCCTAATTCGGCTCCTCTGTCTTATGGTCTTATGGTAAAGCCCTTTGCTGTGTGCTATGCCTGGGAAGAGATGAAATACCAGCAGGACCAATATGACTAGCAGGAGTTTTATTCACAATGCTTTTCAAATGCCTGCTCTCTCATGCTTACAGCCTCTTGCTCTCAGTTTAATTTTCCTTTCTTTAACCACATCCAGATTTAACTAATAGCGCACACTGAACAGTTAACGGGCACATAAGCAAACAACGAGCAACAAAATACTGCACCCTTAATCACCAAACTGTTAGCATTGTTTTTTTCATATATGTTCATGGACATTTACAGCACAGAAGGAAGCCATTTGATCCATCATGTCCATGCTGGTCAACAAAGATCTAACTACAATATTCCCATTTTCCAGCACTTGGCCCATAGCACTGGGGGTTATGGCAGGGCAAGTGAATATCTAAATACTTCTTAAATGTTCTGAGAGTTTCTGACTCAACCACCCTTTCCGGCAGTGAGTTCCAGACTCCCACCAGCCTCTGGGTGAAAAGGTTTCCCCTCAAGTCCCCCTTTAGTCTTCTACCTCTTACCTTAAATCTATGCCCCCTAGTTATTGACCCATCTACTGATGGAAAAATGTCTTCCTATCCATCTTATCTGTGCCCTCATAATCATATATGCCTCCCCTCATAATCCTATGCACCTGTATCAGGTCACATCTCAAACTTTGCTGCTCCAAGGAAAATAGTCCCAGCCTATCTAATTTCTCCTCATAGCTCAGGCCCTCCAGCTCAGCCAGCATCCTGGTAAATCTCCTCTGTACCCTCTCCAGTGCAATCAAATCCCTCCTATAATGTGGTGTCCAGAACTGCACATTGTGTAATTTCATGAAGAAGCTAGATATAGCACTTGGGGCTAAAGGGATCAAGGAATATGGGGGAAAGGCTGAAACAGGGTATTGAACTCATGATCAGCCATGATCACAATGAATGGTGGAGTAGGCTTAAATAGTTTCATGGCCACACCTTACTGTTGATTAACAAAATATCATACCTTAACAAGCTAACATGTGGGTTGGCTCCGATAGAGCAATTTTGTCAAATGTGCAACATTTAAATCACAGTATTGTAGGAATATGTTTTAATTGACCCTGCTTCCAGTATTAGTATTTGATGTTTGAGAAACCTAGGTTACTGGGAGAGCTGAAATTTTCATAGGGGTATATTATTGGCCGCCTCCTCGTTCATGTGAGTTGGAAGATATAATTGTTAATGTCCAGGAAATACATTTCTATGCTATATATAGATTGGTCAAATCCTAAAGAATTATCGAGGCAAGACAGTAGATTTTTTTTCCCCACTTGCTCACACCTGCCTGTAACTTATCATTACTTTCAATTTACCACTGTGCGGTTCATAAATTACTAAGTGTCAAATAATTACTTCACTTCAGAGTTTTAAGTAATTGTTAAGAACTTTCTTGAAGGAAAAGACACACATTGATGGATATTTGTCCATAGCATTTCACCAGAAAGCAGATTCTTATTATACACACATCAACTGGCATTCCTGTCTTAATCCCTTTGGAGACAGCAGGATTCTGACTAGAGAATGACAGTTTTATTTTGGTTCTGTATGATGAGATCTATTCCAGTGTTTAGGACTTATCCTGTAGATCTTCCTGACTGCCATATTACACAATTATCTGATTCTTGCATTATGTTTACCAGCACCCAATGATCTGTTCGCCCTGGTCACTTCTGACACTTTGAGATGTTGATCAGATAGTTTATGTGGAGTTGGGTGCCTCCGCATTAATTTATCAAATTTGTCTACATCATATCGGGGGAGGAAGTGGTGTAGTGATATTGCCACTGGACTAGTAATCTAGAGAGCCAGAGAATCAGGGGCTAGGAATCCGGGTTTGAACCCCATTGTGGCAGATAGTCAAATTTGAATCCAATCAAAAAAATAAATCTGGAATTAAAACCATGGTTAGAAAAACTCATTGGGTTCACTAACATCCTTTAGGGAGAGAAATCTGTCATCCTTACCTGGCCTACATGTGACACCAGACCCACAGCAATGTAGTTGGCTCAGAAATGGCCCAGCAAACTGCTCAGTACAAGGGCAATTGGCAATGGGCAATAAATGCTGGCCTAGCCAGCAAAAACCATATCTAATGAATGATTTTTTAAAAGAAACTATGATTTTGGGATCTTTGGCTAACCCTCTGTCAATAGAGGTTTTTTTTGCCTCCAAGCTGGCTTATGATTTTCTTATTGAACGTTCATCTTATTAAATTTGATTTATGGGCCGGAATTCTCTAACGTTGGGATTCTCTTTTCTAGCTGGCAGTGCATCCCAGCCTGTGGCTTTCCTGGCGACATGGGGTGGCTTCAATGGAAATCCCATTGACAAGCAGCGGGAATAGAGAATCCCGCCACCAGCAAATGGCGTGTCACCGAGAAACTCGCAGCTGGGGAACGGAGAATCACACCCAAGGTGAAAGAGTGTAATAATACTCAGATATTTCACTCCCTTGTAGTGTTCTTTCATGTATTGGTCTGTGCAATGTGACAGAAAGGGGTAATTATAATGGAAATTTGTAATATCTGTTTTGTAATCTATCAGCACCCTCTGTTGAATGCTGTGAGTATAACATTGACAGGAAAGGGTATTTGCAGAAGTTGGCTGACACTTGTGTGGTACTTCTCCTTGCTCTTAAATTTCAGCAATTCACCTCCTCCTACTGTAGGTTTATTGGGAGACAGGTAGAAATCTCATAAAAACACACATTAATGGCCATTTTCATGCTTTTCTGCCATATCTCTGGAGATTCTGTCAGTCTTTCCCCAAGGCTATAATGGACGTTCTCCCATAGAATTTTGTTTTCTTTGGCACAAAAGAAATAAAAATCCACATTTCTTCCTTAACATATACATTTTTTTGCCACCTGCAGAAAATGTAAGAATAAAAGTAAAAGTTGTTTCACATTAAGTATGGTATTTAAAATCATTATAAATTCTAATACCCTGATCCCCATTAAGTATTCAGGGTTTGATTCTGACTATGGGAAAACAAGCAGTGCTCGCTGCACCATGGTGTGAAATCATGTTGAAGGAATTGCTACCTTTGCCCAATTTAGAAGGGCAAACCGAGAGCAATAATTGTAATATGCTCTTGACCTGACCTGAGCCTTATAAATGGGACATTCTTCAGAGAGGCTCGCTAAGTTGGAAGCAAACAACCATAAAGAGTTGCAATAAGTTAAAACACTTTCAACCAATGTGGAAAGATACTGCTGCCCATGGAAAGAATGACAAACAATTCATTGATTGTTAGTCTTTCCAAAGGTTGTATGGTTATCAGAAGGACAGAGAAGGATAGGTTGAAAACTATCCATAGTATCTAGAAACAAATGCAGGAATTAAGTAATCTGGCACGATAAAATAAAATAACAATCCCAAGTACCAGGTAAATAACAAGTCCCATAAGGTTCCACAGTGGTTAGCACTGCTGCCTCACAGCACCAGGGATCCGGGTCCAATTCCGGCCTCGGATGACTGTCTGTGTGGAGTTTGTACGTTATCCCCATGTCTGCGTGGGTTTCCTTTGGGTGCTCCCGTTTCCTCCCACAGTCCAAAGATGTGAGAGCTAGGTGGATTGGTCATGCCTGTAGTGGCCAAAGGTTAGGTGGGGTTATGGGGTAACAGGGATAGGGTGGGGAATGGGCCGAGTTAGCGTGCTCTTTCAGAGGGTCGGTGTAGACATGTTGGGTCAAATGGCCTCCTTCTGCACTGTAGCGATTCCATGATTCTATAAGTTGACTCCTTGTTCATGAAAAGCTTTTGCACAAGTTTACAGTTCTTTTGTTGTATCTTTTCCATGCCCACAGCGTGGCAGGCACCAAAGTTGCATGGCAGTATAAAAGCCTAACCAAACTCACTTCTTCTAAAGGGCTAAAGTTGAGTAGATGGCATCAATTAGTGACCCCTACACTTTGGAAAGTACAACAGCATGGCAACATAGAGTATGTGTGCCATGATCTTCAGTGAGGCATGAGGTGAAAGTGATGGTCATGCTAATTGCTACATCAATGACTGTTTTGATGCACAGGTTGCTGTCACGGTACCAGATTTTGCAGTGTTAGCTGGAGCAGACCCCACAGGCATATCAACTGAGGGACGAGGTTACCTTGGCAACAACCAGGTGTGCTGCCCCTATATGAGCTTCTATAAGCAGAGCTGGGCTGAGCGTGTCGCGTCTTTTCGTCCGACGTCACTTCGTCCAACGACACTTCGTCCACGTCTTTTGGTCCGACGTCTTTTTGTCCGCCCGTCTTTTGGTCCAACGTCACTTCGTCCAATTATCCAATTACAAATTAACTCCTTATAAAACTATTTAATTGATAAAATGCAAGTACAATACAGCAAGTGAATTTAATTGCTAAAATGCAAGTAATTGATAAAATGCAAGTAAAATGCAAGTTGAAAAATGCAGTTAAAAAGTTAAAAAATCTAAAAATGCAGTTAAAAAATCTAAAAGTTTACTAATTACTTAAAATTCCCGAAATTACTTAAAATTGATGTAAATTGTAAATTCCTGGAATTACTTAAAATTGATGTAAATTGTAAGCAACATTCCTCAAGAAATCAATTTTTGTTGTAGAATCATATTCAACGACCAATCTTTTGAGGCGTTCAGTTATTTTCTTATATCGCGTACATGAAGTCGACTGATCTCCCCGAAGAATTTGAGCCTTTTTGCCTATTATGAACCCTTCCTCGTCCTTCAGAGTTTTGGGCGAATTAAGAAAGAGAACGATAATATCTATCCTTTAACGAGGCTCGTTAAAGGAAAGAGAACAATAATAACTATCCTTTAACGAGGCTCGTTAAAGGAAAGAGACCGGTAATAAAAATCCTTTATTGCATATTATACCTTGCTATGTGCATTAGAGAAGATTTCTATTTACAAAAAGTTAATGTGGGGAGTGGAGTGGAGTGCTACTAAGCAAGTTACAAAAAGTCAAGTTACAAAAAGTCTTTTACAAAAAACATCATCCGACAAAAAAACGTAACAAGTCACAAAAAGTCTTTGACGAAAAAAGTCATCGGACAAAAAGACGTTGGACCAAAAGACGTGCGGACAAAAAGACGTTGGACCAAAAGACGTGGACGAAGTGTCGTTGGACGAAATGACGTCGGACGAAAAGACATAGCACCGGGCTGAGAGGTGGCAAATGGAGTTTAATGTGGAGAAGTGTGAGGTGATTCACTTTGGAAAGAATAACAGGAATGCGGAATATTTGGCTAATGGTAAAATCCTTGGTAGTGTGGATGAGCAGAGTGATCTCAGTGTCCATGTACATAGATCCCTGAAAGTTGCCACCCAGGTTGATAGGGTTGTGAAGAAGGCCTATGGCGTGTTGGCCTTTATTGGTAGAGGGATTGAGTTCCGGAGCCATGAGGTCATGTTGCAGTTGTACAAAACTCTAGTACGGCCGCATTTGGAGTATTGCGTACAGTTCTGGTCGCCTCATTATAGGAAGGACGTGGAAGCTTTGGAACGGGTGCAGAGGAGATTTACCAGGATGTTGCCTGGTATGGAGGGAAAATCTTATGAGGAAAGGCTGATGGACTTGAGGTTGTTTTCGTTAGAGAGAAGAAGGTTAAGAGGTGACTTAATAGAGGCATACAAAATGATCAGAGGGTTAGATAGGGTGGACAGCGAGAGCCTTCTCCCGCGGATGGGGGTGGCTAGCACGAGGGGACATAGCCTTAAATTGAGGGGTAATAGATATAGGACAGAGGTCAGAGGTGGGTTTTTTACGCAAAGAGTGGTGAGGCCGTGGAATGCCCTACCTGCAACAGTAGTGAACTCGCCAACATTGAGGGCATTTAAAAGTTTATTGGATAAGCATATGGATGATAAGGGCATAGTGTAGGTTAGATGGCCTTTAGTTTTTTTTTCCATCTCGGTGCAACATCGATGGCCGAAGGACCTGTACTGCGCTGTATCGTTCTATGTTCTATAAGGGCTGTAGATGACAAGGCACTGAACTGTTGAACTGGAGAGCATGAAACAGCTGTCTTGCACAAATGGTAAGGCAGTAAGGACTGCAAGATGGCCTGCGACCTGCTGATATTCTTGACATGCCACCTTTCATGTTGCACTACCTACATAATGCTTTCAATACAAGCTTACTTTTAACAATGAGCAAAGAAAATAATGGTCGGGATTCTCCCAACGGGCGGCTAAGTGCCGACGCCGGAGTAAAAATGAGAGTATTTTACTCTGACGTTGGCACCCGTTCCGCGACCCCATTCTGCGATCCACGGGGGGGCTAGGCTGGCGCTGGTGCGGCCTCCGCTGCACCAGCTGCCGATCCCGGCCTGAACCCGGCGCCGTGGGGTCCGCGCATGCGCAGCTGGGCCGGCGCTAACTAGCGCATGCATACTGGCTGTCATCCCCATGCTGGCCCCGATGCCAAATGGCGCAGGGATTCAGGAGCCGGCATGGAAGAAAAGTGGTCCGCAGCCAGAGAGGCTGGCCTGCCAATTGGTGGGCCCCGATCGCGGGCCAGGCCACTACGGAGGCGCTCCCCGGAGTTCGACCCCCCCCCCCCCACCCCCCACAGGCCGCCCTGGACCCTTCAACCCCGATGTTCCGCCGGCCCAGAGCATTTTAGAATGGCGCCGGCGGGACTCGGATTTTTTCAGACGGCCGCTCCGTCCGGGCCGGAGGATCGCGGCGCCGCTGGAGGATCGCCACTACGGCCGTTTGCGGTGATTCTCCGTGTGGCTTTGCGCCATGTGCGCCCACCTGTTTTTTTACGAGCGATTCGCGCAGCCCCCCGCCGATTCTCCGGCCCGGGGTGGGGGGGGGGGAGGTCTAAGAATTGCGCCCGTGGAGAGATACCTCACCAAGTTACAAAATACTCTTAATAAGTTTTCTACAAATTCCCATACCAGCTGGGGTTATTCACGAAGGCTCACCTACTCAGTCTTTCCCCTCCCCTGAGATGTGGTTATCCTTGGGTCAAATCATTGCCAGTCACTTCTCCCCCTCTGGGACTATGGTGACTTTGCCATTGAGCTTCCCTTGTATCCATTCAAAATGGACACAGTACCTTAAAAATGCAAGTTGGGGAATTGTAGCCCTGATGGAAGTTGGCATGGTGCCTTGACTCTCAATTCCCCATTCCTCAGTTGTTGGTTGGGTGACAGCTCTCCTATCACATGGGGCCAGGGAATCAGTCCTTAAATGCTTTGCTGTGAAAACTGCAAATAGATATTCCTGATCTAAATTTTCTCCAGCTCAATAAGCAAAGTGCACCAATAAAACAAAGCTAGAACGTTCTGGCATATCAAATTATTTAAAAATGCTGATCCTACATTTAGAAGTATAAATATGTTATAATGCAAGCTTGATAAAGTCTGGAAATGCTGCTGTGTGCACCACAAGAAATTAAAGTTACATTATGGGTGTGAAATTCAGCAGAGCCACGGACAGTCTTAAGATAGTGATATTTTCAAACCTGACTCAGTGTTGTGCTGACTCAGAGAATAGCGAAGTATAATCTAATAATATTTCATGAACACAAAGAATTTCCTTCAACATTTGAGAAATTCAAGATTTATGATCCTCACACTTAATGGATCTGAGGTCTGAAAAGAGATTGGCAGGAATAGATTCTTTTTGATGAAGAAATTTCAATGGAAATATTTACAGGGCTATGGGGAAAGAACAGGGAGTAGCACTTGTTAGATAATTCTTTCAAAAAGTCTGTGTGGGTATGATGGGCTAAATGACTTCCTCCTGTGCTGTATGGTTCTATGGGAAAAGAAGGTAAAAATTAGATGTGAGGTCAATGTACTTAGAAGCATGGTTGATGCAGATGTAAATGGGTTATTTGATATAAACTATGGATAACAAGAAGCCAGTTCCAAACAGTTCAGAAGAGAGCCATGTGGGGCGATTCTCCGATATGGAGGCCAAGTGTTCGCGCCGTCGTGAACGCCATCCCGTTTCACGATGGCGCGAACAGGATCCGGGCATGACCTATATTGGCCCCCACAGGGGGCCAGCACGGCGCTGGAGCAGTTCATGCCGCTCCAGCCTCCTTACGGTGCTGTGCCAACCCGCCCATGCGCAGGGGCTTCTTCCACGCACCGGCCCCGACCCAACATGCGGTCGGTGTTCAGGGGCTGACCGTGCTCGGAAATAGGCCCTGGGGGGGAGGAGATATTGGCCCGCTGATTGGTGGGCCCTAATCGCGGGCAGACCCCATTGGAGGCCCCCCCCCCCCCGGTGAAGGAGCCCCCCTCCCACAGGCCGCCCCCCCCCAAGCGTTACTGCAGAGTTCCCGCTGGCAGCGACCAGGGGTGAACGGCGCCGGCGGGACTCTGTTGTGTTGGAGCGGCCGCTTGGCCCATCCGGGCTGGAGAATCGGCGGCCCCGCCGATTCCAGTGGCCCGCGGCCAGTGCCGCGCCAAACACACCGGCGCAAATGGCGGAGATTCTCCACACCTTGGAGAATCGCGCGCCGGCGTCGGGGCGTCGTGGCGCGGTTGCTCCTATTCTTCAGCCCGGCGCGGTGCTCAGAGAATCGCCCCTCACTATCTGATGAACGTGTGAGTGCAATGATTCTATTTAACCCTGAATAAAGCATCAACCCACGTTGCTCAGGATTTTCGGCACTCTATGCCCCCCACCCCCCCACCTCTCCCCTCCCCACCCCACCACCCCCACAGCAGATTTTCCAGTGGCGGAGATGGCTCACCATTGGCTGCAAAGTCAATAGTTAGTTAATAATGTGGCCTTCAATCTTTCAAAAGCTGTTTGCTACCTTCCTGACAACTCTAGCTTTGCTTTTTTTCTATCATAAATCTGTCAATGGAGAGATTCTGCCGTTTGTGAATAACTTGCAGTAGAACTAACAGATCCTCAAAAATCAAATTATTTCTCATTTATTTGTGGGGACTGGGAAATCCACCAATACCTGTGCCTTCACTGTCCTGGGAAACACCCACTCTTCATCCACACCTTCCACTAGGTAAATTACCTGAACTCTAGTGAACTCACACTTTGAATGTTTAAAAAAAAATTTAGACTACCCAATTCATTTTTTCCAATTAAGGGGCAATTTAGCGCGGCCAATCCACCTACCCTGCACATCGTTGGGTTGTGGGGGTGAAACCCACGCAAACACGGGGAAAATGTGCAACCTCCACACAGACAGCAACCCAGAGCTGGGATCGAACCTGGGACCTCGGCGCCGTGAGGCAGCAGGGCTAACCCACTGCGCCACCGTGCTGCCCCCACTCTTTGAAAGGTTTATACTAGATCAGCAGACTAATCTTCTAACTGGCCTAGGTAATCACTCCAGTTGTCACTGTATATTAGCAAATGAGTTAGGTGCACCACTCTATTGGGTAGATAGTTGGGGTATTTTTAACCCAAATGGCATAACTTGGAACCTGCCAGTACTCTTTCAGCAAGCTTATTATTGTTACATAAATTGTATTAGTACAGTCCTCCAGATGGAGTAAGTAAGCTCTATTCAATGCAATAATCTTTTTATAATCAATGGACAGCTTTGTTAAACCATGGGACATAGACACAAGCACAACTAGAGAATTCCAGTTGCTCAATCAACTTGTGCTTCAATATATATTGAATTTCTTCCCAAACTTGGGGCAGTTTCTTGGAACATAGGCAATCGGGATTTTATTTTTTGGGAAGGGTCTCCTACATCCACATTATGTAGCGGGAGGCTCATGCATTCTAGTTTGTCTCCCTTTAAGCTCTTTGAACAGCTTTGTCAGATCACTTCTCGGCTTGGCATTTAAATAACAGAGCACAGTGTCTAATCTCACTTACAGTTCCATATTGGCTAACCAAATAGTAGGGGGCTTGAATTTACGATTGTCCAGACCTCCCTCTCCACTGCATTATCATATTGATGTGACACAGTCTTTACTTTTTCCTACAGTCTAACGTGACAATAAAATAATTCACCTCACCCATTTCTCTTTACTGTGTAGTATGGGCCACTGAACATAGCTTGCAGTAAGTGTATTGTACTACTTTGTATTGGTAGTTGCACTAACATCTGTTGGTTTGAATGTTGTGTGTTGGTATGTTTATATGTTGGCCATTTCATAATTTTCGGGGATGTTTATCGTGCTCCTAGCTGGCCTTTGGCTGAACTCAATGGTTCTGTTGCTTTCATTTAGTGTACCTGCTGCTTTCAGTGTTGAGGTGGTTTAAAGCTGTGAATGGAGGAGTTAATCTTTTCTTCTGGAGACAGCAGGTCTAGGTTGTGTTCTTAAGGTTTTTGTTTGTGGTATCTGGATAGTCAAACTCAGCAGGTGGGGTTCAAACCTTGTAAGTTGGGTTGAAAAAAAGAGAGAGAGTGAAGAAATCTACTCGGGGTCCTATTCCTTCATCATTTCTGTTTCTTGTGCTGTTCTGCAGAGAAAGTAACGGCTTAAATGGACAAAGGGTTGGCTTGTCACATTACCTTCCATCTCCAACTGTCCAGTGACCAAAACAAGGTCAGGGAGAGTGTATTTCACTTACTTTGATCAGATCATAGTTAAGAATTCCTCTCTCAGCCAGAACCTATTGCCCAAGTAATTATCTCTAATGGTCTGCCTTCATGCAGTTGAGCACCCTGGTGATTGTCTGGATGCTTTGCTAATTGGATAGAAGACCACCACCATTCATCTCTTTCAAGGTTATTATTCCCAGTTCAGTTTTTCAGTCAGGTTGTCTCTTTTTCAATAGTTTTAGAAAGTCGAAAGAACAGTGATGCTAAATCTTTGACTGTGATCCCAAGATATTGGAATGCAGCTTTTGTCTATTTTATTTATGAAAGTGGTTTTCAGCCATTAAATTCAAAAATCGTTTTTTTTCTAGATAAAGCATGATTTCAGAAGAAGGTCAATCTTCCAAGTCAAGGGGCGCGATTCTCCGCTTCCCAGGCCGGGTGGGAGAATCGCTGGAGGGCCGCTCTGGCACCCCCCGCGATTCTCCCACCCCCCCCCCCCAAATGGCGTTTCGCGTTTTGCGACACGCCGCTCGGAGAATCGCGGGTCGCCGTTTTTCATGGCGACCCGCGATTCTCCGGCCCGGATGGGCCTGCCGTTCCCTACCTGTTCACGCCGGCGGCAACCACACCTCGTCGCTGCCGGCGTGAACAAAGCGCGAAACGTAAGTTTGGGGCCTGTGGGGGGCGCAGAGGGGATCGAGCACCACGGTCGTGCTCGGGAGGTGACTGGCCCGCGATCGGTGCCCACCGATCATCGGGCCGGCGTCTCTAAGAGACGCACTCTTTCCCCTCCGCCGCCCCGCAAGATCAAGCCGCCACGTCTTGCGGGGCAGCGGAGGGGAAGACGGCAACCGCGCATGCACGGCTGACGTCACTAAGGCCCCGCCGGCCACGTCATTATCGGTGCGCTGCCTTGACTCCAGAGTCAAGGCCCAGCGGCCGAGTTTCACTAAACGCCGCTCCTAGCCCCCCCCCCCTCCCCCCCCGGGGGGGGGGGGGGGGGGGGGGGGGAGAATAGGGGGCGAGGAGCAGCCTCCGATGCTGTCATGAAACACTCTGGGTTTCACAACGGCACCGTCTGTTGTGGAGAATTGCGCCCAAGGTTTTTTTTTTACCCTTGGGTTATGGATATATTTGCCAGATCTCTGGAATTTCCCATGCCTAACCATCCTCAGAAAGTATTTGGCATTTTGGGTTGAACCACTGCAATTGCCTGATGCGAGGGCTGAACAGTGGCACAGTGGTTTGCACTGATGCCTCACAGCATCAGGGACTCAGGTTCTATTCCAGCCTTGGGTCACGGTCTGTGTGGAGTTTGCACTTTCTCCCCATGTGTGCGTGGATTTACTCCGGGTGCTCTGGTTTCATCCCGCGGTCCAAAGATGAGCAGGTTAGGTGGATTGGCCATGCAAAATTTTGCCTCAGTTTTCAAAGGTTAGGTGGAGTTATGGGACTGCAGGAGGGTGGATCTAGGTATGGTGCTCTTTCAGAGGGTCAGTGCAGACTCGATGGGTCAAAGGGCCTCCTGCCCTGTGGGGGTTCTACGACTCTATGATATTCAGACAGGCCTCTGCATAACCATGCTATCACCTCCCTGAAACAGGAGAAAGGTGACTTAAATATACTTTCCAATACACAAGTACAAATGAACACAGAACATAGAACGATACAGCGCAGTACAGGCCCTTCGGCCCTCGATGTTGCACCGACATGGAAAAAATCTAAAGGCCATCTAACCTACACTATGCCCTTATCATCCATATGCTTATCCAATAAATTTTTAAATGCCCTCAATGTTGGCGTGTTCACTACTGTTGCAGGTAGGGCATTCCACGGCCTCACCACTCTTTGCGTAAAAAACCCACCTCTGACCTCTGTCCTATATCTATTACCCCTCAATTTAAGGCTATGTCCCCTCGTGCTAGCCACCTCCATCCGCGGGAGAAGGCTCTTGCTGTCCACCCTATCTAACCCTCTGATCATTTTGTATGCCTCTATTAAGTCACCTCTTAACCTTCTTCTCTCTAACGAAAACAACCTCAAGTCCATCAGCCTTTCCTCATAAGATTTTCCCTCCATACCAGGCAACATCCTGGTAAATCTCCTCTGCACCCGTTCCAAAGCTTCCACGTCCTTCCTATAATGAGGCGACCAGAACTGTACGCAATACTCCAAATGCGGCCGTACTAGAGTTTTGTACAGCTGCAACATGACCTCATGGCTCCGGAACTCAATCCCTCTACCAATAAAGGCCAACACACCATAGGCCTTCTTCACAACCCTATCAACCTGGGTGGCAACTTTCAGGGATCTATGTACATGGACACCGAGATCCCTCTGCTCATCCACACTACCAAGAATTTTACCATTAGCCAAATATTCCGCATTTCTGTTATTCTTTCCAAAGTGAATCACCTCACACTTCTCCACATTAAACTCCATTTGCCACCTCTCAGCCCAGCTCTGCAGCTTATCTATGTCCCTCTGTAACCTGCAACATCCTTCCACACTGTCTACAACTCCACCGACTTTAGTATCATCTGCAAATTTACTCACCCATCCTTCTGCGCCCTCCTCTAGGTCATTTATAAAAATGACAAACAGCAACGGCCCCAGAACAGATCCTTGTGGTACGCCACTCGTAACTGAACTCCATTCTGAACATTTCCCATCAACTACCACTCTCTGTCTTCTTTCAACTAGCCATTTTCTGATCCACATCTCTAAATCACCCTCAATCCCCAGCCTCCGTATTTTCTGCAACAGCTGACCGTGGGGAACCTTATCAAACGCTTTACTGAAATCCATATACACCACGTCAACTGCTCTACCCTCGTCTACCTGTTCAGTCACCTTCTCAAAGAACTCGATAAGGTTTGTGAGGCATGACCTACCCTTCACAAAACCATGCTGACTGTCCCTAATCATATTATTCCTATCTAGATGATTATAAATCGTATCTTTTATAATCCTCTCCAAGACTTTACCCACCACAGACGTTAGGCTCACCGGCCTATAGTTACCGGGGTTATCTCTACTCCCCTTCTTGAACAAAGGGACCACATTTGCTATCCTCCAGTCCTCTGGCACTATTCCTGTAGCCAATGATGACCTAAAAATCAAAGCCAAAGGCTCAGCAATCTCTTCCCTGGCTTCCCAGAGAATCCTCGGATAAATCCCATCCGGCCCCGGGGACTTATCTATTTTCACCTTGTCCAGAATTGCCAACACTTCTTCCCTACGCACCTCAATGCCATCTATTCTAATAGCCTGGGTCTCAGCATTCTCCTCCACAATATTATCTTTTTCTTGAGTGAGTCCCAAATGAGTTGGCATTCTACCTGCATAACAACCTTCATGCACACTCCACCAACCAAACTCTTAGCACTAATGTACCAAATGTTGGACACTATAACCATCAACCATTTAAATGACAGAACATGCTGCACAGTAAAAGACTAAAGAATTCTCAATTTTGTTTTTTGTGAGTCCAGTCAAAGGAAGAGAGGAAGAAACTCCAGACTGCTAATAGGACATTCTCAGCCCCTGCCCACAACCTCTTCCTTCCAATCTGGGATTGTCATCCAACCCCATAACTCCCCAGATCCCAGAACTCATGGATTTTAGTAAGGCATTTGATAAGGTTCCCCATGGTAGACTTATGCAGAAAGTAAGGAGGCATGGGATAGTGGGAAATTTGGCCAGTTGGATAACGAACTGACTAACCAATAGAAGTGAGAGTGGTGGTGGATGGCAAATATTCAGCCTGGAGCCCAGTTACCAGTGGCGTACTGCAGGGCTCAGTTCTGGGTCCTCTGCTGTTTGTGATTTTCATTAATGACTTGGATGAGGGAGTTGAAGGGTGGATCAGTAAATTTGCAGTGGATAGTGAGGAGGGCTGTTGTCGGCTGCAAAGAGACATAGATAGGATGCAGAGCTGGGCTGATAAGTGGCAGATGGAGTTTAACCCTGACAAGTGTGAGGTTGTCCATTTTAGAAGGACAAATATGAATGCTGAATACAGGGTTAACGGTAGGGTTCTTGGCAATGTGGAGGAGCAGAGAGATCTTGGGGTCTATGTTCATTGATCTTTGAAAGTTACCACTCAAGTAGATAGAGCTGTGAAGAAGCCCTATGGTGTGTTAGCGTTCATTAGCAGAGAGATTGAATTTAAGAGCCGTGAGGTGATGATGCAGCTGTACAAAACCTTGGTAAGGCCACATTTGAGTATTGTGTGCAGTTCTGGTCACCTCATTTCAGGAAGGATATGGAAGCTTTGGAAAAGGTGCAAAGGAGATTTACCAGGATGTTGCCTGGAATGGAGAGTAGGTCTTACGAGGAAAGGTTGAGGGTGCTGGGCCTTTTCTCAATAGAACGGAGAAGGATGAGGGGCGACTTGATAGAGGTTTATAAGATGATCAGGGGAATAGATAGAGTAGACAGTCAGAGACTTTTTCCCCGGATGGAATAAACCATTACAAGGGGATATAAATTTAAGGTGAATGGTGGAAGATATAGGGGGGATGTCAGAGATAGGTTCTTTACTTAGAGAGTAGTGGGGGCTTGGAATGCACTGCCTGTGGAAGTAGTTGAGTCGGAAACATTAGGGACCTTCAAGCGGCTATTGGATAGGTACATGGATTATGGTAGAATAATAGAGTGTACATTAATCTACACTGGCCCGCGATCGGTGCCCACCAATCATCGGGCCGGCGTCTCTAAGAGATGCACTCTTTCCCCTCCGCCGCCCCGCAAGATCAAGCCGCCACGTCTTGCGGGGCAGCGGAGGGGAAGACGGCAACCGCGCATGCGCGGGTTGGCGCCGGCCAACCTGCGCATGCACAGCTGACGTCACTAAGGTGCCGCCGGCCACGTCATTATCGGTGCGCTGCCTTGACTCCAGAGTCAAGGCCCAGCGGCCGAGTTTCTCTAAACGCCGCTCCTGGACTTCTAGGGGTTACTGGGTTATGGGGATAGGGTGGAGGTGTTGACCTTGGGTAGGGTGCTCTTTCCAAGAGCCGGTGCAGACTTGATGGGCCGAATGGCCTCCTGCACTGTAAATTCTATGATAATCTATGATTAATCTAGGACAAAGGTTCGGCACAACATCGTGGGCTGAAGGGCCTGTTCTGTGCTGTATTGTTCTATGTTCTATGTTCTAACTCATGGGAGCTGACCGATTTCCCACTCTTTCTAACTGGCAAGCTCCGTGAGGGTGCCAACTGATCGCTTGCAACATTGAAATGAAACCTGGACCTGATTTTAGCTTGGTTCTCAACCTAGCACAAAAATGCTGAGCCATTGCTCAGTTTTGCATTAAGTTCAATAGTGACCAACATTTCACAATCAAAATGATGTGCAATAAATTAAAATTATACATTTCATACATTTCATAGGAAGACCAAATAAAAGGAAACATTTTAATCTGGAAAATGTAAAGTTAGTGTTTGTCTTTGCCAAAAATCATCCAGACTCAAAACATTAGCTCCATGGCTGGGGCAGCACGATAGCACAGTGGTTAGCACAATTGCTTAGCAGCTCCAGGGTCCCAGGTTCGATTCCCAGCTTGGGTCACTGCCTGTGCGGAGTCTGCACATCCTCCCCGTGTGTGCGTGGGTTTCCTCCGGGTGCTCCGGTTTCCTCCCATGGTCCAAAGATGTGCAGGTTAGGTGGATTGATCATGCTAACTTGCCCTTAGTGTCCAAAATTGCCCTTAGTGTTGGGTGGGGTTACTGGATTATGGGGATAGGGTGGAGCTGTTGACCTTGGGCAGGGTGCTCTTTCCAAGAGCCAGTGCAGACTCGATGGGCCAAATGGCCTCCTTCTGCACTGTAAATTCTATGATAATTCTATGATTTCATCATTGAAATCATCATTGAGACAGCTAAAGAAACCATATAAAGACTGGTTGATACCAGTAGCCAAAAAACAGTTCAGAGAGGTGAATATCTAATTTTACACCATGCCTAATTTTCTTCCCATTAACTTACTATGCATTTGTCTGGTACAGTCCAATTTAATCCCTGCTGAATTTCAAGGCTAATGTGCATGACATGAAGTGAGAAAGGAATGGTTGCTTGTTATCCCAGAGGTAGGGTGTGGGAAGAGAATGGTGTCATAGGTGAAGAAAGAAAAGGAGAAGGTGAGTATGTTTAGTATGAGAAACAGAGCCTGTCTCTGTGATTTTTTTTGTTGAAAGATTTGGTGGAAGGGAGGGAATTGTTGAGTGTGGTGGGGGAGAGAATTGAAAGAGGTGAAGAGTTTACTCACCTTCGGTGTTGCTGGGAGGTCGGTGAACCTCTTCTGACATTGTGTAAGGGTCCCTCCAGCTGATTCCCTTATTTCCCTTTCTTTATTTTCATCATTGTCATTTTGGTCCATGGATGCTGAATGAACATGTATCTTCAAGTCAAGCAGGAGAACGAATGAGGAAATCAACAGTTGCAACATAATATATCGTGCAAGCTTTGGACAATAGAACTCGGACATGGTGGCACTCGAGAGATGGGGTGGGACTTGGTTCAATTGGTTGGCTGGTGGCCAATGAATTGGCCAAAAGGGTGTGTTCCGGTAACAGGTGGCGATTGAATCCTGCTTGAGTGAGCGGGATGATTTCCAAAGACCTAAGTCGGGACCCTGGACATTCAGGAGAAAGGACCTGCTCTCTCTCTCTTTCTATCTCTCTCTCTCTCATGTTTTCTCCAGAAAAGCTACTGTATTTCTGAAATGTAGAGACCTTAATGAATCTATAGTGATAACCTCGAACTGAAAATTTGGATTGAAGCAAGATGTGCTAGAAACAACCATCTGAAACAAAGACTCTTATCTTTCAATGTCCCTCATCATTGTTTTACCCACCTCTCCTCTGTGTTTATCTGTCTTGTGTGTGTGTGTATGGAGGGTGAGACAAGTTTAAATGGGGGGGGGGTTAGGAATTATACAATAGTTAACCTGTTGTATTTACTGCATACTTCATTATAGTTGCTGTTATAAATAAAAAGTAATTGTATTTAAATTTACAAACTTGATGATTGTAATTATTGGGCAGCCAAGGGCCAAAGACTTCAGATAATTATCTAAGGAATTATTGACTAATTGCATTGTGTTGCAACTTCGGGTCAAGGGGGCTGGAATTGACCTCGCCCTATTCCAGGGTGTCGTAACAATGGAAACACTGTAGGAGTTGAGTTGGTGATACTGACCATGTGAGCCATCTTCTTTCAACTCTCCTTGACTATGACCTTGCAAAGGTTTATGCAGCTCCTAGGGAAGAATTACTCTCGTCTAGTCCTCACCTCCCCAACTGTGACCTTCAGGAAGGCACCCGAAAAAGAGGGAGAAACTCTTCTCTTGACTTCTTATTCAGATGGCCTCAATGTCAGCCAGATTAATGTATTTAGAAAGGAGCTTTCCCAACCGCTGTACATTATTAAGTGCTTCACAATCAATGAAGCATTTCTGAAGCAAGGTCATTGCTGTAAATGTTGGAAAAAAGGCAACATGCAGCCCAAGGCACAGAAATGGCAGATGGAGTTTAATCCGGACAAATGCAAGGTGACGTATTTTGAAGGAACAAATCTAGGTGTGAAGTATGCTGTAAATAGCAGAACCCTTAGGAACATTAGCATCAGAAAGTTCTGGGCGGGCAGGCAGGTCCACAGTTCCCTAATAGTGGCTAGGCAGGTAGCCAAGGTGATGGAGAAGGCATATGGCACGCTTGCCTTTATCAGCTGGGGCATTGAGTACAGGAGTTGGGAAATCATGTTGCAGTTAAAGGGTGGAAGTGTCAGTTACAAGGGGGCACAGGTTCAATGTGAGGGGGAAAGTTTAAGGGAGCTGTGCACAATATGTTTTTCTTGCAGGTAGTGGTGGGTGCCTGGAACATACTGTCAGAGGATGTGGTGGAAGCAGGCACATTAGCAACATTTAAGACGCATCTGGATTGATACATGAATAGGGAGGAAATAGAGGGATACGGTCCGAGTAAGGGCAGAGGGTTTTTGTTTATGTTAAGGCATATTGATCAGCACAGGCTTGGAGGGCCGAATGGCCTGTTACTAAGTTGTACTTTTCTTTGTTCTTAGATAGTCAGGTTGTGCTGTTGGTGAGAGATTGGCAAGGTCACTGATGAGAACTTCCTTGCCCTTCTTCACAATGTGCCATTCAATATTTCCATTCCTCTGAGAGGACAGCCAGGCGTGAGCATATTGGCTTCTCTGAAAAAATGCAACACTGACAGTGCAGCATTTCCTCATTACTGCATTAGAGTGTCAGACTAGATTTTGCGCTTGGGTCCCTGGGCTGGATTTAACTCTCTCCATTGATGGATTTGAAGGCAGGAGCCTATCTGCTGCCCATCACCCAGTGCAATTACCTGGCAAAAGTTATTGGTGTTAGCTATCCCACCCGCCAGTGGGCTAATTGAGGCCCTTAAGTGGGAAATTAATGTCCAAATCATGGCATCATCCCATCGCCCTTGGCACTTAACTGGCATGAGAGACATCCATGCCAAATGGCTAGGTCCTACCCAGGCTGGTCACGCAAGCAGGAGGCGACTTCCTTAACTGCCCCCCTGGGCCTATCAGTAGCCTCCTCTCCCACAAAGGTGTAACCCCCCCCCCCACCTTTGCCCCTCAGATTGCCCTCCTCTATTGCTTCTCAAATCCTGGTTCCCACCTTTCACACCACCCCCCCCTTGCTGATCCCCAAACGCTTTGATAGTTCAAGTCCATCACAGCTTATCTTATTGCCTGACTCAGTACCACAGTGGGAACAGCTCCCATTGGCACCACCAGTACATCAAGAGTTCCCTGTCCCCGAGAGGCAGAATACGCACCTCCACCTTATTAAATAGCCAATTAGCCGTTATCAAAAATGATTATGGGAAATCTATGCTTTTGACTTCTTAGCCAAGAGGGTGGGGGGGGGGGGGGGGTGTTGAGAGGGATGATCGATGGAGCACCATACCATTCAGCATTGAGCACAGTAATTAGATTATAGTTTATCAAAATGTGTGGAAATCAGGTTCATGTACTATCTGGACGTGAAGCTGATTACTTCACTGGCATGGGGCAGGATAGATCTCAAACATGGAACTCTCCAGCACAAATCTCATTTTTGACCGCTTGCAAGATTTCGCAGCCATTATGGGATTTGTGCCCATGGCTAATGCAGCCGCTAGATCGCGCTCTTGCACTGCAGAGCTTATCAGGGCAAAGGGAGAAGAATTCTGACCGAAGACATCAATGCTGAGGCTTATCTGGAACTTTTAAAAAATAAAGACTGAACAAAGATATACAGAGACACAGACATGTCGGAACTTGTCATTGGGGTGGTGGTTAATCACCTGAACACCAGGAACTTACCTTGACTATGGCATCTCGGGTAGGGGTGAATGGATGTCTTCCTGCCTTGCCAAGATCCAGAAATCACATCCATTTCCAGCAGGTACCTGGAGACCCCCCCCCCCCCTTTCCAGCTGCTGAGAGTAGGAAATTATGAACTGCGAGTAGTCTTGGCAAGGGCAGGGTGAAGTTCATAACCTAATCGGATGACTCAATTTAAGACATTGGGCTGGATTCTCCGATCCCCCAGCCCCATGTTTCTCAGCAGTGGGCCGTTCACCTACTCCTGCCGCTTGTCAATAGGATTTCCCATTGAAGCCACGCCACGCCGCTGGTGGAGGTGCACTGCCGGCGGGAAAAGAGAATCCCACCAGCTGGAGAATTCTGACCATTATCTTGGAAGCAGAAATACAGATCAGGAAGTGGTTCAGAGACAAAGCTCTCAAAGACATTGCTGCTGCAGACAGGAAACGTGACTTGGTCAGTCACAGATGGTCATGTGGGAGAATGTATTCAGCAGTGCAATAACCTAGGTGCTTCTGTAGGTTTTCCGGTGTACTGAAGGACCTAAGAGTAGTTATTCCTGTGTGTCAACAAGTGGTGGGCTCAGCCAGGTCCAGTGTTATGGCTCGTATCCTGTCGCCTTCTGGGGCTTGAGATATCCTTTCCCGAAGGCACTTATTAGTCATGAGAGACTGTGTTTTGCTTCTTCGGTGCGTGGAAGCTGGAGGCTGAGCTGAGTCCTGTTATTTAGTTGCTATCCTGTTACTCTCTACACCCTCCCTCTCCCCCCCCCCCCCCCCCCCCCCTACCCCACCCTATCGTGTGTGGGGATTGGTTCAGTTCCAACTGGGTTTCCATTGTGCACAGAGAGGGCTACAGTGTGAAGAGTAAATAAGCCAGCAGAAGTATGAGGTGTTGTTTAGCAACTGGGGGCCCTTTTAAGGTAGAAAGGTTTTTTCTTCTTGGTTTAGTTGAATTTGTTGGCAGTTCAAGAAAAACACCAGGGAGTAAACATTTCTCAACTGCCAGAAGAAAGACTGGACAGGGTGGGAGCTGCAGAGGCAGGCTTCCCAAAGAATAAATTCAAGTTTCAGATAACCAGGGAATTGGAACAGAATGTCCTAAGGCTACTGGAGTTAAGAGAATATGGACTCAGGTATTATTCAGAAGAATTCAAGGAAGAGCAAGCAAAGTGTTCTGAGTTAAAGAGACAATTGCAGTGAACAGATTTAATGTGGGAAAGCAGACTTCAGAGGTAAATCAAAAAGTTTGATGCCAGTTTAATAGTCTGAGAATTGAGGGTTAAAGCCATTGTGAACAGTTGTACAGTCGGGTAGCACGATAGCACAGTGGTTAGCACAGTTTCTTCACAGCTCCTGGGTCCCAGGTTTGATTCCCGGCTTGGGTCACTGTCTGTGCGGAGTCTGCATGTTCTCCCCTTGTCTGCGGGGGTTTCCTCCGGCTGCTCCAGTTTCCTCCCACAGTCCAAAGATGTACAGGTTAGGGGGATTGGCCTTGATAAATTGCCCTTAGTGTCCAAAAAAAAAGGTTAGGTGGAGCTACGGGGTACGGGGATAGGGTGGAGGTGTGATCTTAAGTGGGGTGCTCTTTCCAAGGGCTGGTGCAGACACAATGGGCTGATTTTCCTCCTTCTGCACTGTAAATTCTATGATACTCAAGAAAAATAAACCTTAAAGGAGTTGGTTTAAAATCCTGGATAGTGAATTTGTTGTTAAAAGTAGAGCGGACATTTACTTTGAAAGAGTCGTCTGGAAAACCTGGATTGGATTTTGGAATGCAAACCACTGATGGAAAGCCGTGTTGTGAAAGAAGATTTTACAGCACGTTTTCTGGGAGTGGAGTTTGGAAACTTTCATATGGCAATCATCTGGGGGGATTTTGAAGAGAAAACCACTGACATTCACTTGGGTTCAGAGCGGAGAGTATATTTGAACACAGCCAGCTAGTCTGTTTAAACGGTCTTTGTATTACTGAGATGATTGTATTTTAGGATATATTTTGTAATCTATGTTAATCCGTGAATTACAGGACTCATATCTAACACTCATGGCTTGGTATTTTATGTGAGTTTAAAGGTGGGGGGGCATTGCGAAGTGGGAGCCACCTCCATGCCTGGGCTGCCACCCATCAGACCAATTCTCCTCTCTTGAGCCCAACTCCAAAAAAACCACCCCCGATATGTGACCTCTGGCTTGGGTTACTCCTTAATCCTGCGCTTCCAGTGGGTGCATACCCCACAGCAGTTGTGACCTCCACATTGACACTGCTGATCAACCTCTGATTGGCAGCCCACCTGTAATCTCCCAACTGTGTAATTGGCTCACAACAGGGGGCTTTCAAGGTAAAAGGTTCTCTCACTGGCTCTCCAGCTGATGGCTGAGAACTCCATCACCTTCATAATATTTCACCCATAGTTTCACTTAGCTCTCCCGCAGGTATCACACCCACATCTCACAGCTTGTTGACACTGCAAACTATTCAACCATGTTAAGCACATCACTACCAGGTTGCACCAAACTCACTGACACACTTCCCTCCCTTGCAAGACAGAGTGGTGTGCAATTAGAGGGAGCATGGTTTAATTAGCGGAGGAGCAGCATATCTGTCCTTCCTTACCTCCATGGATACTTTAGAGGATAGCATGGAGGCAGAATTTGCACATGGTGACAGACTGGGCAGTTCTGTGTAACGAAGCCTGATCAAGTTGGACGTTAAAAACCCCATGACATTTTTTGGAAGTAAATAAAATGGTCTTTATTTCACTTTAGCTGGGGTCGAAAATTAATTTTAGAAGATTGGTTATCTCTTATACATCACTTTGTATGGAGGGTGTGACCAAAGGGTTGTATAGCTGGTGAATGGTCTGCTCATGCCATTTTACTGCCTCTGGTGGCGAAAGTGAAAATTACCTCCATTCTGGCCAAGGCATCTCCCTCAAATCCTCAACAAAATTAACTGATTATTCATTTCATTGATGTTTTTGAGATCATGCTGTTTCTAAAATGTTTTCCACGTTCACCTAAATTGCAACAGTGTCATTTCAACATAATTCATTCTAATTGAAGCACTTTGGAATATTTCTGAGAGCGTAATAACCAAATCAATGGAAGCTTTCATAGCATCAGCTTTTTCATTGTTTTTTGTACTTTGGTGCACTACTCTGGATATTACATCATAAATTTGATTATTATATATGACACCCTAATGTGTCTCTCCTGCCAACTCTTTACTCTGACACCATCTTAAAGTGAAGACAGATGTAAAATACTCATTTAGTACCTCAGCCAGGCCACATCATCATCACGCTCTAGACTTGCAAAGGAAAATCATTCAAAGCTTTCATAAATAGAGCAGTTAGGAGTGATCTGTGTTGCATTTTACCATAATGGCAGAGAAACTGAACATTTCGCAAGAAAACAAAAAAGCTCAAAATGATGTGACTCCACTCGCGACAGGAACCTGACTCAGAGCAAACTGGGACATGAAGTCACTCAACTGACCTTGTGTGCCCGATTTGGAACATTCCTGAAAGGGAGGCAACAAATGTGAACCATCATTTAATCACATAAATTATTCAAATGAGATTGCAAACTGAATTTGAATAAAAATCTTCACTGCTACTCCCCACCCCCCTGACCTACACCTAATCTATCTAAAACTGGAAACATGGCAATCAATGGATCTGGACTGCTTGAACATAACTCAGGCTTTATTTTTTGCCTGTGCCATCCTGCAATTTTGCAAAAGCCTTCAGCTTGCTAAATGGCATTTTTCTGAAGCCTTGGCAAATTGCTGATACATCACAAGTTTTAACTAACAAAGGGGGGAGCTTGGAAATTTCCTCAGGTAATTTCATTTCTCCTGAATAAATTAGATGAGGAAATTGATTTGTAGGGGCAGGTTCAGTGAGATTATACGAAGAATATGTAATAACCTGCATGGAACACACATTGATTGTTTTCCCTGTGTGGCTAACAATGGGGTATTACCATGTTTATATAAGGTCCGCCGGATAGTAACTGACCGATAGAGAGAGAGAGGACCCAGCGAGATTCGACCGGGCCCCATTGTAAAGAGGACGGATTATAAATAAACGTCTTCTTTATGTTACTCGTCTGAGTCCTCTCGCCTTTATTAAACTGGTGATGAAGATAAACTGGAACCGTCAATATGTTACTCTATATCGCACCGTGACTTGGCATTGCCTGGGACTAATATACAGCAGAACGTTTGTAATATTTTTTCCGTGCCAAAAACATAACCGAAAATGAGTGCCAGACTGAGATGTTGTTAATGGTCTGCAGTGCACACACATTCAGCATAATTAGGGGCCTCACATTTCCAGCAGCGTCAGATGGAGCAGCATTCGACCAGTTCATTGTGCTGGTGGGGAATCATTTCAACCTGACACTGTCCATCATTGTGCAATGGTACAGATTTTATACGGTAGAAAGATCTGAAGGGGAGTCAGTTGCCGAGTATGTTTCCCGGTCACGGAAAATGGCAGAGTATTGGAAATATGTGGCCGTGTTGGCAGATGTGCTTCGTGACTGCTTGGTTTGCGGTATTAACAATCTCGACATACAAAACAAGACATCTAGGATAAACTTCCCTAACATTCCAGCAAGCTTTGCAGCTTTCTGTTTCACAAGAGAATGCCACTCAGGTTTACAGGAGCTCCAAGGAATGGAGATTAATGTTGTTATACAACGTCTGCCTTGCAGCCTTTCTACGGCTAGAATGGATCACTGTTAGACAGTAGGCCTGAAGTTTTGGGGACCTAAGCTGTGGCCTCTCTGGATTTGGGAGGAGCCAACTCCGCTCCCTATGAGAAGTGAGCACGTCAAAGTCACTGAAGCTGATGGCAGCAAAAGGGAGAGTGCTCAGATCGCTTGGGACAAGGTAGATGTCGGGCCCTTTACTTGGACGATCTTGAAGAAGCAGGAGATGAGCCCAAAATGCAGTTGAACTGTGTGGCTGCCCGGCGAGAGGCCGCTCTGTGCAACTCTGTGTGAGTAAATGGCCACTTTATTCAGATGCAATTAAATATGGAAGCCTGCCTTGCTACATATGCTGGATAGCGTTTGTCAATTGTGGGCTCCATGCTTACCCAGGTGGTTTACGGACATCAATCTTTGCATCTTCTCCTCACCGTGGTGCAGGGCAATGGTCCCAACCTGCTGGGTCAGGATTGGCTGCACCATTTGCAGCTGAACTGGCAACGTATCCTCAAGGTAGAAACTGGCGATTTATATGTGGTGCTGCAGAACTTCCCTGACATTTTCGGGCCCAGCCTTGGGAAAATAAAAGGTGTTGTAGTGAAAATATATGCTGAACCGTAGGTCCAGCCCTGTTTTTTTTCATGTTCGACCAGTCCCTCATGCTATTGTGGGCAAGGTTAAAGCTGAGCTCCAGTGGTTAGAATGTCTTGGGATCATTAAGCCGGTTCATTTTGCTGACTGAGCACCGGTGGTTGCGGTGATGAAACTGGATTGGACTGTGGGTGCCTCTGCGGTGATTACAAATTAACCATAAATATGGCCTCACATTTGTAATGCTACCTTCTCCCTCATATTGAAGACCTATACGCCACGCTGGCAGGTGGTTCTGATGAGACCACTTCTAACCACGTGTCGCGTGAATTGATGAACAGTGGTTTTAATCGTCTTACAACAGAGCCTGCCTGTGACGAGACGAACTCTAGATGAACTGGCAGGCAGGCTCACAACAGCAACCTTTATACTTCTGGTTAGGGGGAGGAGCCATGGGCGGAGCCAAGGGTGGAGCCTAGTACAAGCTCATCATCTCCCCCTATGGGTAGAGCCGCGCAACTACACATGATCTAGTACAAGGTACAGGCTCAACACATGTTGTACAATACAGTGTGGATTATTAGTGTTTATAATTCACCACAGGTTCAATCTTCACAAAGTTGGATATGAGCAATGCTTATTTGCAGCTCAAACTGCAAGAGGCCTCGTGACAATACTTTCCAATTAACACCCATAAAGGCTTATATGAGTACACCCGGCTTCCATTCGGCATCTTGTCAGCTCGCGCCATCTTTCAATCAGTAATGGAAGGTATAGTGCAATGTCTCTTGCATCTTGATGATGTGTTAATTACGGGGCCGAAGGAGAAGGAACATCTAAAAAAGCTTGCGGATCTTTTGCAGTGGTTTTCGGAAATGGCATCTGTCTGCTTAAAGCTTCTTCGATGCGGAGGAGGTGGTTTATTTAGGCTACTGGGTGGGTCGGGATGGCCTACTGACAAAGTGCAGTAATAACCTACATGGTACACAAAGGGCTGGGTTGATTGTCTTCCCCGTGTGGCTCGAGGTGTATGAGCTCCCCCACTAACTACAGGGCTATTGCCATGTGTATATAGGGTCAGCCAGTTAGGAAACGACCAACAGAGAGAGAGGAACCAGTGAAGTCTAACCGGGATTTGTAAATAGTACGTGTTATAAATAAATGTATTTTTTGTGTTACTAGACTGATTCCTCTCACCTTTATTAAAGTATGCACACTCCTGTCAATATCCAAAGATCCATCTTTATAGAGCACAAAACCTCCACCTGTGTCTGCCTGAGCAGATCTGTTTCATTTCTTCTGTCACTTAGGCTATCTGTTGCAGACTAACATATAAACAACTTTAGATTTGTTCTTCCTTTGGCCCTGAGTGCCACATGCATAAAACCTGTGCACAGCAGAATCTTTCAAGATAGGCTACCTCTAGGGCATCTTCCAGATAAGCCAGTCTGTACTTTCAAATGATTGATGCCATGTTTGCCAGAGGAAGCACCTTTACCACATTCCTAACTGTAGAAAGCAGAGCTTTTAGAAGCTGGTATGCTTTCCAAGAATCCAGTACATTATATATGGAATCCGTGTAACCATTGGGGGTTCATACATTAATCCCACCGCATACATAAACAGGAAGGAAGACTGCTTAGTAATTGATGAGATGGTCATTGACCACAGAAAAGTGGTGCTCATCCAGGCACCAATCATGCTGCTTTTATTATTCAGCAGTCTTTATCACCTGCATTGTTAAGAGAATGGACAATGTCCGTAGAAAACTATTATGCTGATAGCTATGGTTCACTGTGTCAGGGCAAAACTCCCACAATGGGCACACACACTCTGAGGGATCATGCCACAAGCCAAGTTACTGTTAGATCAATGGAATATTAAAGTATTGTTTGGACAACTCAGATGGGATGTTGTTCTACAATTGAGTTAAATGCTACAAAATCATCACCGTCTACTTTGTGCTGCACAATTTTTCCATCCAACAAGGAGCCAACAAGCAGCAAAATGATGAGGATGCTGCAGCCTCACGGGATGAGCCACCCTGTGATAGAGAACCAGTTCTTGTCATGGCCACACCCTATCACTAACCATAAAAATGCTCATTCATGCTTGTACTAAAATATATAGCATGAATCGCTCATTTGTGCCCAATTTCTAGATAAAGACATATCCAGGGATCAGCACAGAAGATTATTCCTCAATATACTGGTTGCTGCAATACAACACATGGCATTATGTGATTTTAATTTCTTCAATTTTTTTACATGGAAAATGGCAAACATACAGCACATAGTGTAAAGCAATAAATATTCTTTTCACCATTTTCACTATGTAATATAGTAAAAATTATTTTCTCCCTTTCCAGAGGCATTAAGACAAAATAATGTTTTTCATACTAGTTACATTCTATCAATGGCCAAACATTGGATGTTTATCCCATTGTTTGATCTTTTGTCGTGGAACCAAATGTCCCTGGACTCAGCTTGCATTAACAAATAAAAACATTGAAAGACTAATGTATATTGATCGCTTTTCCATACATTCCAGAAAACAAGTGACAGAAGATCATAATTAACTCGGGCGGGATTCACCGTCGGCTGTGGCCAAAATCGGGAAAGGCGATTGGGCGATGCCGAAATCGTGGCAGGGGCCGAGTTCACACCAAATTGCCGTTTACATATCATTAGCAGGCCCGACCCGGTATTCTCCAGGGCCTTTGCAATTCACTGCCTCTGCTTGGGGAAATTCCCAAAAGCGAGGTTCACTTGTGCTTTTAAAAATGGAGAAACAGGTGCCGTGGCTGATGAGCGAGAGGAGGTAGGACACAGAGAGGTTCGACTGTGGGCTGCTGGACTGGACGCTGGTCGAGCTGGGTGGGAGTGAGGGGGGCCCTGCCAGGTCTGGGGGTTGGGTGATGGGGAACGGGCTGGAGTGACCCCCAGTGGGACTGGGGTGGTGCCCAGGAATGGACCGCCATTGCTGCGACTTGCAAAGTAGCCATCTTGCTGCATGATACACCATCAATAACACACGACGAGTGATGAACGTAACTGAGCTTTAATACACTAAACAGCAAGCCTCCTGCCTCTGGACCCGAACTGGGTCGGAGGCAGAGACTTGCCACCTTTATACAGAAGCCTGAGGGGAGGAGCCACAGGTGGATCCAGCCTGGACAAGCCCAGGGATGCACAAGAATGCACAATACATATAATGCAATAACGTGGTTTACCACACTGCATACTCCACTGACCACTCACCCTGGTCCCTGATTCTGCAGAGTGCCACCGGCAGTATGGGTGCCCCCAACCTTCCACTCTGACGGGGAGATTGGTGCGGGGATGGGGGGGGTATGGTAACATACGGGGGAAGGGCTGCAGAGCCAATGGGGGCCACCATTTAACCCGGTGGACCTTGTTGGGCACTGGGGTAGGCACCATGTTAACATGTCTGCCTTTCAACCCCTGCAGACAATGGATATTGGAATACAACTGGCAAAGGTGGCCTTCCTGCTGGTCGCTGTAGCCCTGGGGAATCCACTGCCCAGTCATACCGGGCCATGGCTAAGAGCATCGGTAGCATTACCCAGGTGCTGGCCGTCGTGTCACAGTCAGAGAGGGCAGTGGCCCAGTTCCAGAGGGAGATGGCGCAGTCACTGGCTGATGTGGCACAGATCCAGAAGGTGGTGGCATAGTCACAGCGTGATGGGGCACAATCCCAGGCAGAGGTGGTCCATCCCCTATGCTCTATTGCCGCGAAAATGCAGACCTTGTTCAAGATGGCAGTGGGCCTCCGGGACTGGCAGCAGCAGGTGCTGGGGGTAGATATCATCAGGATAAACCCTGCCACCCAGGAGCCAAAGCCCCCCTCCCCCCCTCAGTGGCCAGGGCACTCGGCCATGGCGGTCGGTATACGTGCCGGCATGTGGTGCAGGGTAGGTTATTCGCTGCCCTCCAGATGGGGAGGGATTGTGTACGGGTAGGTGGGACGGGGGTTTGTGCCAAGGGCACAGTGCTGCACACTCAACCTGGCTACGCTGAGGAGGTTGTGCAGATTCTTCTGGCACTGGTGGCTGGTTACATCAGTGTTGCTCACGACGCTGACAATCTCTGCCACCTGCGTCCAGGCCCAACGAACGGCGGCGGCTGACCGCCTCCTTCCCAGGACGGTTACAGGGTCGCTTGCCTCTCCTCCACGGCGTCTAGTAGGGTATCATACTTGTAAAACGGGGTGCCACACTCCTTGATGCCACCTTGTTGGCTGGGGTGGTGTGTGCAGGGAGTGAAGTGTGTACATGTGGCTGCAGTTTGCCGGCTCCTGAGTGTCAATCGCGAATCTGACGAATCCCACACCATTTCTCATTGGAATCGATTGTGTTCTATGTGGTGCCGGAGCCCTGAAAGGTCACTGAACTGGGGCGGCGCCAGCTTTGCTGTCGTAAAAGTCCACAAATCCTACCCCGTTGTCAAGACTTAGTCTCGGGGACGGAGAATTCCGCCGTTCATTTTTAGCAATGAAAGATTACAGTCAACGAAGACAAAAATGCATTTTTGTCACTCTGGCACACGGACAAATTCCCTGCATTTCACACAGGAAATACAGCACAAAACTATGTTCATCTCCTGAATTCCAAAATAAATTCCTGGCTTTGAGATCTTTAAATTACATGATATTACACCACATAAATGGAAAATTTTATTTATCTTATTTCAAACTCAATGCACCTCCTGAGAGATTATAATTGCCAACCAATACTGCGTACTCAAATTTTGGTATTTGAAACTAAGCGGCTTTGAGTCGTCACACGAGGGTGCTACAAGATGGACTAAAAACAAAACAATCAAAATAAATAAAGTGATTTTCAATAAATAAATTAATTTTAAAGCTCAAACTTAGCAGCTTTAATTAGAGGTTACAGAGTGAAACTAACAATAATTATGAGTAACTGTAAGAATCGCACAGCTGTGTTCGTAGATGAATAATAAATGATTCATTGAACTCTAATGGAACATTATGAAATCTGTTAAAACAGTGAAGATAATGGAATTCAAACAGAGTGCTGGAAATACTCAGCAGGTTAGCCGCAGCATCTGTGAGAGAGAAACAGAGTTAACGGCATGGACTTTCATTAAGTCAGGATGACACGGAGGCCCTTCTAAAAATGGTAGGCAAGTCCCGATTCTGGAATTCCTGACCCCGTTCCCAGATGTTTTGATTATTAAAAATTATATTATTGAATTTCAAACCGAACAATAACGACAATATCAACAAACAAATATGCAGAATATATAGGTCAAATTCAGAAAAATGATATGCATTTACACTGGTCTTTTTGACGATAACAATCAAACTATCCCTGTGGTGAATGTGATTCACACTATATATAGTTGCCAATATCACGCCATGTATATATGTTCGTTATCTACCCGTTGTAAGATCAATGCTGTATATAGTTGCCAATATAACTCCGTGTATATATGTTCACTATCCACCATTGTAAGTGCAGTTGCACTATCCGACCACCAGGGGGAGTCGCTCTGGGAGTACGCGAGAGTTTATACTGGGCTCCTCCCGTGGCTCCGCCCAGGACTCCTCCCCCTGGGACCGATGTATAAAGATCAGTGCCTTAGAGCCAGCCTGCGCGTTTATCTGGAGTTCAACGACGAATAGGCTGGCTCTGTTGTAAGTGTATTAAAGCCTCTGTTCAGATCCAACTACACGTGTTCGCTGAATTGATGGTTCCATCAATCCCCATTATAAACTAACGCCCTTAACAGTCGGGCGTGTCCAGTTCTTTAAAGAATATGATAAATGATCTCCACCTCTGGTAGAACATTCCTCCGAGCCCCTTATGATATATTTTATTTTATTTTTCCCCACTAAGGTGCAATTTAGTGTGGCCAATCCACCTATCCTGCACATCTTTTGGTTGTGGGGGTGAGACCCACGCAGACACAGGGAGAATGTGCAAGTGCCAGAGACAGTCACCCAGGGCTTGGATTGAACTCAATTTGGGTTCTCAATGTCGTGAAGCAGCAGTGCTAACCACTGTGCCACCTTGCTGCCCCTATATTTAATTTTTTCTAGGTGTCAGAATGACATCCAATCATGCAACCAGACGGATACTTTAGGTGGCGTGGGAGATCTCCAATTGAACAACATTTGCCTCCTGGTTATCAAAGAGGCAAAGGCAAGAACATCGGCCTTGCTCCTGGATGGAATACTCGTGAGTAAGTGACCCCAAGTATGGCTACCAGTGGGCCAGGTTGTAGGACCTCCCATAGAATCTTACATATCGTATCGGAAAAGGAAACCTAGTAGCTAGCAAGTTCAGGTCAAGACCGAAACATGTGAGGGTGATTAGCTGGCGTAAGTGAACAGCGATCACCCTTGCTCTTCACATCTTGGAAAGAACCTAATCATCCTCACCTTAGTCCAATGTTTTATATGTAATAGTTTGACCTGAATCAAACTCACTCTGGCACAAGACAAAATGGAATTCACACTCCAGTCGGATTCCCTCCAAGCTTCATCGGTAAGGTCAGGGCCTAGCTCCTTTATCCATTTCTCCTTTACTACATCCAAAGGGGCAGAACCTGAAAGAAAGAATAAGGTCATAAAGTTTGAAATAGATCCTCTGTCCTATTATGCCAAAGACAGAACCCTCTCCAACAAAGAGGAGGGTGGCGTCAAGAGGAAGGAAGAAAGAAACTTTGGTGCAAAATCTCAAATTTGAAAAAAACAATAAAGGTTGGAGCCAGACAAACAAAATTTGTCCGTGAGCTTCTCAAGGCTGGCGAATCTCCTTTCTAAAAACAAGCCCTGAAATGCACCAGACCATCCCCCCCCCCCCCCCCCCCCCCCCCCCCCCCCCATACCCCCAAGACCTGAGCGATGAGTCCAAGCCTGAAGGCAAAAAGAGGTGATTATCGCAAATCGGGACCAACAAAGACAGAGAGTGAGGGTTGAAATGCTGCAGAAACTGTTTCCTAGTCCTGAGGGAGATGATCACCTCAGGACTCGAGGAGAAACTTGCAGGGAGAAGGGCAGTTGTGCAGTAATTATGGTGTGGAGAGAGGAATTGGTGGTGCAAGAGCGAGCCTCCAATTTGCCCCAAATTGAGCCAGGGTCACTGAGCCATTGCAGGATTTTCTGTATGTTGGCAGCCCAATAATAAAACAGAAGATTCGGGAGGGCCAAATCTGCTGATGCTCTGTCTCTCTGAAACAAAGCGCTGCAGACTCTGGGACATTTGCCCGCCTAAATAAAAGCCAAAATCAATTTGTTCATCATAATAAACAATGACGTGGGGGGAAAAAAATGGGATACATTGAAGTAAAAATATAAATCTTGGAAACATATTTATCTTTATAGTTTGGATCCTACCTGCAAGATAAAAGGAAGATTACTCCTCCTCTGCAAGTCTGTTTTAACATTACTGACAAGGCTTGACTAGTTCAGTTTGTGAAGTAATGCCCAGTTATGGGCTATGCGGACCCCCAGATATTGAAAATTAGAGGGTGAGAGACAAAACAGCAATGAACAAAGTTGAGGCTCTCTCGCAGGTGGATTCACCGGAAAACACTCCCTTTTACTCACATTTAATATGTAGCCTGAGAAGGTACCAAATGTTTTGAGTATCCTCATTATGTTGTCTACTGAGTGGGATGTGTCTGAAATATACAGAAGTAGATCATCTGCATAGTGATACCGGAGGCTCCACTCTGCCCCAGCAGATACCCTTCCACCCATTGGATGACCTCACCGCTATGAGAGGGGCACAATAGCTAATGCAAAGAGCAGCAGGGAAAGAGGACGGCCCTATCTAGTGCCCTTGCCTAATGGAAAGTATTCTGAACATACTGTATTCATACAAATGTTGGCCTTATGAGCATTGTACATCAGGCGCATCCCGGAGATAAATTTAGGGTTGAAACCAAATCTTCCCAAAATCTCAAAGAGGTAGTTCCACTCAACCTGTTGAATTTTCTGCATCCAAATATACTATGACTTCAGGTTGCAGATGAGTGGAGGGGGAGAGGGCATTGTTTAAGAAGTGTTGAACACTGATTTACAACCACCGGTTTTTAACAACGCCTATCTGATCCTCAGATACTATAACTGGGAGATAGGGCTCCAGTCAGGACTAGCAGGACTTTAGCGAATACTTTAACATCTGTATAACCCACAGTCTACTACAGGGGTGGGCAAACTTTTCCGTGCAAGGGCCACATTCAGAAATTCACAATTTTAAAGGGCCGCATAGTATATTAAGTAAAATAATTACTTCACCCGGTTATGATTCTGGGCGCCTCATATTGAACATAGAACATAGAACAGTACAGCACAGTACAGGCCCTTCGGCCCTCGATGTTGTGCCGAGCAATGATCACCCTACTCAAGTCAACTTATCCACCCTATACCAGTAAGTAACCCAACAGCCCCCCCCCCCCCATTAACCTTAAAAAAAATTTTTTAAAATATTTTTTTTTTTTTTTTAATGACTTGGTGGGCCGCATATAGACCTTTGGCGGGCCGCATGTGGCCCGCGGGCCATAGTTTGCCCACCCCTGGTCTACTAGGTCTCTGTCCCCCTTGAGTAGCAAAGGGACCTGAGTGAGGGTTGGAGGTCATGACCCCCTGGACAGCAAATCATTAAACCTGTCCAATAATAGAGGTCTGAACTGCTCTGAGAACCTTTTATAAAATTCAGTTGGAAAGCCGCCAGGACCTGGGGTTGCCAGATTGCAGCCGCCTAATGCATTTCAGCATTTCTTCTGGGCATAACGCGAGTCAAATTCCCTTCTCCTGCCTTCCTCTATGGCCCGAATGTGTTGACCAACTAGAAAACCCTTCATACCTGAAGTGTTTGGAGGAGGCGCTGACTCGTGGTAAAAGAGCTGAAAGTCATATTAAACTTTAGAGGAGCTGAAACCAAGTTACCGCCAAAAGGCAGTTTGCTTCCTGAGTTGATGTGCAGGAAGACGACCCACCCGCCTTTTCCCCATGTTCATAGAAGGTGCCCTAGAACTTTGGAACTGATTCACGGTATTACCCATGGATATCAATTCAAATTGGAGCTGTAAATTGTTTCTGTGCATCAGTAGATCCGGCATTCGGATAAGTGAGCATTGGCAGTCAACTTCCAAAATGGAGTCCCCAGCCTTTGTCATTCCATTCTCTCCATTTTCATGATGTGAACTTTATATGAGATAGGATCCCCCCTCTGTCATTTTTTTCCGCAATGCGGGCCGACCTCCGAATCCTTGGCTCATCTCTCCAGGCATCCTCCCCATCCCCGGACACACCACGTGCAGGTGAAGGGTATAAGCTAGCACTCAGCAGACAGGCAGGGGTCAGAATATGGCATAGATTGAGGAGCACTGGCGCTCAGCTCTCTGCGGGTTATCATCAACCCCCCTGCCCTCGACAGTGACCCCCTGACATTGCCAACACAGTCCCAGCATCCTGGTGTTTTGTGACACAGACCCTGGGAAGATGAAAAATGGGTAAGTCACAATGATGACCAGGCCACTTACTATGTGAATCGGGCGAGTATGAGGGCCTCCGTAACCCTCCCGGCTTGTGGGGCCCTCGCCGCTGCCACTTGCCCTTCAGCATCCAGTTGGTCCTTCGGTTCCTCCCTGGGCTCGTCCTATAGGTCCTGCTGATCCGGCGCCGTCTCATCATCCTCGTCCTCCTCATTTAAGTGTACACATGCTCACCAACCTCCATCTCATTGCCCCGCTGCTGTGCGAGGTTGTGGAGACACAGCAGACGACCACAAAGTGGGCGATCCTCCAGGCGGTGTACCGGAGTGAACAACTGGAGCGGTTGAGGCATTGGAACTGCATCTCGTGGAGTCCGGTGCACCGCTCAATCACAGCCCGAGTGGCCACATGGACCTCGTTGTACCAAGTCTCCGCTTCAATCTCCGGCCTCCGTATTTGCGTCATTATCCAGGTCCTCAGGCGGTACCCCTTATACCCCAAGAGCCAGCCACCCATCCTTGGGTGGTCCTAGAAGAGGACGGGGGTCACCAACTGCCCCAGGATGTAGCGGTTGTGGACACTCCCTGAGAAGCGTGCACACACATGCATGATCTTCATGTGATGGTCGCACATGAGCTGTATGTTCAAGGAATGGAACCCCTTTCTGTTAATGTGGGGCACTCCCTGATGGCCTGGTGAGCACAGGGCCACATGCATGCCATCTGTTACCCCCTGGACCTGGGGCTTCCCAGCAATAGTGGAGAAACCTGCTGCCCGGGCATCTTGTTGGGCTTGGTCCATGTCAAAGTTGATGTAGTATTGCGCCTGGGCAAACAGGGCATCTGTGACCTGTCGGATGCACCTGTGGGCTGTGGCCTGTGAGATGCCACACAGGTCCCCAATCGAGACCTGGAAGGATCCTAAGGTACAAATGTTCTGGCTGCGGTGACCTTGACGACCGCTGGGCATGGGTGCCCTCCTCCTCCATGT
The DNA here is from genome assembly GCF_902713615.1 of Scyliorhinus canicula. Lineage (NCBI taxonomy): Eukaryota > Metazoa > Chordata > Chondrichthyes > Carcharhiniformes > Scyliorhinidae > Scyliorhinus > Scyliorhinus canicula. The sequence continues at coordinate 99,626,801 of NC_052150.1, forward strand.
GGTGCCAAATCTGCAGGTGCATGGCACAGATGCCACACTATCTCCTTGTTGAGATGGTGCCTCCTACGATATGCTTGTCCATTATTTGCACGAAGGGCAGCACGGTAGCATTGTGGATAGCACAATGGCTTCACAGCTCCAGGGTCCCAGGTTCGATTCCGGCTTGGGTCCCTGTCTGTGTGGAGTCTGCACATCCTCCCCGTGTGTGCGTGGGTTTCCTCCGGGTGCTCCGGTTTCCTCCCACAGTCCAAAGATGTGCAGGTTAGATGGATTGGCCATGATAAATTGCCCTTAGTGTCCAAAATTGCCCTTAGTGTTGGGTGGGGTTACTGGGTTATGGGATAGGGGGAGGTGTTGACCTTGGCTAGTGTGCTCTTTCCAAGAGCTGGTGCAGACTCGATGGGCCAAATGGCCTCCTTCTGCACTGTAAATTCTATGATTCTATGATCTATGACCAGCTATGCTTGTACGCCCTGGTCCGGCGTGGAACGTCCCCTCTGGATCCCTCCCTGGCCTGATGATCGGCAGGGTCCTCAGTGTGTGGGGTGGGGTCTGGGACATGGGCACTGCCTCGAGCATCTGCACACGCTTTTGCTGCCACCGTTTCCGGCGTCTGACTGCCCAGCTTAGCAGTAGCACCACAAGGGTCCAAAATCCCTGACATAACATTCAATAAGAATAAGGGGCCTCACGGTAGCATGGTGGTTAGCATCAATGCTTCACAGCTCCAGGGTCCCAGGTTCGATTCCCGGCTGGGTCACTGTCTGTGTGGAGTCTGCACGTCCTCCCCGTGTGTGCGTGGGTTTCCTCCGGGTGCTCCGGTTTCCTCCCACAGTCCAAAGATGTGCGGGTTAGGTGGATTGGCCATGCTAAATTGCCCGTAGTGTAAGGTTAATGGGGGGATTGTTGGGTATACGGGTTACGTGGGTTTAAGTAGGGTGATCATTGCTCGGCACAACATCGAGGGCCGAAGGGCCTGTTCTGTGCTGTACTGTTCCATGTTCTATGTTCTATGACATTGGCAGAGGATGTTAGACTGACAAACAGCGGTGGCTCCCACCCCAGGACCCTCCATTCCCTTATTAATTCCCCCTCCCTCCACCCGGCTACAAATGGCTCCCCTCACTGGACCACAGATCCTGTACCCCGGACACCCGCTCATAATGTCATCGGATGGGGCGCTGGTACCCTCCCCGTGGCAGTCGCCTAACCTCTGGCTGTGCCCCATTCCCTGGTGTTCGGATCTCCACTGCTGCGTGTGTGATGTGGCCTCCTGCAGTGTTCAAGCACAGTGTCCATGCATCAAAGTGTGATTGGGATGCCAGGCAATGACTCCCACATGCTACATACCCCGCCCATCCATGGTAATCAACTGGGTTGTGTGGAGTGTTCACTTAACCATGATTGGCAAATCCCTATAAGCAATAGCCTCCAGCCGCCCGGCTAGAGTCCTTGGCAGTCGGTGGGGATCATGGGGTGGGTGGGGCATATGGGCAGGACAAGGGTTTCTCCCAGAGCAGGTAACACGATCCAGGGATTGGAATGGTGGTGCCGGGCACGGTTGCCCCCTCGATTGCCCGCCAGTACCTCCCCTCCAATCTCCCATGGCTACCCACCTTGCAGAGGGTCCCCTATCTCCAGCCAGGGTTCCTCACCCTCAGCGAGGGTCCCACACGCCGCTGAACACAGGAGTAGCAAGCTCAGCGCCCCCAGGGGCTCTTTGCCTGAGAGCAAAGATATCTACTCCCCTCCTCGGCTCCCCACAGAAGCCCTTCTGCCAGGTTCACGTTTTTAATAAGGAGTACCAATTGGCACCAGCGTGACCACTTGCTGGGGAGGCCGATGAATGATAGGAGGCTGTTGGATATGGGGTGGCTCCTGTTAATTTTATGGAAATAGGGCTTAAGTAGTGATAATTGGTTCTTCACCATGCTACGGCTTGTTTTTGCCCCCAAAAATACATCTATGCTGTTTCCCTCAACTACTCCCTGTGGTATCCATTTCACATTCTCACCACATTCTGGGTATAGAGGTTCTTCTGAATTCCCGATTTAATTTCTTGGTGACTTTCTTATCTTGATAACATCTAGTTTTGTTCTTCTGCACATGTGGAAACAATCTCAGTGTGTCTACTCTATTAACACTATCGTAATGCTAAAGATCAAAGTGCTAATCCATAAAAAAGTGGAGGAGAGGCAGACCACCCTATTCCCTAGGGTGAGAAGGAGGCTGCTGCCCGCCACCGTACACCAAGCCTGGGTGCAGGCAGCAGAGGTCCTGAGCACCGTGGGCCACACCGCTAGATCTGGCCAGCAGTGTCAGAAGACAATGCACAACCTCCTCAGGGCGGCCAGGGTAAGTAAGAAGAAAAGAACAAAGAAAAGTACAGCACAGGAACAGGCCCTTCGGCCCTCCAAGCCCGTGCCGACCATGCTGCCTGTCTAAACTAAAATCTTCTACACTTCCTGGCTCCGTATCCCTCTATTCCCACCCTATTCAAGTATTTGTCAAGATGCCCTTAAACGTCACTATCGTCCCTGTTTCCACCACCTCTTCCAGCAGTGAGTTCCAGACAACCACTACCCTCTGTGTAAAAAAACTTGCCTCGTACATCTCCTCTAAACCTTGCCCCTCGTACCTTAAACCTATGTCCCCTAGTAGTTGACCCCTCTACCCTGGGGAAAAGCCTCTGACTATCCACTCTGTCTATGCCCCTCATAATTTTGTAGACTTCTATCAGGTCGCCCCTCAACCTCCGTCGTTCCAGTGAGAACAAACAGAGTTTATTCAACCGCTCCTCATAGCTAATGCCCTCTATACTAGGCAACATCCTGGTAAATCGCTTCTGCACCCTCTCTAAAGCCTCCACATCCTTCTGGTAGTGTGGCGACCAGAATTGAGCACAACACTCCAAGTGTGGCCTAACTAAGGTTTTATACAGCTGCAACATGACTTGCCAATTCTTATACTCAATGCCCCGGCCAATGAAGGCAAGCAAGCCGTATGCCTTCTTGACTACCTTGTCCTCCTGTGTTGCCGCTTTCAATGACCTGTACACCTGGATCGCTCTGACGTTCAATACTCTTGAGGATTCTATCATTCACTGTATATTCCCTACCTGCATTAGACCTTCCAAAATGCATTACCTCACATTTGTCCGGATTAAACTCCATCTGCCATCTCTCTGCCCAAGTTTCCAAACAATCTAAATCCTACTGTATCCTCTGACAGTCCTCATCGCTATCTGCAATTCCACCTACCTTTGTGTCATCTGCAAACTTACTAATCAGACCAGTGGGCAGCACTGTGTCCCTGAGAGCAACCCCTGTCTCACACCCATAACTCCCACCCTCCCCACCCAAACACAATCTACTGGTGGTCTGCTCGCACCCACTCTGCATCATATGCCAACACCAATATCGCCTGCCATGGCCAGATGCCAGTCACAAATGCCACCACACCTATGCCGCACGTGTCCTTACACTTTGCACTTACTGTAGTTTCCCCCCAGGAGAGGCGGCGCATAACCGCAGGAAGAGCGAGAAGTCCGCAGGTTGGACCGCCGGACATGCTGCCCATTATGGAGCAGTGGGCACTGAACCTGGTCAGTGGGCCCGGGGAGAGGGCAGTCGCCAAGGTTGAGGTCAGCATCAGGCAAGCAAGTTAGCCTGAGTTGCAGTGTCCCTATGGCACACGTGGCACAACCCCCATCAGCTATACACCACCCCCACACCACACCACCACTTCCAAATACCCCACGACCTCCACACCACCTTCTCACCACCCCACACCACCTCCACATCACCCCCACCCCACCACCCCACACCAGCCCACACCACACCATCACCCTTGCACAACCCCACCACTCCCACCCCACACATTGTTCACACTTCCCCAACACAACAATACCACCCACCACCACCAAACCACTCCATTACCTCCACACCATGACACAATGCTCATGCGACTCCCATATCTCCTCTACACTACCCCACACCACCCCACCACCCCCACCCCCACATCATCCCACCACTCTCATACCACCCACCCCTCAAACCACTCCACTACCCCATGTCGGTGACCACAGTAGGGGGGGTGCCGGAACACCACAGCACCTCAAACGCCCCCACTCCTGTGCCTGGAGCACTCGGTAGACAGCGGGCAGAACAGGGTGGCATCATGTGACCTGGGGCTCCCGGGGGTTTGCCTGACCCCTCAGGGTCCAGTCGTTCCAGAGGATGGCCATCAAAGGGGACCCAGGTCACAGGGCAGGAATCCCAGCAGCCACCACTGCCGCTGATGTACCAACTGGCAATGCACCTAGATGTAGAATTAGGCCCCTTAAAGCCAGTTAAGTGGGCACAGATGCAGCACACAAGATAGTGATAGGAGCTCCGACACAGTTGTACAAATATATTTACCCCTTTCACGATAAACACCTGTGCACAAATGTTTCAATCTGATTCAGTGCTCTGTCAGAAGGGGGTGATGGATGGGCTGGGCTGGGCTGGCTAAAGTGGGGTGGGGGGGGGGGGGGGCATGGGCTAGGACAACCAGTTCAGCCACCGCTCACTACCCCGGTACCCGGCCGCACCACCATCTCTCTCCACTACAACGCCGCCCCCCACCCACACCTCCGCCGCGCCAAGGATTCAGTGGAACCATGTGATGTAATGGCTAGCTCGCATGCAGGGATCATGCAGGTGGACGGTGGAACATGCTACCGTGGGCAGAAGTCAGACATTGTCAAGCGATGCGGAGCACCAGAACTCATCGCAGTGCAGGGCGTCACCTTCCTCCATACCATGGACCAGACCCACTGTTACTGTCCCAGGGCCTGCACCCTGTAGTAAGGCAAAAATAAATCATGGAGGGGATTGCAGGGGTTGTAGGGTTGGTGCAGGGAAGGTGGACATGGAAGGTGGTGGTCTGCTGGGGATAGGGGGGGTTATTGATGTGGAAGAGGATGTTCATGCCGCAGTCGAACAGGCCCCCTAGTTGGCGAACCTGGAAGTTAGTAGAGCATCCCATGCATACCGGCCCCAGCGCACACATTCTGCGCCCTCTTGTACCTGCCGGGGCCCCATACCATGCCCATTATTGCCCTCCCCGCATCCTCCTCATTGGACAAGGCCTGCCCTTCATCCTCCTCGTCGAGTATGTCACCCCTCTGCTGCACGATGTTGTGGAGGACGCAGCGGGCCACCACGATGTGGGAGATTCTCCTTGCGCTATACTAGAAGGCCCCTCCAGAGCTGTCCAGGCATCTGTGTTGCATCTTCAAGATGCTGATGCACCGTTCGATCACGGCTCTGATTGCGGCATGGGCGTCGTTCTGGAGGGTCTCCGCTATGAAGAGTTTGCACTGAGTGCTGAATTTGGGTGCATCTGAGCGCTATAGTGAGAGGAATTCTCCACTCCCGGGAAAAATCGGGAGGGTCGCCATGAACTCGGCCGAGTTTCACGACGGCCTCGGAGGCCGCCCCTTGCCCCCTATTCTCCCCTCCCGGCGGGTCTAGGAGTGGCGCTCCGTAATTCTCCGCCCCGCAAGACATGGCGGCTTGACCTTGCGGGGCGGCGGAGGGGAAATAGTGTGTCCGACTGAGACGCTAGCCCGACAATCGGTGGGCACCGATCGCGGGCCTGTCCCCTCCCGAGCACAGTCGTGGTGCTCATTCCCCACCAGGCCCCCTACAAGCCCCAAATGGGCATCTCCACACCCGTTTCATGATGGCAGCGACCAGGTGTGTTTGCCACCGTCGTGAAACTGTTGTGAATGGCAGGCCGCTCGGCCCATCAGGGTCGGAGAATCGCCGCTCGCCGTGACAGCGATTCTTCCAAGCGGGGGTGGGGGGGGGGGGGTAGAATTGCGGGTGGCGCCAGGGGGTCGTAAAATTAGTCGGGGAGCCCTCCCGCGATTCTCCCACATGGCGTGGAGAGGGGAGAATTGCGCCCCTAGTCTTTCTTTTATTTAGTTAATTAACTTAAAAGTTGCTGTTTGGTTTAGTAGAAGGTGAATTTTCAATCAGCTTTAAACAAAGGTTCTACTTGTAGCTACTTGCAGCTGGAGCTTGTTAATTAGTTAATTGGATTAGGCCAGTTTTCAGAGGCCAGCTACAGTGTAGACTTTGTTTGCACTGAGTGCTGAATTTGGGTGCATTTGAGTGCTATAGTAAGGGTTTGGTGACTGAGGGGGTTAGGTGAGGAGGAAGGAAGGTGCTCCTTTCATTTTATTTCCTACATTTCCTCAAAGATTGTGAAAAATCCAGGAGTTTACAGAGAGTGCAGCTGACTGGGAGCAGAGTTGGAGGGCGGAGTTCCAGTTCATCCACAGTGCAGCTATATTCTGTAAAGTAAGATGGAATGGAGGCTAGGGCAGTTGCATGCTCCTCCTGTAGGATGTGGGTGGTGAGGGGTATCACCAGTGTCCTCGCTGACTATACCTGCGGAAAGTGCGCCCAACTCCAGCTCCTTAGAGACCGTGTTAGGGAACTGGAGCTGGAGCTGGATGAACTTCAGATTATCTGGGAGGCAGAGGGGTTAATAGACAGGAGTTACAGGGTGGTAACCACACCTAAGGTACAGGACAAGAGTAGCTGGGTTACAGTCAGGAGCAAGAAAACGAACAGGCAGACAGTGCAGGGATCCCTCGTGGCCGTTCCCCTTCAAAACAAGTATACCATTTTGGATGCTGTTGGGGGGGATGACCTACCGGGGGAAGACCGTTGCAGTCAGGTCTCTCGCACTGAGTCTGGCTGTGGGGCTCAGAAGGGAAGGGGGGAGAATAGAAAAGCAATAGTGATAGGAGACTCAATGGTTAGGGGAATAGATAAGAGACTCTGTGGTCACGAGCGAGACTCCCGGAAGGTATGTTGCCTCCCGGGTGCCAGGGCCAGGGATGTCTCAGATCATGTCTTCAGGATCCTTAAGGGAGAGGGTGAGCAGCCAGAAATCGTGGTGCACATTGGTACCAACGACGTAGGTAGGAAAAGGGGTGTGGATGTAATAAACAAGTTTAGGGAGTTCGGCTGGAAGTTTAAAGCCAGGCCAGACAGAGTTGTCATCTCTGGTTTGTTGCCGGTGCCATGTGATAGTGAGGCTAGGAATAGGGAGAGAGTGCAGTTGAACATGTGACTGCAGGAATGGTGTAGGAGGGAGGGCTTCAGGTATTTGGATAATTGGAGCGCATTCTGGGGAAGATGGGACCTCTACAAGCAGGATGGGTTGCTTCCGAACCAGAGGGGCACCAATATCCTGGGAGGGAGGTTTTCTAGTACTGTTCGGGAGGCTTTAAACTAATTTGGCAGGGGAATGGGTACCGGATTTCTAGTCCAGCAACTAAGGTAGCCGATGTTCAGGACGTCAAAGCATGTAGTGAGGCAGTGGGGAAGGTAACACTGGCAAAGGAGAGCACTTGCAGGCATGGAGATGGGTTGAAGTGTGTGTACTTCAATGCAAGAAGCATCAGGAATAAGGTGGGTGAACTTAAGGCATGGATCGGTACTTGGGACTACGATGTCGTGGCCATCACGGAAACTTGGATAGGAGAGGGGCAGAAATGGTTGTTGGAGGTTCCTGGTTATAGATGTTTCAATACGATTAGGGAGGGTGGTAAAAGAGGTGGGGGGTTGCATTGTTAATTAGAGATAGTATAACAGCTGCAGAAAGGCAGTTCAAGGAGGATCTGCCCACTGAGGTAGTATGGGTTGAAGTCAGAAATAGGAAAGGAGCAGTCGCCTTGTTGGAAGTTTTCTATAGGCCCCCCAATAGCAGCAGAGTTGTGGAGAAACAGATTGGGAAACACATTTTGGAAAGATGCAGAAGTCACAGGGTAGTAGTCATGGGTGACTTCAACTTCCCAAATATTGAGTGGAAACTGTTTAGATTAAATAGTTTGGATGGGGTGGTGTTTGTGCAGTGTGTCCAGGAAGCTTTTCTAACACAGTATGTAGATTGTCCGACCAGAGGGGTGGCCATATTGGATATGGTACTTGGTAATGAACCAGGGCAAGTGATAGATTTGTTAGTGGGGGAGCATTTTGGAGATAGTGACCACAATTCTGTGACTTTACTTTAGTAATGGAGAGGGATAGGTGTGTGCAACAGGGCAAGGTTTACAATTGGGGGAAGGGTAAATACGATGCTGTCAGACAAGAACTGAAGTGCATAAGCTGGGAACATAGGCTGTCAGGGAAGGGCACAATTGAAATGTGGAACTTGTTTAAGGAACAGACACTATGTGTCCTTGATATTTATGTCCCTGTCAGGCAAGGAAGAGATGGTCGAGTGAGGAAAGCATAGTTGACAAGAGAGGTGGCAGCAGGGTAGCATGGTGGTTAGCATAAATGCTTCACAGCTCCAGGGTCCCAGATTCGATTCCTGGCTGGGTCACTGTCTGTGTGGAGTCTGCACGTCCTCCCCCTGTGTGCGTGGGTTTCCTCCGGGTGCCCTGGTTTCCTCCCACAGTCCAAAGATGTGCGGGTTAGGTGGATTGGCCATGCTAAATTGCCCGTAGTGTCCTAATAAAAGTAAGGTTAAGGGGGGGTTGTTGGGTTACGGGTATAGGGTGGATACGTGGGTTTGAGTAGGGTGATCATGGCTTGGCACAACATTGAGGGCCGAAGGGCCTGTTCTGTGCTGTATTGTTCTATGTTCTATGTTCTAGGTTGAATGTCTTGTTGAGAGGAAGAAGGATACTTATGTAAGGCTGAGGAAACAACGTTCAGACAGGGCGCTGGAGGGATACAAGATAGCCAGGAGGGAACTGAAGAAAGGGATTAGGAGAGCTAAGAGAGGGCATGAAAAATCTTTGGCGGGTAGGATCAAGCAAAACCCCAAGGTCTTTTACACATATGTCAGAAATATGAGAAAGACTAGAGCGAGGATAGATCCGATCAAGACAGTAGTGGGAGATTGTGTATTGAGTCAGAAGAGATGGGAGAGGTCTTGAACGAGTACTTTTCTTCAGTATTTACGAATAAGAGGGGCCATATTGTTGGAGAGGACAGTGTGAAACAGACTGGTAAGCTTGAGGAGATACTTGTTAGGAAGGAAGATGTGTTGGGTTATACAAGTCCCCCGTGCCTGACGGGATATATCCAAGGATTCTATGGGAAGCAAGAGATGAAATTGCAGCTCCATTGGCAATGATCTTTTCGTCCTCACTGTCAACAGGGGTAGTACCAGGGGATTGGAGAGTGGCGAATGTCGTGCCCCTGTTCAAAAAAGGGAATAGGGATAACCCTGGGAATTACAGGCCAGTTAGTCTTACTTCGGTGGTAGGCAAAGTAATGGAAAGGGCACTGAAGGATAGGATTTCTGAGCATCTGGGAACACACTACTTCATTAGGGATAGTCAGCACGGATTTGTGAGGGGTAGGTCTTGCCTTACAAGTCTTATTGAATTCTTTGAGGAGGTGACCAAGCCACGTGGATGAAGGTAAAGCAGTGGATGTAGTGTACATGGATTTTAGTAAGGCATTTAATAAGGTTCCCCATGGTAGGCTTATGCAGAATGTAAGGAGGCATGGGATAGTGGGAAATTTGGCCAGTTGGATAACAAACTGGCTAACCGATAGAAGTCAGAGAGTGGTGGTGGATGGCAAATATTCAGCCTGGAACCCAGTTACCAGTGGCGTACCACAGGGATCAGTTCTGGGTCCTCTGCTGTTTGTGATTTTCATTAATGACTTGGATGAGGGAGTTGAAGGATGGGTCAGTAAATTTGCAGATGATACGAAGATTGGTGGGGTTGTGGATAGTGAGGAGGGCTGTTGTCGGCTGCAAAGAGACATAGATAGGATGCAGAGCTGGGCTGAGAAGTGGCAGATGGAGTTTAACCCTGACAAGTGTGAGGTTGCCCATTTTGGAAGGACAAATATGAATGCGGAATACAGGGTTAACGGTAGGGTTCTTGGCAATGTGGAGGAGCAGAGAGATCTTTGGGTCTATGTTCATAGATCTTTGAAAGTTGCCACTCAACTGGATAGAGCTGTGAAGAAGGCCTATGGTGTGCTAGCGTTCATTAGCAGAGGGATTGAATTTAAGAGCCGTGAGGTGATGATGCAGCTGTACAAAACCTTGGTAAGGCCACATTTGGAATACTGTGTCGCCTCATTTTAGGAAGCATTGGAAAAGGTGCAAAGGAGATTTACCAGGATGTTGCCTGGAATGGAGAGTAGGTCTTAAGAGGAAAGATTGAGGGTGCTAGGCCTTTTCTCATTAGAACGGAGAAGGATGAGGGCTGACTTGATAGAGGTTTATAAGATGATCAGGGGAATAGATAGAGTAGACAGTCAGAGACTTTTTCCCCGGGTGGAACAAATGATTACAAGGGGACATAAATTTAAGGTGAATGGTGGAAGATATAGGGGAGATGTCAGAGGTAGGTTCTTTACCCAGAGATGCGCTGCCTGTGGAAGTAGTTGTGTCGGAGATATTAGAGACCTTCAATCGGCTATTGGATAGGTACATGGATTACGGTAGAATGATGGGGTGTAGATTAATTTGTTCTTAATCTCGGACAAATGTTCGGCACAACATCGTGGGCTTTATTTGTTATTTGTTCTGTGCTTTATTTTTCTATGTTTTCTATGTTTTTCTATGACCTGAGGCCTCCAGATAGGCATCATCAGCTACGACCTCAGCGGATAACCCCTGGCATCCAGGAGCCAACCTCTCACCTGGGGGTGCATTAGAAGGTGGTGTGAACCGTTGAGTATGACAGGATGAAGGCATGGTGCACACTGCCCGGGTATCGGATGCAGGCATGCATGATATGCATCTAATGGTCACACACCAGCTGCCCATTAATCGAGTGGAACCCCTTTCGTTTTGTGATGACCGGCCCTCATGTGCCGGTGCTCGTAGGGGAACATGCATCCCGTGCATCAGCACCTGGACCTGGGGCATCCTGGTAATGGTGGCAAATCCTACTGCCAGGTCATCCTGCTGGGCTCGGTTCACATTGAATTTTATATATTGTGCCGAACAGGCATATGGAGCATCCTTAATGGCTTGGATGGACCTGTGCACCAAGGTCTGCGGTCGTGGCTGATGACACCTATACAAAAATCACATGTCGGCACCTTGGACATGCTGGTCCATGACTGGAACCGTTGCCCCCAATGCCTCCACCGTGGATGCCACTCATGTGGTGCTGGCCTCTGTGGCACGGATTGTCAGCACTACCTCCTGCTGCTGCACGTGGTTGTAGTCCTCCAACTGCACCTGCAGGTACTGGATGCTCTCCATTAATCCCTCATGTAGTCCCTGGCTCTGCGACTATGGATGGGACTGTCTGTTCCAGAAGATCAAGACCTGTCTGTACGGCAGCTAGTTCCTCGGGTCAGCCTGCCTTTCAGCCATCTGCCTCCTCGGGAGTTCCTACCTCCACCTGCTGTACTGGATCAACTGTGTGGTGCACACCACAGAGTGTCTCAGGAGCCTCTTCATGAAAGTAACCAACTGAGGTGAGTGTCTCTGGGATGGTGGAGGATGTTGGAGACAGCTGTGACGTGAAATCACTGTCATCCTCCGTCCCGAGCTCCTAAACTAGGATAAAAATATTGGCTTTGGCTAAATCTGCCACTTAAAAAAGTACAAAATCATAGGCCCTCAAAGACTCAAATAGTCAAATTTCCAAAGCCACAAATGCAAACGGGCTAGATTTCTCGGGAGTAGAAATATGGGGCGGGATTCGCCAGGCTCCAGCCACTTGCAATATTCGGCACTGAATTTGAAGTTCTTTCTCCTGGCAGCAAAGAGTAAATCTGCCCACATACATTAATTCAACAGGGACTCCTATGTCAGACTTCTATTCATTGATTGCAGCTCTGCCTTCAACACTATAATCTCAGCCAAACTGATATCAAAGCTCCAAAACCTCGGACTTGGCTCCTCCCTTTGCAACTGAATCCTCGACTTCCTGAGCCATAGACCACAATCAGTAAGGGAAACAACGATACCTCCTCCATGGCAGTCCTCAATACCGGGGCCCTGCAAGGCTGCGTATCTAGCCTCTACTATACTCCCTATACACACCCACTGTGTGGCAAAATTCGGCTCCAACTCCATCTGCAAGGTTGCTGATGACACAACCGTAGTGGGTTGGATCTCAAACAATGATGAGTCAGAGTACAGGAGGGAGATAGAGAACCGAGTGGAGTGGTGTGACGACAACAATCTACCACCTAATGTCAACAAAACTAAGGAGCTGGTCATTGACTTCAGGAAGCGAAGTGTCATGCACACCCTTGTGTGTATTAATGGTGTCAAGGTGGGGATGGTTGACAGCTTCAAATTCCTAAGTGTGCACATCACCAACAATCTATCCTGGTCCACCCACATTGATGCAACAAATAAGAAAGCACAACAGCGCCTATACCTCCTCAGGAAACTAAGGAAATTTGGCATGTCCACATTGACTCTTACCAATTTTTACAGGTGCAACGTAGAATGCACCCTATCTGGTATGGCAACTGCTCGGCCCAAGATGTAAGAAATTGCAGAGAGTCGTGAACTCAGCCCAGTCCATCACTCAAACCTGCCTCCCAATCATTGACTCTCTCTACACCTCCCGTTGCCTTGCAAAAGTGGGCAGCATAATCAAAGACCCCTCACACCCTGCTTATTCTCTCTTCCAACCTCTTCCATCAGGCAGAAGCCTGAGAACATGCATTAACAGATTCAAAAACAGCTTCTTCCCCGCAGACTCCTGAATGACCCTCTTATGAACTGAACTGATCTCTCGACGCATCTTCTTTACTGTGTTGTACTACACTCCGTATGCTTCACCCGATGTCCATGTCTATATATTAACATTGTATGTCCTAAGTTTTTCAGGTATGGAACGATCTGCCTGGACTGTACACAGAACAATACTTCTCACTGTACCTCGGTGCATGTGACAATATATCTAAATCCGGTTCTGACTGAGTCAAGATTACCTCAGTTTTACAGTAATAGTGAAATTAAGGGGCCCGTGCCGGGTCGGAGAGCCGAGGTTGGGGGGAGGGGGGGTGGGCGCGTTTCATGTGATGCCGGTCCGCCGATTCTACGGTGGCACCGGCATGGTCGGCGCAGCGCCGGTCGGGGGCCATTCTATGCGGTCCCCCTGGTGATTCTCCGCATGCATTGGGCCGAGTGGCAGCCGAGATAGGCTGAGATCCACCGCCGTCGTTCACGTGTGGTCCTACCCGGTGGGACCTCGGCGTTCACCCTGCAGGAGGCGGCCTGGTGGGGGTGAGGGAGGATCCGACCCCGGGGGGGAGGGGGCTCCACTGTGGCTTGGCCCGCGATCAGGGTCTACCGATCGGCGGGCCGGCTTCTCCTGGTGGTTGCCTATGTTCCTCCATGCCGGGCCCTGTAATTCTCTGCCATGTTGCGTCGGGGCCGGTGGGGAGAAGGAAACTAACGTGCATGCACGAGTTCGCGACGTCCGTAACACGCATGCGTGAGTTTGAGCCAGTCGTAGCGCGCATGCGCAGACCCGCGGCACCTATTTCACTCTGGTACCGGCAGCTGCGTGAGTTGCTCCAGTGCCGTGCTAGCCCCCTGTCGGGCGCAGGATCGCTGCTTCTAGGGGCCTGTTGACGCCGTCGTAAAACGCAACGGTGTTTACGGCGGCGTCAACACGTAGCCTCAGGATTAGAGAATCCTGCCCCTGACCTTTAGATGTTACAGCGGCAAACAGGATGGGCGGCAATAGCAGCACAACGCACGGTGGCACAGTGATTAGCACTGCTGCTCCACAGCTGCATGGTCGCAGGTTCAATTCCGGCCTCAGGTGACTGTGTGGAGTTTGCACTTTCTCCCCGTGTCAGCTTGGATTTCCTCTGGGTGCTCCGGTTTCCTTCCACAGTTCAAACATGTACAGATTAGGTGGATTGGCCACGCTAAATTGCCCCCTAGTGTCCAAAGATTAGGTCGGGGTACTGAGTTACGGGGATAAAGGTGGAAGCCTGGGCTTGAGTAGGGTGCTCTTTCCAAGGGCTGGTGGAGACTTGATGGGCCGAAAGTCTCCTTCGGCACTTTAAATTCTATCATTCAGTCAGTGTGAGTAGCGGTCTGAACAGAGATAGAAGTCTGTGGAACACAAAACAGCATTTCAAATCCTTTGAAGCCCCAACAATTAATTCAATAAATGACTTTGGAATTCTACAGCACATTAATTTGTACAAACTCTTAATTCATTCAACTGAAATGTCACTCTCGTTCACATTCATTTTTCTGGAGACATTAACCTATTTATTTTGAACAGAAGTCATAGAATAATGCATCGAAGACCATTTGACCTATCATGCCGGAAGCAGCCTTGAAAGAGCAACCAATTAACCCCACGTTCCTGCCTTTCACTCATAACCCTGCATTTTTTCCATTTAAATATTTAATCAATTCCCTTTGGAAAGTTATTAAATCTGCTTCGACCATCCTTTCAGGCATTTGAGGTTATAATGGCTCACTCGCTAAAATTTATTTCCTTATGGCATCTATGATACTTTTGACAATTATCTGAAAAATTGTGGAGAAAAATATTTCAGACAAAGACATCCGGGGTAATTTTTACTGTGGGTCATAGTTTAAGGATTGATGTTGGTTCAGCTGACGTTCATGCATTTCTCCCAATTTTAATTTCCATTCATGTCCAAATTACCCCCATCAAGTGTTTATATTAATTATCTCAAAATGTACTTTGAAGTTTTGTGCTATTGGAAGGGGAAACAAAATTACCCTTAATACAGTCAAGAATGAAACCCAAACTGCATCAATTTTAATTCCCCCAATCAAGCAAATGTGGTTGACAAAATAAAAAAATTTAGAGTACCCAATTCATTTTTTCCAATTAATGGGCAATTTAGCATGGTCAATCTGCCTAGCCTGCACATCTTTGGGTTGTGGGGGCGAAACCCATGCAAACACGGGGAGAATGTACAAACTCCACACGGACAGTGACCCAGAGCCGGGATCGAACCCGGGACCTCAGCGCCGTGAGGCAGCAGGGCTAACCCACTCCACAAAATAAAAATGATTTCCACTTGCATGAATTAATATGTGATCTGAATATAATTCAGCTCCAAGCATAGTTTTCAAACATAAAACATTGCTTCTCATTCCTTTCCAATATATAAAACACTAAAGTGTAGACTATGTTTATTGGAGCTTCAAGTGTTCTTCATTTATTAATGTTATTGCTTAGCAAACAGATTATTGTTAATTGGCTCCTTGTTAGATTTAGTTGCAGCAGTACTTAAAAGAGATGAGCTACAATAAATTAACCATTATTTATAATCAGTCTGTACGAATGTCAATCCTTCTAATATATAGAGTATTTAATTGATCAAGATGCAATTCAGCTGCCAGAGATCAATTAAATTCTATAATATTGTGCACACTTGGCCCCATATTTTTGTGGAGTCAAGGAGAGTCCACAGCCTTTAAAAATGGTAGCTGCAACCTGGATTGAGAAGTCCCACCCCCGTTTCTGACAGTTCCCACTATTGCTGGGAAGGGAAAGGTGACAGCTGTGACTAATACATGAGAGAAACTTGAACTGAACAATGCCATTAGAACTCAGTGCTGATTTCAGACAAATGCCATTTCTGCTACTGTGGGAGCTACAAGGCAGGATTCTCTGGTCGCTGACGCCAAAATCGTGTTAGGCGATCAACCCGAGAATCCCTGTTTCCGACTAAATTTAGAGCGACGCCACTTTCGCGATGCTTCGCCCCCTCCAAAGCAGTGTACTCGCAGAGCACGCCGCGCACGATATTGATGGCCTCAGACACCCCCAATGCTCCGCCCCCGACCGGCCGATTCCCGGCGGTGTGGATCTCTCATGGTGGCTGTGGACTCAATCCAGCCATGCCACAGTCAGGGGAGAGCCGTTCCGTGGGAAGGGGGACTTTAGTCAGGGGCTGGGGGCACTGTTAGGGGGTGGTCCAGGGGCCGTGAGCCAGCCAAAGGGGGGGACACTATTTCGCAGGCTGGGTCCGTGCACGGCTGGCGACATGTTGCACGGCGCGGCCACTGCAGGCCGCCGCCATGAGCACGTGTGGCCATGGACCCAGCAATTCTCCCGGCCATATCAGCAGCTAGAGCCGGGTGCTCTACACTGCTTGGCTACAAGCCCCCAGACAAAGGGAGGATCGGTGGCTGTTTTGCGCCGAATGTTCAGTTGTAAAACGCCATTGTTCCCATGCCGGCGTGAAGACATAGCCTCAGAATAGGAGAATCCATCTCAGTCACATACTCTCTCTCACTCCCTCACTCTCTCTCTCTCACTCACACTCTCTCTCTCTCTCACTCTCTCTCTCTCACTCACTCTCTGGCCAGGATGCTCCGAGCCTCCGCGCCGCAATCGTGTTCGGCGCAGGAGCAGAGAATGGGGCGTCAGACCTGCGATCGGGTCCGACGCCTTCCCGTGATTCTCTGGGAACGAAGAATCGGCGCCAATCGCGTGCGATGGTCGGCGTGGCTCTGCTTGGGGGCCATTGAAAGAGACCCCCCTCGGTGATTCTCCACCGGCAACTGGCCGGCGTGGTTCACTCCTGGTTCCACCCGGTGGGCACTTGGAGTGGTGGCTGCGGACGCATGCGCAGAACTGCGGTCGGAAGTGCAGGGCCCCGTATCGGCAGCCGGAGATGCGTGGACTACTCCAGGGCCCTGCTAGCCCCCTTCAAAATGGAAAATCACTCTGGACTTCCTAGTAAAAATGTCCAGAGTGATTTGCGCCCGTTTTCTCGTGGGCGTGGGGACATAGCGCCATTATTAGAGAATTCCGCCTTCTTTCACTCACACCCAATAATTTTAGAGTGGTTCTAAATGCTCTTGAATGGAGGATAAGGCCTACAGGCTTGTGAAGATATTTAATTTCTCAGCCATTCAAAAGACAGACTGTGTCAGTGTAAGGTTAAAAAAACTCAAACTGCAAAGTTATTTAAATGACCACCCTTTTTTAAAAATAGACAGCCGGTATCAGTGACAGTTGAAAAAAATCTGTTCTACCAGTTTTAATAGCTGTTTGTTGACAATTCCCCAAGAGCTTTCATTATGTTAGTATTGATGCTTGGCTGCTTTCCACAACCTTCATTGGGAATCCGAAGTTTCTAATTTGTTTGGCAGCTCAGGTGGTTATTAAATTACTAGCTGTCTTGATATAGGATTATGAACACAAGTCAGTTAATTTTTTTGTAAAGCATTAATTATTTGCGGGGATTGAAATGTTTTGAATGGCTGTTCATGAATGAAAGTTTTTAAATATAGTGAAGGTTGTAATATATTTTCATAACTTTATTTAATTTCATTTCAATCTGTCTCCTGAGGTCTGCGCATGGTGAATACTCAAGGAATCAAGGGTGTGAAGACAAAAGGTGGTTTGTGGGTTGGAATTAATTGGCATGGTGGCTGTACGGAGGAATGGGGTTGATTCACAGCTACCAGTGGTTATAGATGCTTTGATGTGGGACTATGAATCCAATGCTGGATATCATAAGGGATTGCACACTTGTATTAAATGTTTTTCCTTAAACAGCTTTAATTATTTGAAGAAATGTAAGTGGAGTAAATTTGTTTTACTGTTGTGAAGTCTGCAATTACCTTTTATTTTATCAAACATTATCTTATCTCATCTCTCCATGGGTCCTGAGGTCCTTGGTGGATACTAGGTGAGTTGGCATGGTGGGTATCAAGGCAAAGCATGATGGGTGCAGGAAATGGGCTGGCATGATTTGGTGTTAAGTTGGCATAGAAGTTATTGTGGTGGATGTGATTCACACCGGATTATAATCTGTATACATGTGTCTATATTGTAAGTGCAGTTGCACTACCTGTCCTCCAGGGGGAGTAGCTCTGGGAATGCTCGAGTTGCTCTCCCTTGGCTCTGCCCAGGACTCCTCCCCAGAAGCTGCTGTATAAAGATCAGTGCCACATGGTCAGCCGGTCAGTTCACCGAAAGTTCAATGGCTAATAGGCTGGTTCTGTTGTGAGTATATTAAAACCGCTATTCTAATCCTACAAGCACGTGTCCGTAGAATTGTTGGTTCCAACAGTTATAAAGGGCCAGAGAGGCATCGGTTGGCATGGAGAGTATAGGTCTGGGGGCTGGTCGAAGGTGGGGTAAGCAACCCAGGAATAATGAGGAGGATGCCGGATTCATTGAGCTGGATGGAGTGCCTGTCTCAAGGCTTCAGTTGTGCCTAAAGTTTAAAAATATAGAATATAACATGAAACATCCATCCAGCCTTCAACCCTCATCTCTCCCCACACACCTCTTACCGCATCCATGCCACCTCAGGCCACCCCACCCACCAATACATTTCATACCCTCCAAGCTATCTCATGCCCCTCTACCCATCGAATGATCCCTCATATCATCGATGCCACCTCATGTCCCTCCACTCACGTTGACAGTTCCAATCGGTTTAACAGTAATGAGTGTATGGACTTTTTACACACATTTATGCCTACTTTTAACAATTTCCAAAGGCGCATGACCTCCACCAAAAGACATCTGACCTACTCCAAAGGGCACCTTACCTCCTCCAAAGATATCCCAGGATCAGATCCAAAGGAATAACTTCTCTCCCCAAACGTGTAGCCTGGCTATCCAACCGTATCCACAAATTTCAAACTTCTCTTGCCAGGTCTAATCTGCACAGTTCAGGCTTAACATTTCAGGCCATCAAAATCTCGCTTCAGTGTAGGCAGCTGATCATTTAAATGGCTAGCTGCCTCTGCAAAACACATCTGTGCGAAACACACCCATCTCCTTTCCCAGCTTTGGCAAAATGTGAATTGCCACGTTCAATGGTGAGACGTGCGGGGCGGGATTCTCCATCAGCTGAAGCTAAAATCGGGAAATATGATTGGGCGCAGAATTGGTTCCGAAACTGAAATTGCGGCAGGCGCTGATTGGACGTCAAAACATCAATTTTTCATTACCTCGATAGCGGCGATCTGGAACGCACATACAATAAATGCCTTTGCATATCATTAGTGGGCCCAACCCAGTATTCTCCAGGGCCTCCACGATTCACTGCCTACGATGGGCCGGATTCCCGACGCGCAGTTCAATTAGGAAACTGTCATTGTGGCTGATAAGGGAGAGAGAGGAGATAGGACACAGAGAGACATGACTGTGAGCTGTCAGGGCGGACACTGGGCGGGCTGGCTGGCGTGGGTGGGGGCCCTGCCACAGTCCAGGGAGGGGTGTGGTGACAGGGGAATGGGTATTTGGGCCGGCGTGATTCCCCCCCCCCCCCCCCCCCCCCCCCCCCGCCGCGCCCCCCCCCCCCCCCCCCAAACAAGACTGGGCAGTGCCCAGGCATGGAACACCACTACCGCAGCGCAAACTGCAAGGCAGCCATCTTGCTGCGCACCCCACTGATCACCCACCTCGGTCTCTGGTTCTGCAGCGTGACACCCGGCCATACAGGTGCCCCCACTACCCCACCCCGCACCCTACCTTCCGCCATACCCCCACCACCCAACCAACTGCCAGCCGCCAGCGGGGCATCATGCGGCCCATCCAGGGCAATGACCTTTCACCCCCTGCAGACAATGGATATTGGAATTCAATTAACAATAGTGGCCTTCCTCCTAAGGCCATCTAGGATGCTCCATTGCCCAGTCGGCACAATACATCCATTTCAATGTGAACTGAGCCCAACAGGATGCTAGCCAGCAGAGTTCGCTGCTATTGACGGGATACCAGGTCCAGGGGGTGATCGATGGGATGCATGTCCCTCTATGAGCACCTGCAGATGATAGGCCGCTCTACACAAACCGAAAGGGGTTCCACTCTATGAATGTGCAGCTGATATGTGACCATCAGCTGCGCATCATGCGTGTCTGCGCCGGATACCCGGGCAGTGTGCACAATGCCTTCAACCTGACAATTCCTGACACGTTCAAGACACCCCACTGACTGGAGGGTTGGCTTCTGGGTGACAGGTTATCCGCAGCGTTCACAGCTGATGACGTCTATCCAGAGACCAACGCGGAGACCCGCTGCAATGATGCCCAGGCCGCGATCAGGAGCATGATCGAGTGGTGCTTCGGCCTCCTAATGATGTGGCTCAGGTGCCTGGTCCGCTCTGGAGGGGCTCACCAGTATGATGCTGAGAGGGTCGTCCGCATCGTGGTGGCCTGCTACAACCTCCATAAAATCAGGCAGCAAAGGGGCGAAGTGCTGGAGGAGGAGGATGAACGGCGGTCCTCCTCTGAAAAGGAGGATGTGGGGTAGGGCGAGGATGGGCACGGCATAGACCCGAGGCAGGCACAGGAGGTTGCAGGACATGTATGCCAGGGCCAACGCACATGGGACGCTCTGGACGCCTCCAGGTTCACTGACTATGGGGTGGACTGGCCAGGCACACGGTCACCACATCCCACCTCGGCATCCCCACTGTCTGTAACCTCCTCCATGATATATACCTTCAGCACTACGGGGGTGTGGGCCCTGGGTTGGAAGTAACACCAGGTCTGGTCCATGGCATGGAGGAAGATGACAACCCGCTCTGCGATGAGCTCTGGTGCTCCACATCGGTTGCAAGTCTGACTCCCGCGCACGGTATGACTTACCACCATCCACCTGAATAATCCCTGCATGTGCGCTGGACATTCCATCACACCGTCCCATTGGATCACTGGGGAGATGGCGGTGGGGACAGCCGGGGGAGGGTGGGGAGCCCAGTATCCCCCCCCCCCCCCCCGCTACGCTCCCCCCCGCAACCCTCTCTGGTCAGTCCAACTCACCCCTCACACCCATCTGACAGAGCACCGAGCCACGTTGTGTGTTGACAGATGTTTAATGTGCACAAATATGTACAGATAGGTGCCCTAGCCCCTCTAACTAAACTGTCTCCTGCACCCGTGCCAACTTAACTGTTGTCTAACTTTTTGGACTTATGGGCCCGAATGTTACATCTAGATGGATCCCCAGACAGTACTCAGGAATGGAGGCTGCCTGCTGTGACTCCCGCCCTGCGACCTGGTTCCCCGTTGGCGGCCGGTTTCTGGGGCAACCAACCTGGATGGGCCCGGCTGCTGTTCGTGTGTTCCATGTGGTGTGGTACCGCCCTGTTCTGCCCGCTGCCCACCAGATGCACGAGGGACACGAGTGGGGGGGGCGGAAGGGAGGGGGGAGCCGGGAGACTGACTCTCTGCGCTGTTCAACGTCACGGTGTTACCGTCATGGTGCTCAATGGCCTCCGGGCTACTCCATGGGTCGGTGTTGGGAGCAGAGCTATCCCCTCAGGCTCCACTGCCACCTGGCACTGCCAGTCCTGGAGGCCCGCTCTTGTCTCGACTAGGGTCTGCATATTCGCAGCCATGGGGCACAGGGAGTGGACCATCGCCAACTGGGACAGTGCCACATCACCTGATGACTGTGCCACCACCTTCTGGGTTTGTGTCACATCAGCCAGTGACTGCGCCATCTCCCTCTGGGACTGGGCTACCTCCCTCTTGTGCCTGTGCCACATTGGCCGGCACCTGGGCAATGCTGCCAATGTTCTCAGCCATGGCATGCTGTGACTGGGCCACGTTGAGGAGCGCTGTTGCGATTTCCAGATGGCTCTGGCACATGCTCGCCTGTGAGGCAGCAGCCTTGTCCTGGGCTTCGACCAACACCTACACAGAATTCCCAGGCCTTGGACAAGCTGATCCATAGTCAAAACCATCACCCCAAGGCACCCGTGCGGTGTTGGCCTGGGTGGCACGCATGGTCAGCACCACCTCCTGCTCCTAAACGCGGACGGACTCCTCCATCAGCGCTTGCAGATACTTGATGTTCACCGATAGTCCCTCATGTAGTCCCTGGCTCTGTGACTTTGATGGGACTGTCCGGAAGCCTGAAACCCCTCATGAATGCAGCAAGTTCCTGGGGTTGTTCCGCCCTCCGGCCGTATGCCCCGTAGTGTGCTCGTACCTCCACCTGATGTACTGGAGAAAACAACATTGTTAGACAGTCTGACCATTGCATGCAGCTCAGGAGGTGGGCAGCAGGTGGCCTCAGTGGCCAGGGCACACGATCATTGCAGCCGGTATGAGCGCCGACATGTAGGGCAGAATGGAGATTCGGCTGCCCTCTGGGTGTGACGGGGTTAGTGCCAGGGGCACAGTGTTGCCTACTCATGCTGGCTGTACTGAGGAGGTTGTGCAGTTTTTTACAGCACAGCTGGCTGGTCCGGATGGTGCTGCTGGTGGTGCTGAGCAGGTGGCAGCCTCCTTCCCAGGTCAGGGTACAGGGTGGCCTGTCTCTCCTCCACCGCATTCAGCAGGGTCTCCAGCTCGGTGTCCATAAACCGTGGGGCCGCGTATCTTGCTGCCACCATGTAGGCTGGGATGGTGTGTGTGGGAAGTGAAGTGTGTATATGAGGCTGCAGCTTGTCGGCCTACTGAGTGTCAATCATGAATCTGGCTGTGGTGAATGAGATTCACACGGTATTATAAGTTACCAATGTCACTCTGTTCCCATTGTATATATGTACCGATATTGTAAGTGCAGTTGCACTACCTGACCACTAGGGGGAGTAGCTCTGGGAGTACTCGAGAGTTTGTACTGGGCTCTCCCCTTGGCTCCGCCCAGAACTCCTCCCCCTGGAGCTGCTGTATAAAGATCCGTGCCACAGAGCCAGCCGGCCAGTTCATCGAAAGTTCAACGGCGAACAGGCTGGTTCTGTTGTAAGTATATTAAAATCACTATTCTAATCCACCAGCACGTGTCCGTAGAATTGATGGTTCCATCACTGGCAAATCCAGCACCATTTTTCATTGGAATCTATTGTGTTCCACGTGGCGCCGGTGCTAGTCCCTTAACAATCGCTGAATAAATCCAGGTGCGGCACCAGTTTTGCTGTCATGGAAGTCCACGAATCCTGCCCCAGCCTCAACACTTAAGTCTCAGGAATGGAGAATCCTGCCCACAATTTTCAGCCACTTCTGTTGTTTTCTTGCTTTCTATTTTTTAAAAGTGAAATAAAACCCTTCAAATCTTAGCAGTTTAGATTAGTGCACATTCATGTAATTCTCAGCATGAAAAGAGTGTACCATCATTTTTAACCCCAGCTGGTTTATATAAATTACAATGTATTTTTCAGTCAGATTCCAGACCAAGCTAACAACAGCCATCATCTGGTACCTAGTCTTGTAAACTACTGTATAAGCAAATAAGCAAGTATTTAATTCTTCAAGTAACAGGACAAGCTCATAGACTCATCAAGGCTGAGGCAGCAAGTTAATCAAGCTGTCCAATTTGTCGGGTCCCACACAGTCAATATTCAGAATTAACTTGAGAGCTTGCTGCGCTAGTCCTACAGCTGCATTAATCTATTCCTGACATTTCATTGGATTTCATCAGAGTCAGCAGGACTCTTTCCAAAACCATCCAGTGACAGATGAGAGTAGGCATTTCTCAGTTTTCATCTTGCTCCTTTAGCCAGATTATTGTTTTCAGTATATTGGAATCGCTACATCCAGGAATACTAATTGATGGCGCCTCTTAATTGTGTTAAAGATTAAAGTTCAACCAAATTCAAATGCTTTGGAGTGGCGTTTCTCTGTGGACAGAAATGACGCACATGCCAGATGAGCATTTATATCTAATTCTTTTGTATGCTGTCTGGAATGGTACATCACACATTTTCTGCCTGTATAAGCCTGCATTAAAACATGTTAGTAACAGAGCTGCCTATTTCAATTAAAGTTAAAACTGAGCATTGAAATTTGTTCTAGATGTTTCCTGGCCAAAGCATTTAAGTTTTGTCCACTGTATGGATCGCATTAAGATGTCAAGCGAGTTGGCAGCAGACGTTACAAGGAACAACTCAACTGCAGAATCAAAAGAAACCTGTATGTAATTCAGGGCTGAAAGGCACTATCAACATATTTGTTGTTCATTGCGCATTCAAAGGAATTTAATCCCTGGAAATAATAATAATCTTTATTATTGTCACCAGTAGGCTTACATTAGCACCGCAATGAAGTTACTGTGAAAATCCCCTCGTCGCCACGTTCCGGTGCCTGTTCAGAATGTCCAATTCTCCTAACATGTCTTTCGGGGCTTGTGGGAGGAAACCGGAGCAGATGGGTACACTAGCAAGTCTCATGATGATGAACGTCTTCTTCTATAGACGAGAAGCAGCAGATTAGGTACAGGGAGGCTTGATGGTATAATAAGGAGGACCTGCTGCTAACCAAGGCAACATGACTACCACAGATGGTAGATTTACGTGAGTTTAACGGTCAGTCTTTTGTATCTTTCCTATTCCCCCTTTCAAATCCCTGTTTGAAGGAGCCCATGTGGCATTCCATGCTGTCTCTCAGGATCAGGTGGTCAAGTTTAATCCACATGGGGATTTTCCAGAAGGTGGTTATTTTATATTCTCAGCCACCTTTGACTGAGTGTTCTTACTTCTATTTTTAAAAAAACATATGTCTCCCTTAAAGTTCAATAGACCTGTATGTAATTCAGAGCTGAAAGGCACTATCAACATATGTGTTGTTCATTGCGCATTCAGAGGAATTTCATAATTAGTTTGGTGGAAATAATAATAATTTTATTATTGTCACATGTAGGCTTACATTAACACTGCAATGAAGTTACTGTGAAAATCCCTTAGTCGCCACATTCTGGCGCCTGTTCAGGTACACAGAGGGAGAATTCAGAACGTCCAATTCACCTAACAAGCACGTCTTTCGGGACTTGTGGGAGGAAACCGGAGAACCCGGAGGAAACCCACGCAGACACGGGAGGAACGTGCAGACACCTCACAGACAGTGACCCAAGCCGGGAATCGAACCTGGGACCCAGGCACTGTGAAGCAACAGTGCTAACCACTGTGCTAACTTGCCGCCCAAATCAGAATGTGGTGGTGAACAGGGGAAAAACCTCTCTTTGGGGCTGACTAACAGAGTTTCACAAGTATGTGATCTTACTACTTGCATTGTATTAAATCATTTTGAAGACAGTGATATTAAATTTGATGATTTCAACAAGTTATATCAGCAAATGATGGAGATTGATAGCATTCAAACAAATATTGCCAATTAAGCAGATGGCTCAGCAATTACTATTAGCTTTCTACTGATCAGCCAAGGTGATACACCTCTGAAGGGAAACAATGGAATATATTTTTGTGTAAATGGGATCTCATGGAGAGGTAGGCAAAGAGGAAAATACAGCTGTAAATGCTAATCATATAAACCATTCTTTGAAAATACCCAGACAATGTGACGCTGTTAGCAACAGGGCTAATGAGGCACTCAGATGTAATTCGATTATAGGTCAAAACAAGTTATTCTAATTTAGTATAGATTAAGCTATATTTGGATTATTAAGTGCCTTTTTAAGCATCCTGTCTTCAAAAATTCAATAAAGGACAAGGGCTAGTCAGGAGTAACAAGAATAATTTTGGGATAACATTATATCAAGAAACTGGAGAAAATTAGGCCTGAAGGAGCGATTTGGGTAAGTTTTCTTTTTTGCTCCCAGGAGTTTTCATTTGCAAGGCATTAATATTTTTCCTTGTGAAATATTAATGGGGGCAGTAACCGATCATTATTTTGTCCCTAAAGACGTTCATGATCAAATCTGGACAAATTACACTTGATTCTGATGTTGATGGTTTTAAACTTTAGAAGTGCTCACCCTATGAACCACCCAATGACATTAACCCTGTTGCTGGACTTCCTGGGCGGGAGCACGATAGCACAGTGGTTAGCACTGTTGCTTTACGGTACCAGGGTCCCAGGTTTGATTCCTGGCTTGGGTCTGTGCGGAGTCTGCACATTCTCCCCATGTCTGCGTGGGTTTCCTCTGGGTGCTCCAGTTTCCTCCCATAAGTCCCAAAAGATGTGCTGTCAGGTGAATTGGATATTCTGAATTCTCCCTCAGTGGACCCGAATAGGCGCCGGAGTGTGGCAACGAGGGGATTTTAACAGTAACTTAATTGCAGTGTGTTATGGGCCAGGGTTTAGAGAACCCCAAAGTGTATCATGCAGTTCACCTGACCCACAACTTTTAATAGATTGTGGTATGGGGAGCACACAGCCCATTCTACATGTGTGGTACAGCAGAAATGGAAAGGTATTTTTAAAAAACAAAACAATGTTTATTCTAAGTTAACCTTTTTAAAACATAGTGAACATCTTAGCAACCATCAATTCAAATACAACGCCCAAAGAATACAACACTAGGTAATCCTTAATAACTTCCCAAACAACATCCAGAAGACAAAAGAAACACCTTTTAACAGAAGCACATTAGGTTTATATTCACTACTGAGAACATTTATAATTCTGAATTCACCAAATGATCAAGAGATAGTCTTTTCATGGCAGAGAGATCAACAGTACACCTGCTTTGTCAGGCTTCAGCTCCAACACTGAAAACGAAACTAAAACACACCCTGCTGCAAACAGCCTAAAGCAAAAATAAGAAGCTGACAGACAGCCCAGCTCCGCTCACACTCTGACATCACTGGAGTAATATGAGCAGCCAAACATTTCTTAAAGCAACATTCTCATGACAAGTGTTAATGTAATCCTACTTGTGACACTAGTAAAGATTATTATAATTTTTAAAGTGTTGAAGCCGGGATGGAACCAATGGACTTCCACGACAACTAAATTGGAGACGGTCCTGGAGCACTTCATGATCCGTTAAAGGGCTATCACCGACGCTATGTGGAACTTGATCAATTCCAATGAAAGTCGGTGTCTGATTCGCTGGAGTCGGGATTGGCACACGAGAGGCTGACAAGCTGCAGGTATATATATCAGCACTTCACTCCCTGTTGTGTTCTGTTGTCTTGCTGATGCAATGATTCTCGCAGAACTGCTAGTGACTTACTTAGAATGAAGATTTTTTATTTTTTTAAATTTTTTAAAATAAATTTAGAGTACCCAATTATTTTTTCCAATTAAGGGGCAATTTAGAATGGCCAATCTACCTATCCTGCACACCTTTGGGTTGTGGGGGTGAAACCCACGCAGACACGGGGAGAATGTGCAAACTCCACACGGACAGTGACCCAGGGCCGGGATTCGAACCCGGGTCCTCAGCGCCGTAGGCAGCAATACTAACCACTGTGCCACCGTGCTGCCCTAGAATGAAGATTTATTGATGACCAAGTGGAAAGGTATTATACAGAATACTTTGCAGACTTAGATGCTCTGGAACTACCCGATGTGCGACTGTCCTGGTGGATGGCTGACTACCACCTGATGAGCCTGCCGCATCACGTGACCAAGTTCTGACGCCACCAAATGGTTGGAGGTTGTACTGCCGTCTGCATACAATATCAATTACTAGCATATAACCGCACTCCCCACACATTCTCTTCCCAGCTAACAAGATGGCAGCACAGAGAGTGGCACCCCCCGGTTTGTGGATGTCATGGAGGAGAGGAGGGCCATCTTGATCCCCGGGGTGGGAAGGAGGCTGCCACCTGACGCCGTACACCGGGCCTAAGCACAGGTGGCAGAGGTCATGAGCGCCATGGGCCCGACTGCCAGGACTGGACAGCAGTGCAGGAAGAAGCTGCTCCTCAGGGAGGCCAGGGTGAGTAACCAGCACCATGCCCCTGGCACCCAAGTCCTGTCGCGCACACCCTTAACCACCTTCCCACCCCCACCCGGAGGGTGACCTAATCCCACCCCCCAGCAGTGAGTGTGCTCACCACCTTGCACCACATGCCAGCACCCATATCGTCCATCATGGTCGGATGCCTTGGCCACATGGGCCATCAGCTGCTGACCCTTGTGCTGCACTCGACCAACTGCCTAACACTGGTGCTTTCAGTGTTCCCCGTGTGGTGAATGTAACTCCGTAATTCACACTGTATTGTATATACATGTGACCATGCATTTGTAAGCACAGTTGCGTTGCCCGACCACTAGGGGAGTAGCGCTGGGAATGCTTAGGAGTTTGTACAGGGCTCCACCCTTGGCTCTGCCCACGACTCCTACCCTGGACTGCTGCATAAATACCAATGCTCAGAGCCAGTCGTTCAGTTCATCGAGAGTTCAATGTGGAACAGGCTAGCTCTGTTGTAAGTAGATTAAAACCACTGTTCATATCTTAAAGCACGTGACTAGTGAATTGATGGTTCCATCAATTTAATCTACTTAAGAAACAGTCAGGATCAATCATGGAATCAGCCCTCAAGCCTGAGGGACTGGAACTCGACCCGCAGGATGCAGAGACAAAATACATTTTTTTGCATTGGCTGCGGTGTTTAAAAGCCTACCTGGCGGAAGCAGGCACCGCCAAAACAACAGAGGAGCAGAAACTGAGCCTACTGCATGCGAGGGTGAGCCACAGAATCTCTACTCAACCCTGGAGAAGCCAGCACATAACCGCACAGAGAGAATACATGAGAGGGGACATCGGACCTGCAGCCAAACACCATTGTGGAGCAGTGGGCACTGGACCTGGTTGGTGGGCACGGATGGACAGCAGTCGCCAAGGCGGAGATCCCGCAGCCCATAGTGAGGCAGGTAGGAATCAAAGAGGGAGTTTGAGGGGGGTGGGGGGAGGCCGGGGATTGGTGATCATGAGAGGGTGTGGTCGGCCGGGGTGGGTGAGTGGGATGTGATGCTCATGACATCGACAGACCCCCCAGTCGGTTAACCTGGAGGAGTCCCGTGCACGCCGGTCCTGGTGCACACGTTGTGCAGCCTCCTGTGCCTACCCAGGTCCCATGTCCTGCCCGTCCTGGTCCCCCTCCACATTCTCTTCATCATACACAGCATTCATCCCCCTCCTCCAGCACATTGCCCCTCTGTTGCGCAATGTTGTAGAGGATGCAGCAGGCCACCACAATGTGGGAGACTCTCCTAACGCTATACTTGAGGGCCTCTCCAGAGCGGTCCAGGCACCTGGCCCCCACCTTCAGTATGCCAAGCACCACTCGATCATGCCCCTGTTTGTGGCATGCTCGCTGTTGTAGCGGGCCTCCGCATCAGTCTGTGGCCTCCAATAGGCGTCATTAGCCATGACATGGATAGCCCCTATCGCCCAGGAGGCAACCTTCACCCGGGGATGCGCCTCAAACGTGTCAGGAACCATCAAGTGTGTTAGGATGAATGTGTCGTGCCCACTGCCCGCACATCGGGTGCAGACGTACATGATGTGCATCTGATTGTCACACACCCGCTGCACATTCATCGAGTGAAACCCCTTTCGGTTTGTGAAGACCGGCCAGTCATGGGCCGATTCACATAGGGTGAGATGCATCCAGTCAATCAGCCCCTGGACCTGGGACATTCTGGTGATGGTGGCAAACCCCACTGAAATGAAATGAAAATGAAAATTGCTTATTGTCACGAGTAGACTTCAATGAAGTTACTGTGAAAAGCCCTTAGTCGCCACATTCCGGCTGCCTGGGCACCCTGGTGGGCTCAGTCCTCATTGAAGTTGATATATTGTGTCGACAGGGCATAGAGGGCCTCCATGATGGCGCAGATGCACCTGTGCACAGAGGTCTGTGAGATCACTGACCGGTCCCCGCACAGCGGGAAGGACCCCGTGACGTAAATGTTCAGGGCGGTGGTGAATTTGACGGCCACTGGGAGCGGGCGTCTCCCCCATACCCTCGCGGCACAGGTGCACCATCATCTAGCAGATATGCTGTACGGTCCTGCTGCTCAGCCGGAGTCTTCAACAGCATGCTCAGTCCGGCAGGTCCTCGATGGGCCGAATGGATGAATTCTGCTCCTATATCTTATGACATGTGCTGCCGGTACACACGAGGCCTAATGACACGCCACCTTCCCACCTCCTACTCGGCCTGATGGGTGGCTTTTCATTGGCTGCCTCCTGTTCCTCTTGGACAGGCCCTGCTGTTGCAGGGTCCACCCTGTGCCGTTTTTGCTCGTACAGTCCTGCTCACCCAAGGCTGCGGCAGCTGGGATGAAGGCCACCATTCCTGGTTGAACTCCAAATTCTATTGTCTGCAGGGGATGAAAGGCTGACGTGTTAGTATGGTACGTACCCCCACGCCCAACCAGGTCCAACAAGCTACACGTCCCCGACCTGCACTGCAGCTCCTGCCTCTGCATGTCCCCCTCTCTCCCCCCCCCTCCCCCCACCCCCCCCCCCCCTCCAGCGGCTGGACCGGCAGCCCATGGTCACGCCTCTGAGACATGTTCAACCCCCCCTCTCGTCCTCCGCAGCCACAGCGCCTGTTTCCCGATTTTTAAAAGCACAAGTGAACCTCGCCATTGGTAATACCTGCTGACAGAGGTGGAGCTTTGCAGGGACCTCGGAGAATACTGGGTTGGGCCCGTTAATGATATGCCAACGACGTTTACTGTATGTGAGGAATTGAATGCATTCACACGGCTGGCGAGGCACTGGAGCATAACATTCTGTTGGGCACCCAGTCGAATTTCAGCTGATTGGCGATTCTCTGCCCAATTGTGTTTGCCAATTCTGGTGTTGTTGGATGGAGAATCCCACTCCCTGTGTTTCTGCTGCATGGAAGAAATATTTGATTTACAGACAGGGCATTGTTTAATTTTTTGTTTTGGAGATACACTGTGGATGTCAAGGAGACCCTTTTGTGGCAGCACCTGCACAATGTTATAAAATTCCTCGCATAGATTTGGTGACATGTTGTTTTGACCTTCCATGAACCTGCAAAGTTCAATAGTTCAATGAATTATGCAAAAATACAGGGGCGACATGAATAGTATAAAAATGTGGCGGCAACTTTCATGAAATGAAAGTATTCTGATCCGGTCATGAGATAAGGGTGGGATTCTCCGGTCACGTTCGCCCAGCGACCGGAGAATCCCGCCCGGGGTCAATGAAGTTTTCCATTGTCAGCGTCTCGCCCATGGCGTTCTTGTGGTGGGTGGGGCAGAAGAATCGAGCCCCATGTGAGAAAGCTGTGACAGTTGACATGACTATTCACACAGCCCTGGGGTTTCTACATGATTTCTGCCCAGATGCCCACTTAATTTATCAAGAATCAAACAAAATAGTGTTAAAGGTTGTGGATGTTTAATCATACCTGAATGACACGCATGAATATCCATAATTGTTTACATTGGAAAAGAAGTTCAGTTGCCTGAAACATTCCCCACATCAATCTGGTCATAAGCCCAGGTTAGAGTAGCAACTTTCCATTGATTGCTCCCATTTAGACTGTTCATCACAGTGTGTTCAGAATGTCGGGTACACAGGCATAAGTGCTGATCAGTGTTGTCCTAACCTACAGTGGCCAAAGATGCATTCAAGCTTTACCTGTTCCTGCTTTTGCTAAAATAGCTTGATTTACATTATTTTTAATTCAGTCAATTAATTTGACTTCCATACATCAAATGACTGTGGCCAGCATTTAGCTGAAGCCAAAAAGCCTGCTGTAGTGCAATAAGTATCTATCAGCTACAGCTGATAAGTTACAAACGTAACTTAAATCATCCTCATATTGAAAGGAATTTTCCTTTCCTGAGTTTTTATATGAACAGATGCCAGATATTTGAGCCCCCACTAACCTTATCCAGTCATAAATTGGATTATATTTGCTTTTGCTGAAAATACCATCACAGAAATGCACTTCTGATTTGTCTGGCATGCCATTATTAATGATCTCAGCTACTCATAATAAGGGAGATTTTGTACTAATGAAATTGTGCAGAAATGTTGGTGTACCTTTCCCTGAGCAGCAACAGCACACTATCCAATAGTGAGGGCATTTTGTCTCCTCTACGTGAAGCAGGATCACCATGCCATAGACTGCAAATAAAACAAAGCCCCCGAATGGGGAAAAGGCACTCAAAATGCTAATATACTTTGAGAATTGTAAGGAGATCATAGACTGTCCAGGTCCTAATTTTGTACAAATCCATATTGAGCTGGAAAAAGTGCTCCAAATAGTGCAGGAAGTAAAGTCTGCCTCAGTGATGAGTGACATATCTGGTGTAAAATAAAACCCAAAGCCCTGACACATATATTAAATATAAAGCACCATTCTGCTCTAGGATTGTATTACATTCTTCAGTAGTCACTGCTCAACTGCCTAACCTACTTAAAATCCGATAACACTTCAAACCATCCACTTGCAATAAAAGAGTTTATTCAGCTCTTCATTGGTTTTGTACAGCTTGATAATCCAGAGAACACAAATGAATCAATCTATTGTAATATGAGTAGATTAGATCGTTAACAATGGCATGCCAGACAAATCAGAAGTGCATTTCTGTGATGGTATTTTCATTATCTTAACAGAATTTATTGCTTGATCTTCAGCTACTGAGAGCTCCTGGAGCATTTAAGCTGCAAAATGCAAAGTAAGATTACAATAGGTTTTGGCAAAAGATGAACAATCATAATGTATTTCCATTTCCCTAGTTCTATGACAAAAAGTTCAATAAAACCGACAGGATCATTTTACTCTTTGGAATTTGTTAGAAAATCATCTTTACTTTGAAATAATTTTTATCTTTTTAACTGTCTTCTCAGCCTAAATTTAACCCGTTTTTTGGGGAGCTGAATCCCGATCCGATATAGTAGGCAGGAATTACAAGGTCTTATGAACCGGATATGTGCTGCCTGCCATCCGTAATAATAAAAAAATCCACTTGCAGTGTGATGCTCGATCAATGACTCCAGAAGCGAGATTGGACAACAATTGAAGGCTTTATTGGACTAGATGTTTCCCCCAGCAGCGCAGGTACAGAATGCAGCAGCTGGGGAGACACAGGCTCTTATACTCCGCCTTACTGGGCGGAACCAGCAGGCAGGCTTCATCAATGATCTTGCTGTCTCAGGTACCTCCCACACAATGGTCTTACAGCATCAACCTGGGTACCGTAATACCCCTAATAACGACTACCACACAGTGCCCATATATATCTGATACAAATGTCACCGACTTTACAAATTCAATAACAAAATTTTAAATATTCCTTTACAACCAGGAAATAATTAATGCGCTTTTTGATATGTTGTTTATTTTTTTGGTCTGCTGTTATGTTTTTTCTCAGCATTTTTAGGAACCTATGTTATTGGCTAATGAAGAGCACTTGAGGTCATTGTTAAACTCGAGCTCACATCTAAGTATAATGAAAAGCAAATCTTCAAGATTCCTTTTGTTACCAATCTATGGTGTTTCTAAACTAAAATTGTACCCCTGCCTTAATGTATTCATTCTTGTGATTTCAATGTGGAGTTATATGCATGGTGAAAACAAATAATGTAATACTAACATTTAAGTCACATTTTTAATTCATGGACTGGATTCTCCAGTCCTCAGCTACGTGTTTCTCAGGGCCATTTGCTGGTGGTGGGTTTCTATACTCCCGCCACTTGTCAATGGGATTTCCCATTCACGCTAACCCATGCCATTGCAAAACCCATGGGCAGGGTGCTCTGCAGCGGGAAAAGTGAATCACAATGACTGGAGAATTCCAGCCCATGTACTTCAGGAAAATTAAATTTGGCACCCCTCCCATGATCATCTCTCTCATTCCATAAGATATACCTGAGAATTGCTTTCAATGAGGCGAATAACTCATCCTTGAGTTTAAAGCCAGGACCCTGCTGATAGCATTCCACAACACCTCAGGTTACACTTACCTATCACGCCTGTCATGGCTCATTTCTGTTTGGTATCAGGCCTTAGCATTTCCATTTAAATTTCTCATTCTTCTGGTTAAATTGATTCATTGCATTGTGCCTCCCTATTCCTAAAACTCCCTCCACCTAAACCCTGTCTTGGCCCTGCCGATGTGGATCTCAGTGTCCCTTCAACTCCACCATTGGCAGTTTCACCTTCAACTACTATAGTCCCATGCTCCTGAATTCTCTGCTTCACCAATACCTTTCTCACTTTTTTATTTTTTAAGTCCAATTGCTACAACAACCAAAATGCCCTTCTCTACCTCTTTACTACATCACAGCTTGGGGTTTCAGAGAGTTGGACTGGAGGCCTTTAAATATTGTGGATGGGACCTGGATGCTGAAGTTCTACCCCTATTTCAAACAGATCCTATTTTTGCCGGTGGGGGAAAGGCCGGTCCATAAATCACACGAGCTAGAACTCACACTTAGCAGGGCCATTTGAAATTAGTGCAGAATTCAAGAAGGTGAAAAATTGACTGCTCCAAGGACCTGCCCTTTGGGAGTCATGAATTGATGGAAGAGACACAAATGCTCTTGAAGGGCAGATGAGTTCTGTTTAAGTGTAATGAACTGCAGTTATTTAAATCACTAGCCCTTTAAACATGAAAAAGATAGGCTATAGCTGTCAGTTAAAGTGAAATAAACCAGGCACTCCTGGATTGCATTGATTGATAGGTCATCTAAGACAGCTTTTGAGAAAAAACCTTACTATTCGATCCTACAGTATCAAAAGGCTTTATTGTTGACATTTTCCAAAGTCTCTTATTATAGCTGGGCTCATTTTGAATGCATGGCTCAGATTCAAATGCTCCAAAGTCACATATCTCAGTGGGAGGATGGAGTGGGGGGACAGGTTTTCCCTGTTTGGCTAATCAAAATGCTTCATAATCTTGAACACCTCTTTCATCTCCTAGATATCCTTGTTCTTATGGGACAAACACTTACTTTCTTTTACACCCTCCTTGTAAATAAAGTTTCCAGTACAATATTTGTGAACCTATTTTATGTTCTCTGTGTTCTTCTCAAAATATTACCCATGTTGGTGTGCAGACCATGAACTACATGCTGAAAGGTGGGAACTATCTGAAAGAACGTGCCTGCAAAACTGCAAAATTGTTTGCAATGACAACTTGGAAAAGGAGGTAGACAATTAAGTAATGCCTTTTCAAAGATGTATTCAACACCCTTCCCAAAAAAGTGCCAAAATGAACTGGATCGATAGTCCAACCGCCGTTTAACCAATGCACAGATGTATTATTCTCTCTTTTTTATTTTTTGTATTCTCAAGTTGTATTCATAAATTTAAGGATGCCAAATGGTATTTTATAGCTTTATCAGTTTGTCACCCAGCTTTAAAGATTTGTGCCTCTATATCCCAAATTTTTCTTCCCTTCTATTCCTTTTAAGGTTCAGTATATTCTTTATTATTCTTCCTCTAAATTGAATCATTTCATATTTCTTTTCACGTACTTTCACCAAACAGTTTTTTGTTCAATCAATTCACCTGTTTATGCAGCTGAAGTGAGTTACTGAACTCAGTTTTGGTTAGTCTGCACCTTTTCATATTTTGCCCTCCTATATCCAAGATCAGAGAAATACAGAGAAAAAGGATGACTCTCCCACTGACACTGAGGAATACCATTACTCACATGCCTCGAACATGGGGTCTATTAACCTCTATCTGTCTTCTGAACTTTATTCAACTTCCTATCCATGCTACTATATTCCCTTCATTGGTTACCTTTTAAAAAAAAATTCCATTTATGGGGATGTGGGCAGCATTGGCTCGGCCAGCATTTATTGGTGATCTCTAATTGCCCTTGGGAAGGTGGTGGTGAGCTTCTTTCTTGAATCCCTGCAGTCCATGTGGTGCAAGTACACCCACAGTGCTGTGAGGGAAGGAGTTCCAGGATTTTGACACAGCGATCGTAAAGGACCGACAATTTATTTCCAAGTCAGGATGGTGAGTGGCTTGGAGGGGAATATCCAGATGGTGCTGTCATCTACTGCCTTCCTCCTTCTGGATGGTAGAGGTTATGGGTTTGGAAGGTGATGTCTAAGGAGCCTTGGTGAGTTCCTGCAGTGCATCTTGTAGATGGTCCACACTACCATTGGAGGTGAAGTAAGTGAATATTTGTGGATGGGGTGCCTACCAAGTGGGATGCTTTGTCCTGGATGGTATTGAGTGAGTGTTGATGGATCTACACTCATCCAGGCAAGTGGAGAGTATTCTATCACACCTGACTTGTGACTTGTAGATGTTAGACAAGCTTTAGGGGGTCAGGAGGTGAGTTGCCCACTTAGTATTCCTAACGTCTGAGCTGTTCTTGTAGCCACTGTATTTGTGGGCTGAGTCCAGTTCAGTTTCTTGTCAATGGTAACCCCCAGGATATTGATATGGGGAATTTAGCAATGGTAATGCTATTGAATGTCAATGTTAAGGGGCGATGGTTAGATTTTTTTCTTGTTGGAGATTGCCGTTACTTGTCAATTGAGTGGTGCGAATGTAACTCTCCACTTGTCAGCCCAAGCCTGGATATTGTCCAGGCCTTGCTGTATTTGGACATGCTTACTTCATTATCTGAGGAGTCGCAAGTGTTGCTGAACATTGTCTAGCCATCATCAAACATTCTCACTTCAGACCTTATGATGGAAGGAAGATCACTGATGAAGCAACTGAAGATGGTTGGGTCTATGGCACTACCCTGATGAACTTCTACAGTGATGTCCTGGAACTGAGATGATTGACCTCCAACCATCATCCTTGGTGTGAGGTTTGACTTCAACCAGCTCCAATTACAGTCTAAAAGCTATAGTGTGGAATGGCAACCAGATCCAATTATGGAAACTTATGAAATTAATTAAGTAAATAAAGTGATTTGTAACTAGTACTAAGAAGAATTATCATAAACACCAAGGTGCCCAGGTGGCACCAGCTGGCACAGGCACTGCCAGGGTGCCAAGCTAGTATTTTTGCGTGTGCACAATCGGGCTGGGGGCAACTTGCTTGTATTTTCACATCTAATAAAGCAGGCAAGTACTGAAATGAATACTATTGACATTAGTTCGTTATTTGTCATTTCACATTTATTTCCTATTTTTGAAGTTTGTGTATTCCTATTCAAATGCTGCTGCATCATCAAAGTTGAAATAAATATTTGTAAAATGATGACTACAAAATCTTTCATTGGCAATATTTTAAGCTCCAGGAAGAGGCTATTTTATTCTCCTTTTAAAATTTTGAAGTTAGTCAAGATCACAATTTTGTTGGTTATTGAAGAGGTGGACAATGCAGTCGTGCACGGGAGATGTCTGTATATTTTGGGGTGGAAGATTGGATTTGGGTGGGTGACATTGGAGGGTGAATGGAGGGAAAGGGTAAGGTGGGACAGTAGGGGTATTGAGGAGTCTGGGTCTAGTCAGTAAGGAGATCAGCATGGGTTGGGGCATTCTCCCCGTGTCTCCAACACACAGATGTGTAGGGTAGTGAGATGGCCACACTAAATTGCCCGTTAATTGAGAACAAATAATTAGGTACTCTAAATTTTCAAAAAAATGTAATAACTAATCCATCTCTCGACCCACTTCCTTTAAAACTAGAAGTGGATGGCAGACATTGGGTGGGAATCATTTCTAATTTAACCTATTTCCCCACCAGCTCCTCTTCTGCCCATTGTGGGTGTTTTACAATACTCCTCTGATGTCACTGAGAAACATTTGAGTTTATTAAACATTAACAACTATTTCAGAACTGATAGGGGATATCTTTTAAGGATATATGAACAGGAAAGGTGCTATTAAACTAGAAGTGAAGAGATATCTAAACCACAAGGGAAAAAAATAAAGCTAACTAATCTTATCTAATAATGAAGGGAAAATAGATGAGGATAACATTTGTACAGGAATTTTGTTAACAAGAGGGATATAAGGTAGAACAATTAAATCAAATTGCCTGGTTAGAATTGGAACAGACCAAAGTTATAGCCGAGACGAAAAACATCATCTGACAAAGAGTAGTGTCAAAATAAAGCAAAACAAAAGATATATGTGTCTGTCTTGCAATATGCAGATAGTGGGAGTTGGAAACAATTGTTTTCTAAAAAGATCTAGACTTTACAGCACTAATAGAAACTAGCTGTAAAGCAGATAAGAATAGAAAGAAACACATTGGGACACAAGCTGAATGCATAAATATGGAAGAAATTAAAGAACACAGTTAATTCCAATACAGTTACAATTCCCCTCCCAATTCCCCTCCCAATTCCCCTCCCCCTCCCCCAAGGGTCTCCTTTCCTGACCTGCAGCTAGGCCGGGGTTTTTATACTGCTGGGGCACTCCTTGTTACAGGGAAACCCCACCCTCTAAAGGGGAAGGCCTGCTTGCCTTAAAGGGGAAGTTCATATTTTGAGAAGTTCTAGGGAAATCGTATGGTCCTGAACCTGGGGTTATACACTCCTCCCCGCACCCCCCCCCCCCCCAAAGTCCAGAGCAACGTCCACTCCATGGGTGCGTGCGCAGGGCCTTTCGACCGTTTCGCCTACAGACACCGTTCAGGTGCAGACCTTGTGGCCTCAGGAGGCGTATATCGGGCTGGGCAGTGGCATTTGCGTGGCAAGCGTCTGGGCGCTGGCGGTAATGCTGGCATGGCCATGTGAGCCAGCACGGGCACCTCCAGCGGTGGCAGAATGTCCATCTCGGTTTCCGATTCGGAGCTGGGCGACTCTTTCTCCGGCATCTCCGTGTCCTCAAAACGTACCACTGAATCCTCCACAACTGGCGGAGCCAGGTAAGTTGGCTCTCGCAGGGCTGGCCAGGGCAGCGGTGAAGATGGCGGAGCCGGGACGTCTGAATCAACGGCCGGTACAGTAGGAGCATCCAGCATGCGGCTTTGGAGATTGTCCACATGCTGATTAGACTCCCGGTCCTATGTCTGTATTTGGTTATAAACCTCATCTGTGTTCACAATCACGATGTCCGGGATCCAAGCAGCCCCACTGCCAAAGTTCTGGACATGTACCGCATCTTCCGGTGCAAACTCACACAGTTGCCTGTGCTTCCTGAGTTTGCCTCAGTTCGGCCCTGAGCATGGTGGACTTTTCCGCCAATATCCTGAAGGACTAGACTCAAACAGGTGAGGAGGCAGCGACTCATCAAGATCTCAGCTGCCGCGATGTACGTCGCGACATGATGGGTTGTCCAGTAGCAGAATAGGAATCGTGCCAAAAAGGTCTCCCAGGATCCCGATGTTTGTTTTTTCACGCCAAGCTTAAGTTTGCACTGCCCGCTCAGCCAACCCATTTGAAGATGGGTGATATGGACCAGTCCTCATGTGTCGGAGCCCATTGGCAGACATGAATACTGCAAATTCGGCACTCGTAAACGCCGTAGCAATGTCCGATACCTGCACCTCGGGTATTCCGTGCGTGCTGAAAATGTGCCGGAGTTTCTCTGTAATGGTCTGGGCCGTCGTTGCCTGTCTCTTTAGGTCCTCCATGCATTAGGAGTGGGCATCGACGAGGACGAGAACATTGCCCCTTGAAAGGGGCCCTCAAAGTCTGTATGGAGACAAGACCCCCGACGACCAGGCCATTCCTATGGGTGGAGCGGCGCTGCAGACATATTTCAGAGGAATAGAAAAAATAAGAAAGGAGGTGAAGGGTCAACATGGGTAAAGAAAGTACTTGCTTACTGTAGGGAAAATTCAGGTGGATAACAATAATAAAAATAATAGCTTATTGTCACAAGTAGGCTTCAATGAAGTTAGTGAAAAGCCCCTAGTCGCCACATTCCGGCGCCTATTCGGGGAGGCCGGTACGGGAATTAAGGATTATAGAGTCAATATGGTGGAAATTGAAAAATAAAACAAGGTTTATTGCATTATTAGGGGGTATTGCAACTCACCCTTTTCTGAGGAGAACTACTTTGATGTGATGGAGACCTGAATGCTCTGAGGATTCCTTGAGCAACACAAGTCCTCATGGACAGGCAGTTGTTCTTACCAAGGTCCTGTTCTGCAGTGAGACGTGGACTGTGCATCAGAGACACATAAGAGCTCCAGAGCAATTCTCTCACCAATGGCTCTGCTTCATGCCCTGGATTCAATGGGAGGACCATCAAACAAATGCTAGTATCCTTCTTGAAGCCAATTCCACAAGCATTCAGCCAAAATTCCTTCTGATGGGCTGGACA
The DNA here is from genome assembly GCF_902713615.1 of Scyliorhinus canicula. Classification (NCBI taxonomy): domain Eukaryota; kingdom Metazoa; phylum Chordata; class Chondrichthyes; order Carcharhiniformes; family Scyliorhinidae; genus Scyliorhinus; species Scyliorhinus canicula. The sequence continues at coordinate 99,666,621 of NC_052150.1, forward strand.
TTTTATCCGGAAAACTGGGCTAGATTCTCCGGTCCCCCAGCCATTGTTTTTCGGCGACAGCCTTCACTGGTGGTGGGATTCTCTGTTCCCACTGCGGTCAATGAGATTTCCCATCAAAAAAACCCATGCCACCGGGAAACCCATGGGCCGGGTTGCACGGCCAGGTGACCAGAGAATCCCACCGCCAGCGAACAGCCAGAGAATTTCAGCCACTGTCTCTCCCTCCAGGTCCTATTCCCTTAACTCTCAGGGGCGGCATGGTCACGCAGTGGTTAGCACTGCTGCTTCACCGCATCCGGGAGCTGGGTTTGATTCCTGGCTTGGGTCACAGCCTGTGTAGAGACTGCATGTTCTTCCCGTGTCTGCGTGAGTTTCCTCCAGGTGGTTCGGTTTCCTCCCACATTGCAAAGATGTGCAGTTTAGGTGGATTGGCCCTGCTAAATTGCCTCTTAATGTCCAAAAGTTAGGTGAGGTTGCTGGGTTGTCGGGATAGGGTGGAGGTGTGGGCTTAGGTAGGGTTCTCTTTCGGGGGCTTAAATTTGAGGCTCGATGGACTGAATGGCCACCTTCTGCACTGTAAATTCTATGACCAGCATTCCAGGGGAAGACAAAGGAAATGCTTCAAAGACTTCCTGAAGCTCTCCTTGAAACACAGCAGCATTGACATTAATGACTGGGAGGAGGGGGTTATCAATCATCCAGAATGGTAACAACTTGTCCAACACCTAAATGATGAGGCAGAGTGCCAGTAGGGAAGAGATAAAATGAAGCAAATCGTGCACTCTGGATCCCATTACCACATGGGACATCCTGCCCATGCACGCGTCTAAAGGTCTGTGTGTCAAGGATCGGCCTTTTCAGTCACACGAGGATCCATGACAGAAACTTGCAACCCTGAGTAGCTATCATCCTCAAGTCATGAGGCAGTATAAGATAATGTTCCAACCTTCCAAATATTCAGAAGATAATGGAAGAGGAAAAATGCAGTCACATTAAAGACATGAGTATTAAGAACAAAATTATTGTTCTGGCAAATTTTAATTATCACCATCAACTGGGCCAAGCAGGTAATAAATGCAGAAAACTCAATGGAATTCCTAAAATGCATGCAACACTCAATTCTAAAGAAGTATGCTAAAAGACTCACAAGGCAGAGACATTAGATCTGGTTATGAGGAATGAGATTCATCTGATAGATGAGCTAAATGTGGGTGAGCATCTTGGGAGTACTGACCACAACGTAATGAGTTTTAAACTGAAAGTAGAAATGGAAAAAGTCAATGTGGAAACTAAATTACCAGATTAAATAAGAGCATATTTCAGAAAGGTGTGGAGTGTCTCAGCTGAGCTGAAGTGGAAAGAGACACTAGCATATAGGTCTGTGAATCAGTATGGGGTGTTTTGAATATATGGGGTAAATTCCTATCATTACCAACTGGTTTTTAATCCAGTAGAAACGGCCTGATTTTTGTGACTTCAATTAATAGAGAGTTGGACAGATTTTACAATAGGTGGACAACACTCTTGACATATTCCAACACCCGGGTGGTGGTAACAAAGATTTACCCCATGGTAATTTCAGCGTTAATCAAACACTCTCAAATTTTTCCTACTACTGATGTTGAGATGAGTGGTCTGTAATTACCCAGACTTGTTATGTCTCTTTTTTAAAAACAAGTGTACTACATTGGCCACTCTTCACTATAAAGAGACAGGCACTAATGCAATTCACAAGGGGGATTTCTTTAAGTTTTTATGTAATATTTGATGGTTTAATTTGCAAATTTGATTTGGAATGCGTGTTTTGTGTTGCTGTTTCTGTTTACCTTGTGACCAAGGGGATGATGTGATGGTCAGTGAGAATAAGGATGCTATCCAGTCACTTTGTCCATGCCATGGACACCATCTTGGAAACCTAATGGCACTCAGGGCATACAGAAGAGGACAATGCTAATTTTCTCCCCATAGATGCTGCCTGGTGTACTGAGCCCTGGTTCAAGCATTGTCCATAATTTGCTTTTCTTTTACGTTAAACTGGTTGATTTGCTAAACCCTATGAATTCATTCTTATGTACGCACTTCCTGTTAATTATTTTCAACACTTAGATGAGTGCCCCTGTTTGCACAGGAGAATGCATGATTCACATTTATGGCTAAAAGCAGCAATATGGGTAGTCTGTGGGCGAGCAAGAATTCACCCAAAATCTTTTAATAATCAGCAGTTAACTGATGAGCAACGCAACGTCTGGAATGCTTCTCTTGTGGTGATGCAGATACAGAGTTGGGGAGTGAAGAAGTGAGGAGTGGAGGGTGTGTGTGGAGAGAGGGCATCAGCTGGTGTGCTCCAATTAACCCCAGGACCCTGAAGTGTAAGAAGAAATCTTCGTGAAGACTCAGTAACTTTTTCAATCAAAGGGTGGGCCCGTATGAAGCAATAGTCTATCAGAACTCATTGTCTAGCATCATGATTTAGCCATAACAACTGCGTGAAGTCATGGAGGGTGGCTACCTGCAGAACTATCTTCAAACAATGAGTAAGACAATGTGAGAAAAACGCAGCGCACACCGTGCAAAAGTAAAATAAATGAAGTAATAGTGACAATATGTGCATGGTAAAATGTGTTGTCCTTTCAAAAGATTTTACTGATGTTTATTTCAAGTTTTCTGCTGTGTAATTTCCCGATCATTCAAGACCTAAATAACATGAAAGTGAATAAAAACATCTTGCATTGTATGACAGACAGGCAAATTGCAAAGCGTTCTGTGTCAGCAAGTGTAACACTGAAATTTTGGCAAGTTCTGCAGGCTTCCAAATTATAGTAATCTTGCGGTAACGAGAGTGGCATTATTTAATTTGCATTTCCTTCTGACTTGCTTTATTCATACATTTCTCAAAACCATGTCAACCTATGTCGCAGTCATTACAGTGCATTGTACTAAAAGTGCTTTGAGATGTTTTTGAGAGGGCCCAGATAAATGTTTTTGCTTTACCTTTCCATTTGATATAAGATCGGGTTCGATTTTCTCACTGACATTTCTGGGTAGATGGGAATGTCATCAGTTAGCAAGGCAGATATTTGTACTATTAGTGACTGAAAGGTTAGTAAACTTACTGAACTGGGGCAGCACGGTGGCACAGTAGTTAGCACTACTGCCTATGGCACTGAGGACCCGGGTTCGATCCCGGACCTGGGTCACTGTGTGGAGTTTGCACATTCTCCCCTTGTCTGTGTGCGTCTCAACTCCACTACCCAAAGAGGTGCAGGTTAGGTGGATTGGCCATGCTCAATTGCCCCTTAATTGGAAAAATATAATTAGGTACTCTAAATTTAACAAAAAATGTAATCTTACTGAACTTCTCCAGTTCCCCAACTCCTACCAACAAATACAATAATGGCAAGAATCTGACAGACATGGAGATCACCAGTTTGTTCACATGGTCCTCAAGGCAACTTAAACAATCACCTTGCCAGCCATTGTTGCATCAAAGTTGCAATACGTACCAGCTACACAATGCACTGCAACAAATTGCCTAGTCTTCTTTCACAGCAATTCCCAAAACCGCAATCTCTGCCATGTGGACAGTCAAAGACAGCAGGAATGGAAAAACTAAACCTCTAAGTCCCCATCCAAGTCACAAAGCATTCTGACATGGACACATATGGTTGTTCCTTCGTTACACAAGATACATATCACAGAAGCAGGTCTTTCAGCCAGCCAGTCCATGCAGTATTTATGCTCCACTTGAGCCTCCTCTGAACTTTCTACATCTATTGAATCTGGGTCAAATTCCTGGAACTCCCTATCTAGTAGCACTTTACCATGTGGACTGCAATGGTTCAAGAAGAAATTTTTGATGGTGAAAGGGCTATTAAAATTGCAGAATGGACTCTTGGTTTAATCGGCAATGACATAGAGTACTTGGAAGTGCATGGTAAAATAGCACGGCTTTGTCAAAGGGAGGTCATGTCTGACAAATCTGTTAGAGTTTTTTGAGGAGGTAACAAGAAAGTTAGACAAAAGAGAACCAGTGGACGTAATTTATTTAGATTTCCAGAAGGCCTTCTACAAGGTGCCACATAGGAGACTGTTAAATAAGTTAAAAGCCCAGGTGTTAAGGGTAAGATCCTGGCATGGATAGAGAATTGACTGACTGGCAGAAGGCAGAGAGTGGGGATAAAGGAGTCTTTTTCAGGATGGCAGTCGGTGACTAGTGGTGTGCCTCGGGTCTGTGCTGGGACCACAACTTTTCACAATGTACATAAATGATCTGGAAGAAGGAACTGAAGGCACTGTTGCTAAATTTGCAGATGATATAAAGATCTGTAGAGGGGCAGGTAGTATTGAGGCAGCAAGGGTGCTGCAGAAGGTTTTGGTCAAGCTAGGAGAGTGGGCAATGAAGTGGCAAATGAAATACAATGTGGAAAAGTGTGAGGTTATGCACTTTGGAAGGAGGAATTTAGGCATAGACTATTTTCTAAATGGTGAAATGCTTAGAAAATCAGAAGCACAAAGGGACTTGGGAGCCCTTGTTAATGATTCTCTTTAGGTTAATGTGCAGGCTCAATCGGCAGTTAAGAAGGCAAATGCAATGTTCGCATTTATGTCAAGAGGGCTAGAATACAAGATCAAGGATGTATTTCTAAGGCTGCATAAGGCTCTGGTCAGACCCCATTTGGAGTATTGTGAGCAGTTTTGGGCCCCACATCTAAGGAAGGATGTGCTGGCCTTGGAAAGGATCCAGAAGAGGTTCACAAGAATGATTCCTGGAATGAAGAACTTGTCGTATGAGGAACGGTTGAGGACTCTGGGTCTGCACTCATTGGAGTTTGAAGGATGAGGGGGGATCTAATTGAAACTTACAGGATACTGCGAGGCCTGGATAGAGTGAATGTGGAGAGGATGTTTCCATTGTAGGAAAAACTGGAACCAGAGGGCACAATCTCAGGCTAAAGGGACAATCCTTTAAAACTGAGATGAGGAGGAATTTCTTCAGCCAGAAGGTGGTGAATCTGGGGAACTCTTTGCCGCAGAAGGCTGTAGAGGCCAATTCATTGAATGTCTTTAAGACAGAGATAGATAGGTTCTTGATTAATAAAGGGATCAGGGGTTATGGGGAGAAGGCAGGAGAATGGTGATGAGATAATATCAGCCATGATTGAATGGCGGAGCAGACTCGATGGGCTGAGTGGGATAATTCTGCACCTATGTCTTATGGTCTTATGATAGATATTATGCCAAATCTTCATAAAAGATTGGTTAGGCCTCAATTTGAATATTGGGTGTGGTTTTCCACCGCATTGCGCCCGGCACTCATCCTATTGCTCTGGGTGCATAGCGGGAGAGGCCAAAAAGGACGCCGAGCACGATGCACCCGACCTGCCATGCGGCACGATGTGGATCACACCCTCACTGGGTGTAACCCAGACAAGCAGATTTGAATGATCCATTAAGCTCATTTAAATATGCACAGCCTGTTAGAGGCTGCATTCTCCTGGCTTCCAATAGCCACCAGCCACACAGGCCAGGCCTCACTCCAGCGTGAATTAGCACTGGTCTCTAAAAACAAAGACCAGATGTGATGACCACGTTGTGGTCACGGAGGTCATTGGAGCCCTGGGTGATCAGGAACAGAGTAAAACAGTGTAGGAGTGGTTTCAAGGCCTGTGCATTGAGTCGTCTTCCACGTGGGCTTTTCTCTTGTGGCTCAACTCAGTACGAAGAGCAGTAGACACATCAACAACCTGAAGCTTGCATTCATGTACATGAGAGACAAGACCTGGAAAGCTGCCAAGATCCTTCTGCAGAACAAAGACACATATAAGACTTTCAAAAATCAATAGACGTGATCCAATCCCTGAAGGTGCTATGTTTAAACTTATCCAATAGAATTGCAAGCAATGTTTAAACCTCACCCAATAGAATTGCAAGCAACCCATGATTAATGCCAGGATCCTCATCCTGACAGCTGTGGACAATCTCAGCATCCTGTGCTGATTGTTTGTGAGAAACAGAACAACAGAACCAGCACCCTGTGCTGTTTCACAAAGACAGGGGGCGGAATTCTCCGACCCCCCGCAGGGTCAGGGATTCGCCCGGGGCCGGCGTAAATCTCGCCCCCGCCGTGGCCGGAATTCTCCACCACCCGGGAATCGGCGGGGGCGGGAATCGCGCCCCGCCGATCGGCGTGCCCCCCGCGCCGATTCTCCGGCCCGCGGTGGGCCGAAGTCCCGCCGCTGTCAGGCCTCTCCCGCCGATGTGGTTTAAACTACCTCTGTGCCAGCGGGAGCAGGCGGCGCAAGCGGGACCCGGGGTCCTGGAGGGGGGCGCGGGGCGATCGGACCCCGGGGGGTGCCCTCACGGTGGCCTGGCCCGCGATCGCGGCCCACCAATCGGTGGGCGTAACTGTGCCGTGGGGGCACTCGTTTTCTTCCGCCGCCGCCAAGGCATCCACCATGGCGGAGGTGGAAGAGACCCCCTCCACTGCGCATGCGCCGGTGGTGATGTCAGCGGCCGCTGACACTCCAGCGCATGCACGGACTCACGCCGACTGGTGAAGGCCTTTCGGCCAGCCCTGACGCCGGGCGGCGTGGCGCCAAAGGCCGTTGGCACCAGTCGGCAGAGCGGGAGCCGCCTGAAGGAGAATTCCGCACCTTTGGGGAGGCCCGATGCCGGAGTGGTTGGCGCCACTCCGCTACGCCGGGACCCCGCCGGGTAGGGGAGAATTTTGCCCAGGATGTCAGAAGTAATGTCCTTCTGGTCAAGTTACCTATCCTAAGTCCCATTTGATTACTTATCACTGCTATGTCCTAAAAATACATGTTTAATGATTACTCAGTACTTGTTCTATAATCCATCTCAATCCTTAATAAAGTAGTGGCATGCTAACTATTCAGTTTTAAGAGGTATCATCGCTGAACCCCCCCCCCCCCGCTCCTTTCAGGCAGTGCCCCTGGTACCCAGGAAGTGTCACCCTGGCAGTGCCAACTGGATACTCTGACAGTGACAACCTGGCACTGCAGGTGTACCGGTTGGCACTGCCAATTTGTCAGAGTCAGTGCCCATGTTCCAGGTTGACACTGCCAAGGGTGGGCCTTGAGCATGACCATGCCCATAAAAGGGCGTTGAAGGTATTAAGGGGGTGGGGGGGAGGAGGTGATGGAGGGATAGGCCTGAAAGGGGGGAGAACTGAAAAAGTGTTCTTCTAGGTGGAGGAGCCCTGGCGACCCCAAAGAGCAGCATGCTCATTTGGGGGTGGAGGCGATGCCCCAATGCTACCAGAATGGATGGATGCGGGGCCGGATCACCCTCATGTCTGAGTGGTGCGGAGGGTGGGTTTGGTCACATGGACCTTTAGTGATGGTGGAGGAGATCGCCTTTCCAGGTTCGAGGGTTTGGAGGTTGCCCACATCTGGGGGGGTTCCCACGTTGGAATCTGGACACACTTTAAAAATGGTGCCCCAAACTGTGAGGAGTTGGTCTTGCTTTAGTTCCCCACTACAGAAGAAAATTTGAAGGGTGCAATCCAATGGCTACACTGCACCAGAAAAGCAGCTCACAGTGGCTGTCGAAAGCCTGGAGACCCTGCTCTCAGGAACTACCAGATCGCAATGTCTTGTGAGATTCAACTCAGCCTCACGAGATGTTACGATGTGAATCCTTCCCACAATGGGCGGGAACACTTTTTGGAAAATCTCACGTTAGAGTGAGGCAGTTAACCTCACTCTAATTTTAACTTGGGGCAGCACGGTAGCATTGTGGATAGCACAATCGCTTCACAGCTCCAGCGTCCCAGGTTCGAATCCGGCTTGGGTCACTGTCTGTGCGGAGTCTGCACATCCTCCCTGTGTGTGCGTGGGTTTTCTCCGGGTGCTCCGGTTTCCTCCCACAGTCCAAAGATGTGCAGGTTAGGTGGATTGGTCATGAGAAATTTCCCTTAGTGTCCAAAATTACCCTTAGTGTTGGGTGGGGTTACTGGGTTATGGGGATAGGGTGGATGTGTTAATCTTGGGTGGGGTGCTCTTTCCAGGAGCCGCTGCAGACTCGATGGGCCAAATGGCCTCCCTCTGCGTAAATTCTATGAAATAATGTACAGATTCGCGAGGTACCTGAGGCTTTGGGATCCAATCACTTTGCCTCAGAGACCTCGGTTCAATGCCTACAGCACTGGCCCCTGGAACAGGGACCAGACGGAATGCCACTTGTGAGAGTCTCCAAGGGGATTGGAGGCACCCAGCTGCATGCCCTTTTGGCTAGGTGGTGCTCTGGGCACTCTGGCGGGGCCAGCCTGGCACCTTGGCAGTGATACCCGAGTGAAATATGCAACTGCCAAGGTGCCCAGGTGGAACTGCCAGCTAGCCTGGACACTGCCAGGGTCCCAGGTTGGCACTGCCAAGGTGCCAAGCTGACAATTTTGTGCGTGCGCAATCGGGCTGGGGTTGTCTGGAGTGGTTGTTGGGGCGGGGGTGGGTTCTCTCCCATATTGCGTTCAGCCTGTGGGGGAGGGCTGCAATCATTTTGGGGGCCTCAGAAATCAGCAATCTCTCACTACACTGGGGAGTTCCGACAAGTGGAGCTTCTCAGTATACAAAGCATGTACAACATGGGGCTATGTGCGGCCTTGGCCACGCGAGCGCCTGGAAAAATGCGGCTAAACGCGCTCACTATGGGACTTTGTTCCCTTTTGGGAAAAATGCACCTTAAGTGTGACATGGGCACTGCCAGAATGCCAGAATGGCACTGCCAAGGTGCCAAACTGACATTTTCTGCGCATGCACGATTGGGCCGGGGGTTCCCTGCATGGATGTTGGAGGGGGGGGGGGGGGGGGGGGGGGGGAGGGAGGATGCAGGGGAGCCAGTGACCCTTATAACGTTATTTTGGGCTGGGGTGTGGTCAGGGGTCGCTTTGGAGATCTCAGAGATTGGAACGTCATTTATAATGGTGTCGCAATCTCTCACTACACGAGGGAATTCCGGCAAGTGGAGCTACTCGGTATACAAAGGATGTACTGAAGGGAGCTATGTGTGACCTCGGCCACACATTCTCCACTGAGGCCCCTGATACGACACATACAATACATACGTGTTGTATAGCCATGTGTTTCACACCACTGCGAGGACCAGCAAAAAAGTGGCTTAATGCGCTCGCCAGGGGACTTTGTTCTCAATTATTTGAATCGAGCCCAGAGTCATATTTTGGGAAAATCAAGCCCATTGTATCTGGGCACCACAGTTGAGGAAAATGTCAAGGGTTTGGAGATGGTGCATGATGTGTTGGGTATGCTGGGTCTGTAATGACTGCATTTACCAGAGCAGTAGAAGAGACAGGCTACCAACACTTGGAGAAGTACAACTCTATTTTATTTAACTATGAGCTGTTAAACATACTTGCACTGTGGGTCGACACTATGTTAGGCTGACTGAAGACCTATGGCTAACCTGACCAGACTATACTGCTAGTACATGGCAGATGTTCGTGTTACTGATTACGGGCTCTGGCTATCTCAGAGGCTGCATCCCGAATCAGCGGGAAAACTAGTGCCCTCTGGCTTTATGGTGACCGTGCCCTGTCTGGTGATTGGCTTCTGTGTTCTGTGTGTTGATTGGTCTTTCAATGTGTCAATCAGTGTGTGTCTATGCACCATCATATACTTGTGTGTATATTATGACATTTCCCCTTTTCAAAACAAATATGTGTACGTGGCAATAAATAGTGTGGTATGTGAATGTTCCTGACTATGTGGGGCATATGTGTGCATATTTACAGGACTATATACAAAAGTTCTAACATATTTACATGTGAAGGTGTCTAGTGCAGATAGACTGTATGTAACACAAAGCAGAACATGAATAACAGTATGTACAAACTAATGAATTAATAAACAAGGTAACAAAACAATCAGTTCATTAGTTTAGAGAGTTCAGAAATTAAGGCAGTTCATAAATTTAGTCTCTGTGGTGGGCGACGAATTCTGGTTGACCGCCTCAAGGGTGGGTCAGTGGCCGCCTGCTCGGGAATGGGCGGGACTGTGTCTGCCGCAGAGGGTGGCAACACAAAAGGTAGATCTGCAAGCTCTGTGACAGGCCTGTCCTGAGGGCGAGGCAGGGCATGACGGCCTGGCGGCGAGCGTGGAAGGAGTCGTTGTGCCCGCCGATTTCGGTGAGGAAGAGAGTCATCCTGTAGACGATCCAAAAAGGACCTGGGGGCCACTTGTTTGAGTACCACAGCGGTGGCGGACCAGCCACCTTCGGGAAGTTGGACACGAACCTTGTCATCAGGAGCAAGAGCAGGGAGATCCGTGGCGCGGGCGTCGTACGCTGATTTGTGTTGTGCCCGAGACAACTGCATTCGACGCAGGACCGGAAGGTTGTCCAAATCTAGGACATGAATGGCCGGCACCGTCATTCGCAACGTGCGGTTCATCAACAATTGAGCTGGTGACAGGCCAGTGGACAATGGAGCTGACCTGTAGGCAAGTTAGTGCAAGGTAAAAGTTGGATCCCGCATTGGCCGCCTTGCCCAGGAATCATTTGACAATGTGCACCCCCTTCTCAGCTTTGCCATTGGACTGGGGGTAGTGGGGACTGGAGGTGACGTGTGTGAAATCATATCGCCTGGCAAAATTGGACCACTCCTGACTAGCAAAACACGGGCCATTGTCAGACATGACCGTGAGAGGGATGCCATGGCGAGCGAAAGTCTCCTTGCACGCACGGATGACCGCTGTCGATGTGAGGTCGTGTAGCCTAACTACCTCCGGGTAGTTAGAGAAGTAGTCGACTATGAGGATGTAGTCCCGGCCTAGCACATGCCCACCTTGGTCCATGGCGGCGACACCAGCTCATGGGGCTGCAAGGTCTCCTTTGGCTGAGCAGGCTGGAATCGCTGGCATGTCGGGCAGTTGAGAATGGCGTTGGCGATGTCCTGGTTGATGCCAGGCCAGTAGACTGCCTCATGGGCCCGCCGGCGGCACTTCTCCTGCCCCAGGTGACCCTCATGGAGCTGCTCAAGGACGAGTTCCTGCATGCTGTGCGGAATGATGATCCTGTCCAACTTTAGCAGAATTCCATCTACCACTGCCAGGTCATCTTTGATGTTGTAGAATTGCGGGCATTGGCCCTTGAGCCATCCGTCTGTCAGATGGCGCATGACGCGTTGGAGCTGAGGATCATTGGCTGTTTCACGACAAATCTGGATGAGTCATTCGTCTGTGGCGGGCAGGTTAGATGCGCAGAACGCAACCTGAGCATCAATTTGGCACACGAAGCCCGACGGCTCGCAGGGCGTGGTGACAGAACGGGAGAGTGCATCGGCGACGATGAGCTCCTTACCCGGGGTGTAGACGAGTTCAAAGTCATACCACCTGAGTTTAAGGAGGATGCGTTGCAGGTGCGGCGTCATGTCATTAAGGTCGTTTTGAATAATGTTAACCAATGGCCTGTGGTCTGTTTCGACTGTGAATTTAGGGAGTCCATAGACATAGTCATGGAATTTGACAATTCCCGTGAGAAGGCCCAGGCACTCTTTTTCGATTTGCGCATAGCGTTGCTCGGTGGGCGTCATTGCACGCGATGCGTATGTGACTGGAGCCCATGAGGAGGTGTCATTGCGTTGAAGGAGCACTGCTCCAATGCCGCACTGGCCCACATCAGTGTAGATCTTCGCCTCTGTGGCAGGGTCGAAGAATGCCAATACCGGGGCCTTGGTGAGTTTCGCCCTGAGTTCTCGCCATTCTTGTTCATTGGCGGGGAGCCATTGGAATTCGGTTGTCTTCTTCACCAGATTTCGGAGAGCCGTGGTGTGGGAGGCGAGATTGGGGATGAACTTTTCCAGGATGTTGACCATGCCCAGGAAGCGGAGGACCTCCTTTTTGTCCTCCGGTGTCTTCATGGCATTAATGGCCGACACCTTGTCAGCATCCGGCTGCACGCCAAACTGTGAAATGTGGTCTCCTAGGAATTTAATTTCTGTTTGACCAAAGGAGCATTTGGCTCTGTTGAGGCGGAGGCCATGCTCATGGATTCTCCGGAAGACGCGTTGGAGGCGATCAATGTGTTCCTGCGGGGTGGTAGACCAGACGATGATGTCGTCTACATATACCCGAACCCCTTCAATGCCCTCCATCATTTGCTCCATTATTGGGTGGAACACCTCCGATGCTGAGATGATGCCAAATGGCATCCGGTTGTAACAATACCGGCCAAATGGGGTGTTAAAGGTGCAGAGCTTCCGACTGGATGCGTCAAGTTGTATCTGCCAGAACCCCTTGGATGCGTCCAGCTTTGTGAAAAATTTGGCGCGAGCCGTCTCGCAGGTGAGTTCTTCGCGCTTTGGGATAGGGTAGTGTTTCCTCTTTATGTTGCGGTTCAGATCCTTTGGGTCAATGCAGATGCGTAATTCGCCGGATGGTTTCTTAACACAGACCATGGAGCTGACTCATTCAGTTGGTTCTGTTACTTTAGATATGATGCCCTGGTCCTGGAGGTCCTGCTGCTTGAGGCGGTCCTTTAGGGGTGCCGGTACCCGGCGAGGTGCGTGAACCACAGGCGTAGCATTTGGTTTTAAAAGAATTTTGTACGTGTATGGGAGTGTGCCCATGCCCTCGAATACACCGTGGTATCGAGTGATGATGTTCTTCAATTGTGTTTGAAAGTCGGCGTCCGGAGATGCTGAAGCCTCAGCGGGTGACAAGGAGTGAACAAGGTTTAAGAGCTTGCACGCCTGAGCACTGAGCAGGGAAGCTTTAGTGGACCCTACTATCTCGAAGGGCAGGGTGGCCTTTAAGGAACGGTGCGACACCACAAGCTGGCATGAGCCACTGGCAGCAATGGCATTGCCTTTGTAGTCAAGAAGCTGGCAGGCGGATGGCAGGATGGTAGGCTTAATGTGGAGGCTGTCGAGGTCAGACCGCGCAATGAGGTTGGCTGAAGCGCCGATGTCCAGCCGGAATCGGATGCGAAATTTGTTGACCGTGAGGGTGGCACACCACTCGTCGTCCGGATCAATGCTCAGCACTGGGAAGGAATTGACTTTTTGTCTCTGAAGCACCTTGTGTTTGGTGATGATGCCCACCCGGAATGGTGCTTTGAGATCCTCGGTGTCAGGGTCCGGAATCGTGTCAGAGTCGGAATCGGTGACCGGTGGCTGGACGGTCCGGACGTCCCTGCGCGGCTGGTGGGAGCGATGAGAGGTAGTTTGTTGAGCAGACCTGTATTGGGCTGCATAGTGGCCAAGCTTGCCACACTGGAGACAGCATCGGGGGTTCGCGGGACATTGTCGCTTTAAGTGGTTGCATGTCGTGACGTCAGAATGTTCAGTGCGCCACCGCGCATGCGCGGTGCGATCGTACATATTGGGCGCCTGTGCAGTTCGGTCTTTGGTCTCGCCGTCCCCTCGGTCGGTGCGCGCATGCGCGGGAGCCAGTGAAAAGCGTGCGAAATGGCCGCCCTCATCGAGGCTCAGGCCCTGGAGCTGTTTTACGGCCTGCACCTACTCTGCCTCATGGGTGCCTTGCCGCGCCATCTCTGCCGCTTGAATGTGTGAGTATCAGTTAGTGGTCATGCAGAACACAGGTCTCGATGGCTATAGCAAGGGTGAGCTGTTTAACTTTGAGGAGCTGCTGGCTTAGGGGGTCCGATTGCACACCAAAAACGATCTGGTCGCGGATCATCGAATCGGAGGTGGAGCTGTAATTGCAGGATTGCACGAGGGTGTAAAGACGGGTGAGGAAAGATTTAAAAGGTTCATCCTTACCCTGCTGACGCTGTTGAAAGACATCGCGCTCAAAACTTTTGTTGACTTCGATGTCACAGTGACTGTCGAATTTGAGCAGGACTGTCTGGAACTTGGACTTGTCCTCACCTTCAGCGAATGTGAGGGGGTTGAACATATGGATGGCGTGGTCCCTGGCCGTGGAGAGGAAGAGAGCAATCTTCCTGGCGTCTGAGGCAGCTTCCAGATCTGTAGCTTCGAGGTACAGTTGAAACCTTTGTTTAAAAATCTTCCAGTTCGCAGGTGTGGGATTACTAATGTATCTCTACAAAGTTTTATTTTAGTTCATTCATGGGATGTGGGCATCGCTGGCAAGACCGGGATTTGTGGTTCTTCTCAACTTGCCTTTAAGAATGTGGCAATGGACTTCCGGTGGCGGCCACGGAGTGAGCGGTCGCAAATTTGGTAGCTCCCGCTCAAGGTGGAATTTTGCGGTCCTTTCCCCATCTGAGGGGTGAAAGATTTGGATGGAAAGAGGTGTAGGAGTGCCAGGGGAAGGTGTGGTGTCACTGGTGGATGGATCCACGAACTAGGAGTCAGTCGAAGGGAGCTGTTGGAGCAGGAGAGTCTTCGAGGTGCGGCAGTGGTTAAGGTGGAGGAGGGCAAAGGACCTGTTCTACCTGCCCAGTGGTCAATGGAGAAGCTGGTGGACTTTTAAATAGTAAGTTCAGCCAGTAGTGAGTGATGCCCTGGGGGACCTGACCAAGGTGATAGAGCTGCTCAAAGCAGGGCTTGACCGAGTGGAGCAGAGGCTGCAGTCCCAGGGCCTGGCGATCCAGAAAGTGGAGGAGCCGGTGGGGAAGCAAGAGGAGCAGCTCGCCTCATTAGTGGCCAAGGTGGGGGTGATACGGGAGGCCCCAAAAGAGGCTGAACGGGAAGGTGGAGGATCTGGAGAAACGCACCAGAAGGTAAAATGTGAGGGTCGTGGGGATGCCCGAAGGCATCGAAAGAGCAGAGGCAGGCTCGTATGTGGCCAAATGTTGGAGACGTTGATGGGGGAGGGGGCCTTCGGCTGGCCTGTGGAGGTCGACCAAGCGCACAAAGCACTGATGTCGAGGCCGCAGACAGATGAGTAGCCAAGGGCCATGGTGGTGCGGTTGCACCGTTTCTTGCACAAAGAGATTCTTCAGTGGGTGAAGCAGACGAGGAAGTGCACCTGGGAAGGGATCGAGCTGTGGGTGCATCAAGACCTGGGCGCAGAGCTGCTGAAGAGGAGGGAAGGGTTTAATCAGGTCAAGGCTGCCCTCTTCAAGAAATGGGTGAAGTTTGGAATGATGTACCCGGCTTGCTTCTGGGTTACTTTCCAGAAGTGTGAACATTATTTTGGTACTCCAGAGGAGGCAATGGAGCCTTTGAGGATGATGGACTGGCAGGAGAAGGAGGACACTGAATTTTGGAGGAGGTGTGAGGAGATGTTTTCTTTTGGTTGTTCTTGGAATACCCCCTCCCCTTTGAAATGTTTTGATGGGTTTGGTGGGGGGATGCTTGGGGAGCATCAAGGGTGAGTGCACCTTTTTCTGATTCTTAGTTTCTTGGAGGAGTGTGGATGGGGGGAGGGAAATCAGAGAAGGTAGGAGGTTTGGAGGCCTTGGGCGGGGCTGCGATGCTAGCTGGGTGGGCTAGTTAACGGGTACACAGTGGGGGGTGGTCAGGAGGTAGGTACAGGGGATGGGGATAGGGTTGTTGTTTTGTTTGGTGGAGGGGACGGGGCTGCCGACAAGGTTGTGATTGTTGTGGCGCAGTTGGAAAGGGTGAGATGACAGTGAACATCCAAGGGAGGGCCTGAGGGTCGGATGTCACGGGCCGGGGGCTGGTCCAAAAAGAGATTTGGTGTTCGCGCACTTGAGGAGTCTGAAAGCAGACGTGGCTTTTCTACAAGAGCCAAATGGACCCATGGAGGTTTTGGAGGCCGAGTTTGACAAAATTTTCGTATTTCTCCCATGTGCACTGGGTGTATTCCTGGATTGACTTTTTTGTGGTGGACAAGCTGTTGTTAGCAGAGATGGTTGACTCGGATTATTCGGTGATCGTAGTTTCTGACCACAAGCTGCACTGGGTGGATTTGCGAATGGGCTGGGGGAGGGGGGCACGTGCACAGCAACCACAGAGGAGGCTGAATGCGGGGCTGTTGGCGGAAGAGGAAGTGTGCGATCGGGTGAGGGCTGCCATTTGGGGGTATATGGAGCTGAACAACACAGGGCAGATCATTGCCGCCAGGCTGTTGGAGGGAAACATAGGGAAAAGGCAGAACAGGCAGAGATAGCAAGGCTGGTGGAATAGATTCTGAGGGTATGTTGCTTTTCAGATGTCGGAGAATTAAGAAACCGGCGCCGCTCCCGATTTTGGCGCCAAAACGGATTTTCGCCCCATTGCTGAACCCGAGTTCGGCTTTGGGGAGCGGAGAATCCAGCCACTAAGTTCTTTTCAAAATTCGCTCCATTTTGGATGGCATCAACTATGGCTATCTCTCAGTGTTTCAATCTTGAACCCTGAAATTCCCAAGTACTCAAACACCAAGTCACAAGCACAACTTCAACATTTTGACAGCTCACAGAACAGAGGCACTTCTTGGATCTTCAAGGCTTCTCATGAGCCTTCTTCACATAAAATCTATTACCTGTCACCCTTCTTCTATTTGCAGCCTGTTTCTCTGCTCCTTTCTTTTTCCTGTTACTGTCCCCTGTTTATGTGCCCCACCGAGAACTCTTTGTTTTTGGACCTTTCTTTGATCCTCACCCTTTGAGAATTCTCCATGTCTTTTCTCTCTGTCCCCTGCTTGGACATGCGTCTTCAATGATGCTCCACTCACAGTCACCTGACCTTAGTTTTCACACTGTTTTTCTTCATGTACATGAGAGTGAAGAATGTGAAATTCGGAGAACTGCGGATGTGCATCCCATTCTCAGAATGCGCAGGTGCAAAAGCTTTGAGATGCATCAAACCTCTGCTCTCGACTTGATGAGTATAGTTTTCATTACAGAGGTCTTTCATTGGGCACGTTAGGGCCTTAATGGACACAAAGGCAAACAGATGACCCCAAAACCCCGCTGCTTCTCCTAAAATGCCACACAGGTCATGGTGTTTGGGTAGGAATCAGGGATGCTGCCCAATGGATTTAACAAGCCCCCCCCCCCCCCCCCCCCCCCCCCACCTTCAATACCACTGGCAGGGAGTGTAAGATCAAGTCCATAATAACTTAACAATCTTCAAGGAGCTCAAAGGAGTATGAGCAGTGCTTGTTTAATCCAAAGAAGGGAATTATTTTTAGTTATTCCATTCTAACCATAAGAAGAAAAGGAAAAGGAGCAGCAGCAACAGGTGACTGGACAACATGGCAATGCCACTGTAGGGAGAACACAGAGATAAAATAAGCCTTGTTCCCATCCTTATCTGACTAATAGCACAGATAGGCCATTAGTTTCTACCTCCACTTTTTAGAGGAGCGCTACTTAAAGATCGCGGGCGCGATTTAATATGCAAAAAACAGAGTCCAGTTTGGGCATGTATAGCAGTGCCGAGAATTACCCCGCTATCAAACGTGACACTGACGGTTTTTGTGGCCTCGGTTGGGAACGCCCCATCAAGGCAGCACTTACCTCATTCCTAAACGCTGTTCGATCCTTCGACTCCTGCTGCACCTCCTCTGCAATCTCCAGACCCTTCCACTGCCCAACGTACCTCTTAGGGGGTTCTCGAGCAACCCCCCTCACCCCACCTCTTAAGGGCAGGGCACCCTGTACCCAATCACTGGCATGGGCAACCTGGCACCAGTGCACTTTGGCACTGCCAACCTGGCACACTGGCAGTGCCTCTTCCAGCCTAGCAGTGCCACACTGGCAGGGCCATGAGTGCCTAAGTGCCAGGCTGGAAATGCCAAGGAGCCCACATGCCAGCAGGAGTGCCAGGGCACCACTCTGCCAGAGCCCGACCACCCAAAACCATCAATGGCCTTGGCGACCCCTCCCCCCCAGGTGTCGTTATGCCTGGCCCATGTTTGTTAGACCAGTGCTAAAGGGTGCTATGGTGAGGTCTCCCAGGTAAGGCTGTTAATTCCCGGGCCTTGGGAGAATCTGGCCCAGACATATTTAAATCTTGTTCGGAGTATCGGAAATCTCACGCGAGGCCTCTTGTGAGATTTAATGGCCCAGTTGCATTACCAGGTTGGGACATTTGATTGCGCCGAAGACTTGCTTCTCCAGGAGGCCAGCATGAGCACTTTCAACAAGACTAGCAAACCAGTATTACATTTAACATTATATTTTCTGTGGCAGTCAAGGAAATTATGACTTCTGCCTTCTTAGTCTCTGGTTCTTTCTGGATTGCAAAGAAGATATCAGCAGAATCAATGTACAGTATTGGTCACGTTATTTAAGGAAGGATGGAAATGCACTGGAAGCAGCTCAGAGAAGGCTTACCTGACTAATGCCTGGATAGGGTGCATTGTCAAATGAGGAAAGGCTAGGATTGTATCTGCGGGGGTTTAGAAGGGTAAGATGCAACTTGATTGAAACATATTAAGATCCTGAGGGATATTGGCAGGATGGATGTGGAGAACGTATTTACTCCTGTGGGAGAATCTTGAAATAGGGGTCACCCACTTAAAATGGAGATGAGGAGAATTTATTTCTCTCAGAGGACCGTGAGTCTTTGGAACTCTCTTCCAATGTGCAGATTGCCGAGGCACCTGAGGCTTTGGGATTCATTCCCTTTGCCTCAGAAACCTTGAGTGAGCACCGTTCAGCACTTGTCTCCACAAACGGGAATTAGATGGAATGGCACATGTGACGGTCACCCAGGGGATCGGAGGCCCGAGCTGCATGCCCTATGGGTAGAGTGGTACCTTGGCAATGCTGGTGTCATCTGGCACCCTGGCAGTGCTACCTGGGCACCCTGGAAGTGCTGCCTGGCACCTTGGCAGTGCGACCTGGCAACTTGGACGTGCTAGTCTGGCAAACAGGTGGCGTCAGGATGCCAACTTGGCACTCCCAAGGTGACAAGCTGGCATTTGCACGCAACCCGGCCATGAGTGCCCGGTTGGGATGGTTGCGGAGGTGTATGTTCGGGCAGGGGGATGAGGGCAGGGTTCCTTTCTGAAGCCTTGGAGATCACTTTTAAATGGCGTCCCAATCTCTCTCTACAATGGGGAGTTTCGGCGAGTGGAGCTCCCTACTGTACAAAACGTGGCTATGTGTGGCCTCGCCAACGTGTTTCCCATACAGGAACCGAATGTAATGTGAGTCACATTGAATAGCCATGAGTTTCTCAGCACTGCGAGCGCCGGTAAACACGTGGCTAAATATGCTCACTGGGGGAATTTGTTCACTTATAGGAGAATCACACCCTAAGTGGCTGATTAATTGCTGATTGTGATTGAGTGATTTTCATGTTGTCATGAGAATGTCACTTTAAGAAATGGTAGTCTCCTAAAGTTACTGCAGTGATGTCAGAGTGTGGGTGGAGCTGAACTCTGGCTCTGCTTTTTAGTTTCACTTTGAGAAAAGCTTGGGTGTGTCTGTGTTTTTTTGGTTTTGTTTCAGTGTTGGAGCTGCAGCCAGCCACAGAAGGTGTAATGTTGTTCTCTCTGCCATGTAAAGACTATCTCTTGATCATTTGGTGAATTCAGAGTGATAACTGTTCTCAGTAGTGAATTTAAATCTGATGTGCTTCTGCTAAAATGTTTTTTAAAGTCTTATGGATGTTAAAAGGAAAGTTTAAGTATTACTTAGAATGTTGTATTCTTTGGGCGTTCTATTTGAATTGATGGATCCTAAGATAATTACTGTGTTTTAAAAAGGTTAACTTGAGTTCATAGAATGAACATTGTTTTGCTTTAAAAAATACTTTTCAATTTCTGCTGTACCACACCTGTAGGGTGGGCCGTGTGCTCCCCATACCACAATCTAGTAAAAGTCGTGGGTCAGGTGAACTCCATGATACATTTTGGGGTTCTCTAAACCCTGGCCCATAACAATGTCAGTAATTATTTAAGTACTGTCACCCCATGCTCATGAGTATAAATAACTCTGGCAATAGTGTGAAGAAATTATATGTCACCAAATCATGGAACCTATAAGAGAAAACTTGTTTTCTGCTTACTGGAACTTAGTTTTAAAACTGCAGCTGCACTTCTTGACTTTAAAAAAAATTATTACCTGAAAATCAATAATTATTGGCCATGAATCCTGAAATGACTTTGAGTGACTTCAGAGCTTAATGCCATAAGTCAAGGGCATCCTAAATAATTAAACTAATATCCCATCAACAAATGCAACACAGGAATGACTTTCTCCTTTGTGGCTGTCAATATAAATGTATTAAAGGCAATAGGTTTTCAAAGACAATTTAAAAGATAAATTAGTATTTTACATTGACATTGCTCAAAATTGTTCACAGTAGAATTCAAGCCCACACTTTTTTGTTTTTAAGATTCCAAGACTTAAGCTTGTGTAGTAAAACTTCAACAGTATCTTGATGTAAAATAGAAGAAACAAATGGCAAATTTTAGAAATATTGTTGTAAAACGAAAAATGCTTAAAATGAAGCAGACCTGAATAGAGAAGGTTAAAACTTAGGGATGAATATTTGTTCCCGGATCCCAAACCTGCAGTTGGCTTAAAATGTGCATTGCAAACAGTGGTGGGAGCACACGGGACGATTTTGAAAATGTGGCCAATATGATTCTGACTCTGAAAGTCCCATCCAATTAAGGAGTGATCCACAAGTGGGAGGGCCAATCGGAGAGCCCGCGGCTCAGGGTGGCTGGCAGCCCCATAGGGAAAGCTGCGGTAAGTAGGTAGCAGAGTAGGAGGGTACCTCAAGATGGAGGCAGCCTCTGAAGACTGTAAAATGTTTAAAAATAATGTCTGATCACAGCTTCCAGGAATCATTGGCGATGGGAAACCTCCACAGGATGGGCTGAGACCACAGTTATGGCCCTTTGGCAATAGTGGGTGCAGTGGTGGGATGGGGGAATTAAATGAGGCATCATCAACCCACCTACTCTCCTGCCGGAGGCCACTCTATTCATCTGATGGCCTTTACAAAAGGCCAAACGTATTTGGCCCATGAAGAGTGCCTCAGTAGGTGGTGTATGTAGAAGTATTGGGTTGCAATAACTGGCGACTAGGGACTAACAATAATCAAGTTTTAGTGATAATACTGAGCAGCTGTTACATGCTGTAAGTTTGTCCACACTCAGGGAGAACCCCCGTGCCCTGACATACGACCTCTTTGTGCCCGTGTCATCCCAGCGTCTATGTGACCACCTGGTTTAAATGGTCTAACTGACTATCACATGATTTCCCCCACCTGCCCAGACACCACAACCAGAAGCAACCTCTTTCAAAATAGGCCAGAGGTTGGACCATGCCAGGAGACTGACACATTGCCTGGTAATAGAAAATTGTTGACACCTCACCCCTCCCCTCCAAAACCCAATATCTTCACTGCATAATGATTGAACTCGTAATATTTTGGGTAGAAACTCATGTGCTCTGTATTTTCATCTGGCAAGTGAAATGTCGGGCAAAAGAATAAGGCTTTTAACACAATGACAAGTGATTGTTTTTCGATGCTGTAGATAGCTCAGCAAGAAGGAACATTAAAATTAGTGTCCAGTAATCATTATATTCTCAGTACAGAACAGGGCAGAAACGATTGAAGCTTTTTTGTATGTAATCCTAGTCATTGGTATGTAATCCTGGTCATCCACTTTGCAGATAATTCTCATTATGTCACAAAGACTGACACTGAGCCAATTTTCTGTAAACTCTCCTCAAATTTCATCCATTGCTTTGGGAATCTTAATTCATTGATCGATTGCCTGCTTTGCCAAAAGTGTTCTTAAATTCATAATTTCAACAATTATTCCCAAGCAAAGTTGGTAATAGAGTTCCACAAGCATCGGTGTTAGGATTCTTGATGTCCCTGATATATGTTAATGATCTAGCGTGACCTTGTTATACAGAGCGCAATTTCAAAATGTGTGGAATGTACAGAACTTTGAAGAAGTGTGAACTGTGAGGACGATAGTGCAGAACTACATAAAGATATGGATGGGTTGGTGTAATAAGTGGACAAGTGGCAGGTGTTGCCTGTAAACTTCACACACTTTGACCAGTTTATTACTCGAACTTTTTACCCAGGTGCCCTTATTGCGAGATGAACAAAGGACAAATACAAATTTATGATTCAACCAAAGTTATTATTAAACACAGCAAGACAGTTATCCCCTTTAAATTATCCCAATTAGCATTTGATAAGGTTCCCCACGGTCGGCTATTGCAGAAAATACGGAGGCTGGGGATTGAGGGTGATTTCGAGATGTGGATCAGAAATTGGCTAGTTGAAAGAAGACAGAGAGTGGTAGTTGATGGGAAATGTTCAGAATGGAGTTCAGTTACGAGTGGCGTACCACAAGGATCTGTTCTGGGGCCGTTGCTGTTTGTCATTTTTATAAATGACCTAGAGGAGGGCGCAGAAGGATGGGTGAGTAAATTTGCAGACGACACTAAAGTCGGTGGAGTTGTAGACAGTGCGGAAGGATGTTGCAGGTTACAGAGGGACATAGATAAGCTGCAGAGCTGGGCTGAGAGGTGGCAAATGGAGTTTAATGTGGAGAAGTGTGAGGTGATTCACTTTGGAAAGAATAACAGAAATGCGGAATATTTGGCTAATGGTAAAATTCTTGGTAGTGTGGATGAGCAGAGGGATCTCGGTGTCCATGTACATAGATCCCTGAAAGTTGCCACCCAGGTTGATAGGGTTGTGAAGAAGGCCTATGGTGTGTTGGCCTTTATTGGTAGAGGGATTGAGTTCCGGAGCCATGAGGTCATGTTGCAGTTGTACAAAACTCTAGTACGGCCGCATTTGGAGTATTGCGTACAGTTCTGGTCGCCTCATTATAGGAAGGACGTGGAAGCTTTGGAACGGGTGCAGAGGAGATTTACCAGGATGTTGCCTGGTATGGAGGGAAAATCTTATGAGGAAAGGCTGATGGACTTGAGGTTGTTTTCGTTAGAGAGAAGAAGGTTAAGAGGTGACTTAATAGAGGCATACAAAATGATCAGAGGGTTAGATAGGGTGGACAGCGAGAGCCTTCTCCCGCGGATGGAGGTGGCTAGCACGAGGGGACATAGCCTTAAATTGAGGGGTAATAGATATAGGACAGAGGTCAGAGGTGGGTTTTTTACGCAAAGAGTGGTGAGGCCGTGGAATGCCCTACCTGCAACAGTAGTGAACACGCCAACATTGAGGGCATTTAAAAATTTATTGGATAAGCATATGGATGATAAGGGCATAGTGTAGGTTAGATGGCCTTTAGATTTTTTCCATGTCGGTGCAACATCGAGGGCCGAAGGGCCTGTACTGCGCTGTATCGTTCTATGTTCTATGTTCAATGAACAATAATCCCAAGATTCTTAATACTACCCATGCCAATGAACTAAGTCGAGCTGCGGGTCCAATTCTCTGAGTCTCGGTTGTCTCAGGGCCTTCATCCGTGAAGGTGGGTCTCGCACACTGCTTCCTTCTGTCCTCTGGTCTGTCGTCGAATCATTTCTGCTACTTTGGTGCTGAGTCTTCTCTGGCGAGGGTCCTGGGTTCTTAATCTATATATCCCTCTTCTTGCCTTTCCAAAATATTCTCTGGCACCCAGTTCATTAGGTCTTGGGATGGGGGATTGCAACTCTGCAGGACACCAGGAACCCACCCCCAGGGGTTCATCTCCAGGTATATTGTCCACACGTAACCTTCCTCTATATATGGTAATGGAAGAAACCTGGGTGCCAGAAAGTCTAGCATTATCTGGCAATCCACAACGATTGATCCATTTAAATGGGACCAATTATTTCTTGATATCTTGTTGACAGGGCAGGCCCAGACTTGTCCTGACTGTCTGTTCCTGTTCAGTGGATTCAAACTTGGCTGCCCGAATTCCCATCAGGCCTGCCTGGAGTTGACTGTGGTTAAATTTAAAATGTCCAATTTAAATTTAAATTGTCCAATTTTATATCAGGTTGAAAATTCAGGCCACTGTCGATTTTACCACATAGGTGAAATTTAAGGCACAGAAGGGTGAAGCAATTCCATTTGGTTGGAAGAACATGGCGAGATAATGCAAAATAAAGTTTACAGTAATATCTTGAGGCAGGAGCCAATTTGTTGCAAACAAATGTAAACTTTATTGAGATCACACAGGGGGATATTTACAGGCTTGTTGCCATCTTGCTGCCCAGCCAGTCATTGCCTGCCTCCCCCCACCTCACAGGTTGATTGGCAGAAGGGAGGGGCAGCCACTCCCATTACTACAAGTACAATTCTACAGTGTATATGTGCAGAAGTCATTGAAGAAGGTAGGACAGGTTGTGAGAGCAGTTTATAAAATATGCCGCATCCTAGGCTTTATTCGTAGGGGAATAAACTATAAGAGCAAGGCAGTTATGTTGAACTTGTCTAGAACACTGGTACAACTTCAGATGGAGTATTGCATCCAATTCTGGGTGCCACACTTTAAGAAAGATCAGAAGGCATTAGAGATAATACAGAAAAGATTCATGAGAATAGTCCCTGCAGGGATCAGGAACTTCAGTTATGTAGATAAGTAATGATCTGGAATGAACTGGCTGAGGATGTGGTGATGGGAGGATCAATTGAGGTATTCAAGAGCAAGTTGAATATTTTTCTGAAAGGAAAGAATTTGCAAGGTTATGGGGAAAAGATTGGGGAGCGGCACTTAGTAAATTACTCCTATGGAGAGTACCGACTGCAGACACGACTGGCCAAATGGCATCGTTCTGTGTTCTGCGATTCTGAATCATCCTCTTACAGTCATTCTGTAAATTCCTTGCAGCATTCTCCCTCTTTCTCTCATTCCCTATATAACTGTAAGCAATTAGCATACACTCTGACTCATTTCAAGTTGTAGTCTGCAGACATTTCACTCTGACAAATGATAAGCGATGGATACCTTGCTAAGAATAATATAAGGAATTTACCAGGTGAAAACGGATTTCTTAGCAGTTTTAGAATTCTGACAGTAATAATAATAGGGTAATTATATTAGGTGATTTCAACTTTCCCAACATCAGTTGGGATAGTTATTGTGTTAAGGGCTTAGATGGAGTGGAGTTGTTAAAAAGTATACAGGAGAACCTTTTAGCTCAATATGTAGAGGATCCAATGAGGAATGGTGCAATGCTGGACCTAATTCTGGGGAATGAAGCTGAACAGGCGGTTGATGTGATGGTGGGGGAGCATTTTAGTGATAACGACCACAACATGTCCATAGTTTGTTATGGACAAAGAAAAAGTTTTGGATTCAGGGAAAGTGGATTTTCATAAAATAAGGCAGGATCTGGCCAAGGTAGACTGGAAAGAATTACTTATGGGGAAATCTACAGCAGAGCAGTGGGGGGTGTTCAAAAAGGAAATGGAGAGAGTACATACCAACATGTTTCGTCACGGGTAATAGGAAGGAGTAATAAGCCCAGAGAACCATGGATGACCAGAGACATTCAGGATACGATAACAAGGAAAAGAAAGGCTTTTAGCAAGTACAAGGGGAGCATATCAATGGTGGCATTAGTGGATTACAGAAAGTGCAGGATGGAGCTTAAGAAAGCAATTAGGAGAGCAAAGAAGGGATATGAGAAAGCTCTGGCTGGTAAATGTAGGGTAAATCCCAAGATACTCTATATGTATATCAATGGGGCGAGGGTAACCCGGGAAAGGGTAAGGCCCATTAGAGACCAAGGGTGAAATCTGTAAGTGGAGCCAGAGGACATTGGTAGGGTGTTGAACGAATACTTCGTATTTGTCTTCACCCAAGAGAATGAGGAGGTTGATATAGAACTCGGGAGAGAGACTGTGAGTTTTTGAGCTAATTGACATAGGGAGTGTCAAGGTAGTGGAGATGTTGGCAGCCTTAAAAGTGGACACATCTCCAGGTCCAGAAATTTTTCTCCTCGGATGCTTTGGGAGGTGAGTGAGGAGATTGCAGGGGCTCTGATCCAAATTGTTAATTCTTCTCTGACTATGGGGAGGTGCCAGGGGACTGGAGACCAGCTAATGTGGTCCCACTATTTAAGAAAGGTTGTAGAGATAAGCCATGGAACTATAGACCAGCGAGTCTCATGTCAGTGGTAGTGAAACTATTAGAGAAAATTCTGAATCAGAGAATCTATCTCCACTTGGAGAGGCAAGGTTTGATAGGAATAGTAATCATGGATTTGTCAGAGGGAGGTCATGACTAACAAATTTGATTGAAATTTTTGAGGATGTGACCAGGTGTGTAGATAAGGGTAGTGCAGTTGATATAGTTTACATGGATTTTAGCAAACCCTTTGACGAGGTCCCACATAGGAGATTTATAAAGAAGGCAAATGCACATGGGATACAGGGTAATTTGATAAGGTGTGTTCAAAATTGGCTTAGTTGTAGGAGACAGAGGGTGATGACAGACGGCTGCTTTAGTAACTGGAAGCCAGTGTCCAGTGGCGTACCATAGGGATCTGTGCTGGGTCCCCTATTATTGGCCATTTATATAAATGACATAGATAACTATGTGGGGGGGGGATGGGGGGGGGGGGGGGGGGGGGGGGTAGGATCAGTAAGTTTGTGGATGATACAAAGATTGGCCGGGTGGTTATCAGTGAGACTGAGTGTCTGGGTTACAGGAAGATATAGGTGGGATATTCAAATAGGCAGAAAGGTAGCAGATAGAAGTTAACCCTGAAAAGTGTGAGGTGATCCACTTTGGAAGGAGTAATTTGACAAGGAAGTATTCAATGAATGGCCTGACACTGGGAAGTTCTGAGGAATAAAGGGACCTTGGCGTGTTTGTCCATTGATCTCTGAAGGTAGAAGGGCAGGTTAATAGGGTGGTGAAAAAGGCAGATTGTCTTTATCAATTTAGGCATAGATTATAAAAGCAGGGATGTCATGGTGGAGCTGTATAGAACTTTGGTGAGGTCACAGCTGGAGTACTGTGTGCAATTCTGGTCGCCACATTATAGGAAGGATGTGATTGCACTGGCGCGGGTGCAAAGGCATTTCACCAGAGTGTTGCCTGGGCTGGAAGATTTAAGATATGAAGAGAGGTTGGGTAGGCTTGAGTTGTTTTCACTAGAGCAGAGAAGTCTGAGGGACGACCTGATCGATGTGTATAAGATAATGAGTGGCATGGATAGGATGGATAGGGTGCAGTTGTTTCCCTTGGTTGAAGGATCAGTTATAAGGGACCACAGTTCAAGGTGAGGGGCTGGAGGGTTAGGTGGATTTGAGGGAAAACCTTTTTTCCCAGAGGGTGGTGATGGTCTGAAATGCACTGCCTGGGAGGGTGGCAGAAGCGGGATGCTTCACATCCTTTACAAAATAGCAGGATGGGTACTTGGCACGCCATAACATTTAAGGCTATGAGCCAAGTGCTGGAGAATGGGACGAGGTAGGTAGGTCAGAGAGGAATTATTTCCTGTTCCCAACATGGTTTTAAAATGACAACAACAATCTTCTGAAACTGGGCCAATTAAAACAGTTTTGGGAAAACTGTTCCATTTAACTTCAGGTCTTTTAAAAAAAAATTATTTCATTTTTAGCCAGTTTATTGGAAAGAATATCAAGAGTTAAGGTAAGTAAATGGGGTTGAGGTGTAGTTCAACCATGATCTAATTGGCAGGAGGGGCTTGAGGGGTTGAATGGTCTCCTCTTACTGCGATGTTGCTGATGTATTTGTGTCACGTGCTTGTTGAATAAAGCCACACACCTATGAACCGCATTATGTTCTTTCCCACCCAGTATCTGGATAACTTTAGCAAGTCCATAGGCAAAACATCGAATTTATGCTAATTTTGAGTTTACTGAATATGTCCACATGTTATTATCCTTAACTTAAGAAAAGAATGAAATAACAATTATACTAGATTGCAGCTTATGTTGCAAACTGCAAAACACATATTTAACAATGTTAATAAGTGAGACAGAAAAGATGATGAGGGCGATTGTCAGCCCGCGTTAGCTGTCAGCGAGAATGGCGGTGCGGGCAGAAAAGCTCACATTTGGAAAATGCAATTCTTGCCGGAGAGATTCCCTTTTACTCACAGCCCTCACCGGTGATGTACCGGGGTTCACACCCAGAAAAGGCGGGAAACTAATTTAAATACATTTTAATATATTTTAATATACTTTCCGAGCCTCACACCTCATGATGCCCCCTCATCGAATATTCACATCAGCAAGGTTTACAACAGGTTGTGAAAAACAAGAATCAGCCTATATATAAGTATAGACTCTGGGAGAGAGGGACATGCTCGCATTGCCCCCGTTGCTTGAGGGGGGTTCCCTATGTCAATAGGGAGGGGGTTGGGGAGGGAGGGGGTTCTTTCTGTGCTGATCGGGGCATCCTTTTCAAAGGGTGTCCTATCAGGCCTCGCCCTTACACAGTGATGACATAAACCATGCCCCCTGAATTTCTTCTTCAAAGAGGTTCAAAATCTGAACTAAAAATTCAACTGTGTACTGACGAGCTACACACCTGGGGCGGGATTCGCCGACCCCCCCCCTCCCCCGCTGAATTCTCCGGCTCCGGTTTTCGGGCGGGGGTGGGGATCACTCCGCGCCGGTCGGCAGCCGTTGGCAGCGGCCCTCCCAGCAATTATCTGGGCCCTGATGGACCGAGCGGCCACCCATTTTCGGCCAGTCCTGCCAGCGAGAAATGGACATGGTCCATCATGGCGGGATCTGGCTTGGAGGGCGGCTAGGGCAGTGCTCGGGGTGGGGGGTGATGACACTGGGCTAACCACTATGCAACCATGCCGCCCCATGTTGCTTGCTGATATCTGGCTGCACATAGGGCTGCACTTTATAACCAAGACAATGGCCCAACACTGGCCTCGAAAGTTGGGGAAAAGTTGCCACAGCCATTTCTGGAAATCACAACACAATTGTTTCACTTCAGACAATTAGCTGTCTGGTGTTGGGGCCTCCATCCAAATAAGGCAGCGATCAGGCCTCCAAAAGCTTCTGATAAATCAGACAGCTAGTAACTCATCAATCCTAGCCACTGGCCAGGATCAACAACAACAACAACAGAGGGAGCACCAGAATGGAGCTCAGTGAGTTGGGCATACCTAGACCAGTCAGACACGTCCCGGTTGGGGGATTGGGGTTTGTGTGTGTGTGTGGGGGAGAGGGATTGTTTCATTAAATTGCAGGGTGCTGTCCAAGGTTCTTCGATACTGGTTCAGGGAGGGGATGCTCTTAGCCTACAGGATGCCTAATCAGGAAGACGATCAGCATCCCCACCACAGGCCCACCAGGTTTAACTGGGTAGCCTCTGAAAGGCTACAGTGAAAGAATGCCAGGGCAGCAGGAATAGGCCCCAAGGTGGCCATTAATTTACAGGAAGGCCATCCTCAACCTTCCCTGTCCCCTATTCTATGGTATCCCTAGTCTCCCAGCTTGGAAAGGATGGAAGAAAATAAAATAAAATTGCACAAATATTGCAAAGTAAACCACATTGTTTTTTGCAATGAATAATATTCTTCCATTGTTGAACTGGCATCTGGTCCCATTACCTAAAGCTACTGTTGCCTTTATGCCAAGCTACAAAGATAATAAAGTTTACAAACCTAAGTACAACTGAAGGAAGTTATTTAACTCATCTGGCTTGTATTTCCTGAAAATCAATAGACTGATTTGAGATTT
Source organism: Scyliorhinus canicula (assembly GCF_902713615.1). Taxonomy (NCBI): domain Eukaryota; kingdom Metazoa; phylum Chordata; class Chondrichthyes; order Carcharhiniformes; family Scyliorhinidae; genus Scyliorhinus; species Scyliorhinus canicula. Next base: position 99,696,091 of record NC_052150.1, read on the forward strand.
TGCCTCCACTGCCTTATGCAGAGCTGCATTCCAGCTAGTAAATTACTCTATATGAATGAGTGCTTCCTATTAGGAGCCTTACTGATGGTGCCCAGCAATAACCTGTGACCTCAGGAGATGAGGCTGGTCTTTCTCAGCACAAGGAGAGTTTGGTGATGTTGAAGGAAAGCTTCAATTGAAATTCATTGATTGCCTTCAGTCAGCGCTAATGCATCTTCTTTGTTTTTCCTTTCAAATCTCTGTAGGTGGGATGGGGCAGGCCACGGAAAGCTTTCAACACAATTAAGGCACCTTCCCAATCTCTTTAAAAAAAAACATTTATGTGATGAAGCTGAACATTAACAATTGTGTGGTTGGATTGAAACACTCCAGAGAATCTTCTCACCCTGTATCGCATCCCACCCACCAAAACCAAAGATCATTTACATGAATAAAAAGGGGGAAAATGAATATTTTATGACTGTGATGCATGTCTATAACTCTCACTGCCAAGTTAATTCCATAAAATTTGTAAATCAAGCAGCTAAGTCTTTGCATTTAACAAAGCTGAGGGGGAAAGCACCATTTACAAGAAAAATGGTTTGGATGGAAATGAGGCTACTTAAATAATCAAATTCTCACAATTGACCCAAATAAAAATTGGTGTGGAATGATAATAATTGTAGTCATATTCAGATATGATCACTGTATGTAAATGTAGTACAGTCATTTCAACACTAGATGTCTCACAGTCAGATTCTATAAGAACTGGATTCCTGCCTTTTCTAAATCAGGTGATAATGATGCATTCAGAACAGTGAGCAAGCAAGACATAGAATAGCTGGAATCAGAGAAGTTAGAACTAGTTTGTTATAATAGTGTATAGTTATATAGTTATCCAAATTGTACTTTATTTTTTTATTGTTAGTTTAGTATTGAGTAAAATGACTCACAGTTTATTATTTTATTACTCATTAAATAGTTCATCTTTCAACAAGAAGACTGTTAGTAATTTTATCATCCTGGTGGATTCAAGAGTAATATATATATTTTAGATAAGTCATTATTTAAAATATAACAAGAATAATCTTTATTGTCACAAGTAGGCTTACATTAACTGCAAAGAAGATACTACGAAAAGTCCCTAGTCACCATATTCCGGCGCCTGTTCGGGTACACAGAGGGAGAATTCAGAATGTCCAAATTACCTAGCAGCACATCTTTCGGGACTTGTGGGAGGAAACCGGAGCACCCAGTGGAAACCCACACAGACACGGGGAGAATGTGCAGACAGTGACTTAAGCCGGGAATCGAACCTGGAACCCTGGTGCTGTGAAGCAACAGTGCTACCCACTATACTACCGTGTCAGCATAAAATGTTCCTTAAAATCAAGCTTTTGCTCTAATGCCCTGGGCTAGTATGTGGTCAATTCCAGCCCCACTTGACTCAAAGTCACAATACAATTGAATTCACCAACAATTCTTAGAAAAATAGCCAAAGTCTTTGGCCTTTGGCTGCCCAATAATTACAGTCACCAGGTTTGTAAATTTAAACACTATTACTTTTTATTTACAACAAGGACTATCATGAAATATGCAGAAAATGCATCTGGTTAATAATTATATAATTCCTAATCCCCCACTTTAACTTGCCCCCACCCTCCACGCCACACACAAGTTAGACAAACACAGAGGGCTGGAGAGGGGTAGAAATAATAAGTACATTTAAAAAAAAACTTTTGTTTCAGGTGGTTGTCTTTAAGCAGATCTTCCTTCAAAGTAAGCTTTCAGATGCAGGTCGCTGTTTTCAACATGTAATGGTTTCACTGTAGAGTCATTCAGCTCTCTACAGGTTCAGGAATATAGCAACTCACAGCCTTTCTGGAATGAGAGAAGAGAGCAGGTCCTTCCCCTGAGTGTCCAGGATTCAGAGTTGAGCTGCTTGAGTCTCTGAAAATCATTCCACTCAGGCAGGACTCAATCACCACCTGTTATCAGGCAGAATGCGGCCATTTGGGCAATTCATTGTCCACCAGCGAAACAATCGAACTGAGTCCCTCCCCATCTATCGGGTGCCAAAACATCTGAGTTCTCCTGTTCAAACACTGGTATCAAATAAAATGTTGCAACTTCTTGAATTCCTCCTTCTCTGTGCTGCTTGACTGAAAGATACGTGTCCATTATGTGTCCATGGATCAAAAATGGTAACAGAAAGAAATAAAGAAAGCGGAAATAAGAGAATCATCAGGAAGGACCCTTATACTTCCTATTTTCTTTATTTTTTGGGCTGTTTTCAATTTCTAATACTTCTGTGCTTCTAATACTTCAGAGGAGCAGGACCTGAGAGACTGCAAACTGACTGGTTCATTTAGCTGATAATTGGTGTACAACGATTACAGTTGCCTTTATTTACTTTTATTTCTCAGCGGACACTGAATGGATGTATAACAAGGCAATGATGCTTATACCTGATTATAGGACAGAGCTATCTTTAGGATCTCCGTCTTGAAGTCAAATTTAATTTATCGTGTGAGTGACTTTCTAAAATGAGAGCAAAATGATAGCTACAACTTGATAGACCAAGAGAGCTTTTGTACAATACTTCCTGAATTGTTCTTAAAAAAATGTATTCGAGGTGTATGTGTGAGTATGGTTTGCGTGCGGAAAGCACTTATAAACTGTTGCACATTTAGCTCAGTTTAAAAAAATATTTTCTTCCCTTCCCTCCTGTTACTTTTAGAGATAGCCGGGAAGAGGCACAGGAATTTCATCTGGAGGTGGAAATTGGTTTTAGTGGTGGGCATGCCAGCAATTCCTTCCCACCGGCTTTGCACCCTGCAAAGCAGCTCAGCATGGGCATTGAGCTGCTAGGCCACAGCGTGGCCACGGGCTAGCATTTGGCGGACTTCTCTGCAGTAAAAATTCCACAGATTCACTGTCCTCTTGAGAGCAGAAATTCTCCCCAATCCCTGTTTTATATGTGTGACTGTACATGATGTACATGACACAGATAATCTCCAGGATCAGTGTAGCCTGTTGCAACCAACACAACTTGTCAGGGAGATGGAGGAGCTGGATGCCTCCTTGAACAAGGAAGAAGGGGAAGAGCCCGATGATCCTGACGGAGTGGATGGTAGGGTTATAGCAGCAGATGCCAGGACAATGGAGCAATATGCTGGACAGGCCTGAGGCCTGTGGCACTCTATTAAAACACAATGCCGACAAGAGTGAAGACCCTGAAAGATCTCCTGAAATTGAAACCTGCACATGTCAAGAAGCTCAGCGATGACACTATGTCTGATGTCTCACAATAAATGGTGATTCTGTAGGCTCATGCCATTCACCATTGATAACAAAGTAGCGCAATGCCCTTAAATCATAGGATCATACAATGCAGAAAGAGGCCATTCGGCCCATTGTGTCTGCACCGACCCTCCGAAATAGCACCCTACCTAGGCCCACTCCCCTGCCCATCCCTGTAACCCCGCCTAAACTTTGGACACTTAATGGAAAATTTAGCATGGCCAATCCACCTAACCTGCACACATCAGTCTGCACCATTCATTACACATGAATAAAGTGATCCAAAACATATACTTACACTTGATTTATAATATCCATGATAGTATTTTCAGCTCACATTACTTAACATTACACCTTGGTGCAAAACTGACATCTGCAGCTGTGGTGGAGGAAGCCTGCTAAATTCTAAGCCCCATTGCTTGTGATCACCTTGGCTGAGAGGGCTTCAGTCTGCTGAGGGTTTCCTGCACAGGTGCAGTTGCACTCTCTTGTATCTCACCTGCTAGAGGTGACAGGGACATTGGCAAAGGGGAGAGGCAGCGACAACCCACACTTTGGGTGTCCTGAGATGATGTTCTGGATGACGAGCTGGTACTCCTCCTCCCTGTCAGTGCACAATGGCATCTCCCTGAATCCAGGAGGGGAAGAAGCACCTAGGGGAGTTCAATGTGCCTCAACCACTCTTGCCAAGCCACTGCTGTATAAAAACTTTGGCCATAGTGACAGAATGCAGGTCTAAGAGCCATTAAATGTTCTGCTGAACCTGGTTCTTCATGGCAGTTGTCAACCTCTCCATGGAGGAAACCATGCTCGAATCATGACAGAACTCAAGACTTGGATGAACTCCTCCACCGATACTACAAGGCCTGGATAGAGTGGACGTGGAGAGGATGTTCCCACTAGTAGGAAAAACTAGAACCAGAGAGCACAATCTCAGACTGAAGGGACGATCCTTTAAGACACAGATGTGGAGGAATTTCTTCAGCCAGAAGGTGGTGAATCTGTGGAACTCTTTGCCACAGAAGGCTGTGGAGATCAAATCACTGAGTGACTTTAAGACAGAGATGGATAGGTTCTTGATTAATAAACGGATCAGCCACAATGGGGAAAAAACATTATGGGGAACTGGCAGGAGAGTGGTATTGAGAAAAATATCAGCCAAGATTGAATGGTGGAGCAGACTCGATGGGCCGAGTGGCCTAATTCTGCTCCAATGTCTTCTGATCTTATCTCTGCCAGGTGTTCCCCTCTCTGTCTCCATCGGATTGTTTCCAGATGTACTGCATGGGGCTCAGCATGGACCTGGTCTCCAACAGCTCCAACACTCAGGGACCTTGGGGACATGCCTGTGAGGTGCTCACCAAGTTGTGATCCCAAGTCATCGTGAAAATGTAACCACTGAGGGAAATGTTTCTGCATTGGTGGAGGGTGCGGGGATAGGTATGATGGTGCATTTTCTGACTGGTCTGTTTGATCATCCTCAGAAGTGGAGGTCATGGCTTGTTGCAAGCTGATTTCACTGTCTGTCATAACTGTGAGCACCTGCAGTGGAGAACACAAATAATTAGAAGGCTATTTTGCACATTCCCTTTCACCAACAATGGCCTAAAACTTCCAACTAGTGGTGGAAAGCTATGGGACACCAATTCTAAGATAGAAACATGTCCTCAGAAATTGTGGCAAACCGATACACCCTGGAGAATTGCCGATTCCATGGCCGAGCATGTGCACGGCGGCGGCCTGCAGCGGCCGCACTGTGCTATATGGCAGCGGTCACTCACGGATCCGGCCCGCGGAACAGTGCTACCCCTTTGTCCGGCTCGCGCACCCCAGAACACCCCCCCCCCCCCCAACAGTGCCCCTGTGAATTGCGCTTTCACGTATCTAATCGTCAGTCCAGAAGTAAAACACTCGAACACGTCAGTAACGAATATTCGTTTATTTACGGCCGGGACAAATCTCTAAGCAGTCGGGTAACCACCTTCGAGAAGTGCCAAAATCCCAGAATAAGGATGGTATCTTTATACATCTTACAGCTTAGGGGTGGTCCCTTTAAATTCCTAGATACACCTATGATTTGGCAAGGGTCCAGAACATGTACATATATGGAATTATTCTTCGAGGTCGGGAGGTTATTTTTGACATAATCATTAGCACAAGTCACTATTAATATTAATACAAAGGTTTTTGTATCCCATGGCCATCTGGCTTATCTCATTCCAAGGCCCTTCCAATAAACATTTCAATGTTTATTTGTTCCAACTGGTCAAACGAGCTCAGTTATGTTATCTCTGCAATAAAGTAACGGTTACCATTCATTCCATTCTTTGCCTTTTTGACCTCTCTGCTTTTACAGATACGGTCAGAACATTAATTAGTACCAATGCCACACTCCCTATATTTCATCCCTTGACCTGTTGACATCTCTTTCACAGAGCTTTTCAGAACTGTTATATTAACCCTATCAGTTAAGTTCCAAATGAAATCCACTTCTACACCCCCAGCCCCGAATAATGTTCCCCCCTGCCCGCGGATCAACCCTCCACCGACTGTGGCGGTGCTGGACTGAGTCCGCAGCCGCCATGCCGAGTTCCCGACGGGTGAGACCACGCGTCTCCCACACCGTCGGGAACTCGGCTGGTTGGGGGCAGAGCATCGCCAATCTGGGCCTTCTCCCGCTGATTGTAGGAGAACTTTTCCTGAGGAGACACAGAGAAGGCAACTTTAGCCACACGCATGGCTCACAGTGGTGACAAAGAGCGGTTGGGGGGGGGGGGGGTGGATGGAGGGTTGGGGGTTGCATGGTGAGTTTGGGGGTGGATGTTCCTGTGGGAGCAGAAAGGTCTCGGGGGGAGGGGGTCAGTGTTGTGAGGCTTTGGTGTCTACTCACTCATGCTGCCCGGTGGAGGATATTAACGTTTTACCTGCACCGGAGGCCAGTCCTCCTAATTATACTCCCGGCACTCACAGCCACGACCTCCTCATCCTAGGTAGCACTGGCTGCCCTAACTCTGATATTTAGGGGCCCTCAGGGGAACAGGACATTTTGCCTGGCTTCCACAGCGTCTAGCAGTCTCCCCAGATCTGCCTCCCAAAATCTTGGTACCAGTTTCCTGGATGCCATTGTTGCGAGCTGGCTGGGGTTGGCTGAGCGAGTGTGCTTAAATGCTACTCAACTTTGTTAGTGGGGTGGGAAGGTGTCTTACATCTACCAGGTGATGCAGGAGGTGGAGGAGGCGTTGGTAGAGGAGCTGAAGGCTAAGTGGGAAGTGGAGCTGGGGGAGCAGATTGAGGAGGGGACATGGGCGGACGTCCTGGAGAGGGTGAACTCCTCCTCTTCATGTGCGAGGCTTAGCCTCATCCAGTTCAAGGTACTGCACAGGGCTCATATGTCCGGGGACGAGGATGAGCAAGTTTTTTGGGGGTGAGGACAGGTGCATTAGGTGTTCGGGGAGCCCAACGAACCATGTCCATATGTTTTGGGCATGCCCGACACTAGGGGTATTCTGGCAGGGGGTGGCGAGGACGGTGTCGCGGGTGGTAGGGTCCAGGGTCAAGCCAGGCTGGGGACTCGCGATATTTGGGGTTGGGGTGGAGCCGGGAGTGCAGGAGGCGAAAGAGGCCGATGTTTTGGCCTTTGTGTCCCTAGTAGCCCGGCAGAGGATCTTGCTGCAGTGGAAAGATGCGAGACCCCCGAGCGTGGAGACCTGGATCAATAACATGGCGGAATTCATTAAGCTGGAGAGGGTCAAATTCGCCCTGAGAGGATCGGTACAAGGGTTCTTTAGGCGGTGGCAGCCTTTCCTCGACTTTCTGGCTCAACGATAAGGAACTAGGTCAGCAGCAGCAGCAACCCGGGGGGAAGGGGGGGAAGGGAGAGGGGGGGAGAGGGGGGGAGAGGGGGGGAGAGGGGGGGGAAGGGGAGGGGGGGAGAGGGGGGGAGAGGGGGGGGAAGGGGAGGGGGGGAGAGGGGGGGAGAGGGGGGGGAAGGGGAGGGGGGGAGAGGGGGGGAGAGGGGGGAAAGGGGAGGGGGGGAGGGGGGGAAAGGGGAGGGGGGGAGGGGGAAAGGGGAGGGGGGGGAGGGGGGAAAGGGGAGGGGGGAGGGGGGAGGGGGGAAGGGGGAAAGGGGAGGGGGGGAGGGGGGAAAGGGGAGGGGGGGAGGGGGGAAAGGGGAGGGGGGTAAGGGGAGGGGGGGAAGGGGGGGTTCAGGGGGGTATTGTGTAAGTTAATTTGCTTATTTTTAGTTTTTTTGTTGGTTATTGGGTTTGTGGGGGGTTTGTTACATGCGTTGTTACAGGTGCCGGGGGGTGTTTATTATTGTTATTATTATTATTGTTCTGTTGATATATAATTTTCAAAAAATTCCAATAAAAATTATTTTTAAATAAAAACTTTGTTAGTTGGGGGCTGGCGAGTATGGTGCTGGCGAATCAGCTGCGAGCCTCCATTTGCAGTGAGAAGCCCCTTAGGCCTCGTTAAGTGGGACAGTTAACGTTGAATAGCATTGTGGCCTCGCTGGGCTGAGCGCCGGGAAGCTAGCGGCTATTCCCATTCGCTACAACAGTTAGAACATTTTTGGGAGAATTTCCCCTTGGTGTCATTTCAAACCATTTCTGTGCAAGCAGGCCTAAAACAGCTCTTAACGCCTCCTGGGTAAGTGTTCCTCACATGCATTCTTTTGCAACTTGTACCACTTTCACAACATGAACTAGTTTCCAAACATTTGACCACATGTACTGTGGCCTAGAGAACACAATCTCCTGCCTGTGGCAACCCTTTCCACTCACATTTACTTTGCTGATGCTCTTTTGAGTGCCACTTCGTAATGACGACACTGTGCCACTTACTCTTTGCGGAGTAGGAGGTCATTGGCCCATTTCTGCACTGGGCCCAGTTTTGCTTGTGGACTCCATGACTGCTAACCTCTGCTGTGACCTCCGCCCAGGCTGCCTCGGTTAGGCTTGAGGATTTCTTGTTGCCATCACTGGGAAAGAGGTCCTCCCATTGATGCCAGACAGACCTGGCGGTGAACTTGCAGGGATGCGTAACTGAACTGTTGGGCCACTTGTTTGCTCTGAGACATCACTTCAGAATAGCAGGTGGTCAGTCGCAGCCGTTGTAGTTATCCTGTGTGGTGTAGGGGTAAGATAAGCGAATGTAGTACTGGTTGAGGTTATCTGAGGTGGGAGAAAGATCAAAAGGTTCAAGCAGCTGCTGTAGTCTCAAGGTGTCCACTTACACAGCCACGCTGATTGGATTGTAGGTTCTGAATGCTTGTTTAGGTTCCCTTTAAATATTGTGCCCGGACCTTTGACCCCATGAGATAATGACAGAATCCCTGTGCAGTCCTGCCGTATGATTGGCCAGGTACATCATCTGTGAATATTTAATTGGTTGGCCGCTGCATGATTGCGCATTACCAGCTGTCCCACTTACAATGCAAGCCCTGCAGACCTCTAGTCCTACTGTTGGAATGCTTGATGGCAAAACAGGATTCTGATCAATGTCTTAAGTCTATCATAGTGTTGATACGGGAAGGTTGTTGCTCTCTCAATCACTTAAAGCATAGCGACACCAAGGGCGGGATTCTCCCATACCCGGCGGGGCGGGGGCGTCCCGGCGGGACGGAGTGGCGTGAACCACTCCGGCATCGGCCCACCCCGAAGGTGCGGAATCCTCCGCACCTTCAGGGGCTAGGCCGGCACCAGAGTGGTTTGAGCCCCGCCGACTGGCGTGGAAGGCCTTTGGCGCCACGCCAGCTGGGGCCGAAGGGACTCTGCCGGCCGGCGCAAGTCCGCGCATGCGCGGGGGGGTGTCACCTACGCGTCGGCCATCGCAGAAGCTGCACAGTCGATGCGTAGGAAAAGAGTGCCCCCACAACACAGGCCCGCCCGCTGATCGGTGGGCCCCGATCGCGGGCCAGGCCACCGTGGGGGCACCCCCCGGGGCCAGATCGCCTCGCACCCCTCCCAGGACCCCGGAGACCTCCCGCACCGCCAGGTCCTGCCAGTAAGGAACCTAGTCTGATCCACGCCGGCGGGACCGGCAAAAAACCAGCGGGACTTCGGCCATCGCGGGCCTGAGAATTCGGGCAGCCCCGGGCCCATTGTGTCGCGCCGGTCCCCGCCATTCTCCGAGGCGGGCGGCGCGACTCACGCCTTGCCGACTTTTGGAGGGCCGGAGAATTCGCCGGCCGGCCGGGGCGGGGTTCACGCCAACCCCCGGCGATTCTCCGTCCCAGTGGGGGGTCGGAGAATCCCGCCCCAAGTCTGGAATACTGAACTAATGGAAGTTAATGTAAATCGGGCCTAAAGTTCATGGAATGCTAGACATGAGGTAATCGTACAGCTAAGGGATGAAAATGAGAAACTATCAGAACATAATCGGAGTGGCGAGATTCCGCCGCCGCCACTTCCCGGGTGGCGGAGAATCTGCCACGGTGGGGGCGGGATTTTAGGCGCCCCCAGGCGATTCTCCGACCCTGCTGGGGGTCGGAGAATTTCGCCCCATGTTACTATTCAGTTCATTAACTGTAATGTGAGGTTGTCTGTTGTCTTCACAGTTCTGAATATGTTGGTGTTGAGAATCAATTTCTTTGATTATATTTCTAAATGTGAACTCCGCTGTCAAGGAGTCTCATTCTTGGCACATGGACAAAAATGCAGACTTTATCTAACTGAACAATCATAGTATATTGTACCACATGGCATATTCTACAATCATATCAAATGTTATTTCATAGCATGTAGAAAGAGAAATATTCCCGAATATCCTGGAACATTAAACGTTTATTTAATTATAGTAACATCTGGTTAACTTACAGCATTTATAATAAAACTCTTGTTTTATGGAATCAATATATTGAATTCTTAAGTAGCTTCATCAAATCTTCACTGCCCGGTTTGCATTCATTTTGTCGATTTTAAGGGTGCATAATTTGAATCCTAGTGAATGCTGGAAATATGCAGCAGGCAAATCAGTATCTGTGAAGGGAAAAGCTGGATTTGATGTTCTGAGTGTAAGAGCAGAGGAAATGGGAGCAGGAATAGACCATGTGGACTCTCAAACCTTACTCCATCATTCAATACGACCATGTTTGGTCTTCTGCCTCAATTCCGCTTTCCTCCCTGCTGCCATTTCCATTGATCCCTGGGAGATCAAAAATATGTCCATCCAACAGTCACTTGGTAGTACAGAACTTGAACTTTGCTGAAAAGAAGGACATGTTGCACTCATAAGGACAAACACAAGAATGCCAAATTTCAAACCAGCACAACAATTTATGCTACAAGAATAAAGGGTGCCAATGGTGATTGGACAGCACTTGCTAAAAAATTCAAGGTTTTCTCACAGCTACACTAACAACCAGTTTAAGATTATCAATCGATCTCAACACATGATTCTTTTATGCCTGCTTGAGGTGACATAACATCATATTCAGAGACCCTTACTCTCCAAGCAAAAGGAATAATTTCAAGCCTTGCACTTTTGAAAATTACCAGGGAGTTTGGGGAGCTAGAGTTCCCTGTTGCTTTTTCCATGACAATGCCTCAGCCAATCAGAGCCAGTTTGCCAACCAATCAGCACCCTGTTCTCTTGTAGTATACATTGTAGAGATCATTTGAAATTTGGTATTCTTGCATTTATCCTGATGTAAAGCTTCAGCAATATGTCTCTCTTCTCACCAAATCTGACTATCTGGGTCTTAAATATACTGAAAGGAGCATCCACGTTTCTTGGTAGACAAGTCCAATGATTCACAACCCTTAGAAGTAATTTTTCCTCACCATTTCCTGAGACTACACTCCCATGATCTATATGTCCCAGCCATGGGAAACAACATTCAGAATCTTGCACACTTCTGTGAGATAATTGCTCATTCTTCTAAATTCAAGAATGTACAGGTGCAATTTACTCAACCAGTCATCCCAGGAACCAATCTAGTAAACTTTTGTTGTGCCACTTCTAAGGCAAGTATATCCTACTCTAAAGAGACTAAAAATATGCACAGTACTCCAGGGTGGTCACACCAAAGCCCAACACAATTTAACAAGACTGCCTTGTTTTTGTTCAACAAAAGTTAATATGCTATTTGACTTCCTATACGCTTGCTCTATCTGCAATCTAATTTTCGTGCATGAATACACCCAAGTCTCTTTGAACATCAACATCTAGAAATTTCACATCTTTAAAAAAAACTCTGCTTTTGTATTCTTATTAGCAAAGTAAATAACTTGACACTTACCCACATTATGCTCCAAGTCACTTTGTTGTCCACTCAATTCAATAATCTAAATCTCTTTGCAGGTTTTTTGTGTTCTCCTCACAGTTTATATTCCCATCCAGCTTTGTATCAAAGAGCAAACTTGGATACCTTCTTCTCAACCTCTTTTTTGTAGTTGTTAATACAGAATGCAACCAGCTGAATTCTCAGAACAGATCCCTGTAGCCCTCCACTGGTTACAGCCTGCCAATTTGAAAATCCAACATTTATTCCAATGCTCTGCTTCCTGTCCATTAACAAATCCTCCATCTATGCCCCTTTATGTTATGTATTATTCTTTTGTGTGGCACCTTGAACATTTAAAGAATACAATTTCAATTTCATAAAGCCCTGCTGACCATGTCTGATCACACCACGAGTTTCTAAATGCATTGTTAAGACTGCCTTAATAATTTAATCCAGTATTTTGCCAATTGTTGATGTCAGGCAATGTTTTTCCCCATCTATCTTTGGAGCAGGTACATTTGCTAACTTTCAATCCATTGAGCAGCACGGTAGCACAGTGGTTAGCACAGTGGCTTCACAGCACCAGGTTCGATTCCCGGCTTGGGTCACGTTCTCCCCGTGTCTGCGTGGGTTTCCTCCAGGTGATCCAGTTCCATCCCACAGTCCAAAGATGTGCAGGGGTAGGTGGATTGGCTGTGCTAAATTGTCCTTAGTGTCCAAATAAGGTAAGGCGGGGTTATGGGGATAGGGTGGAAGTGTGGGGATAAGGTGGAGGTGTGGGCTTAGGTGGGGTGTTCTTTCCAAGGGCCAGTGCAGACTTAATGGGCTGAATGGCCTCCTTCTGCACTGAAAATTCTGTGATTCTGTGAGACCTTTCGTGGATCCAGGGAATTTGGTAAAATACGATTGGTGCATTTCTGTGACTTTTAGAACCCTGGGATGTAAGCTTGGAGATTTGTTAGCCTTTGTCCTTTATGTTTTTGTTGACTGTTTTGTCCTGTTCTGCTGATATTAATTACTTTAAGTTTCTCACTCTTATTAGTCTCTTTGGTTACTCATTATTTCTAGTGTGTAATTTGTGCCTCCTAATATTCAACATTTCCTCAGTCCTCAAGATAATTTCTCCAGCCTCTGCCACACCTTATCTACTTCTTTTATCACATACTTCTAAAAGCTCTGCCAATCTGATTTTATAATACTGGCAAGCTTATTCTCATTTTATATCCTGTTCCAAGGAATAGCATTCAAAGAAGCTCAGTTTTTCCAGAAATATTTATTATTATTGTGACTATTAAACCTGTGCATGATAATATAATATTGAAATATCTATTTATTTGTAGAACAAACTATATAAGGAAAAATACCACCAAGGGTTATTCAAAGGTTTCCAACAAAACAGATCCAATAAACAAAATTTTAAACAATATTTTTCCAATGTCAAAAGAATGATAAAAACAATATTGTACACTGACAAATGATTCACCAGTTTTTTGTACAAAGTAAAAATGGTTTAATTTTCCCAAATGCAAGATTGCCAGATTAACAATGGCTTCACAGCTCCAGGGTCCCAGGTTTGATTCCGGCTTGGGTCACTGTCTGTGTGGAGTCTGCACATCCTCCCTGTGTCTGCGTGGGTTTCCTCCGGGTGCTCCAGTTTCCTCCCACAGTCCAAAGATGTGCAGGTTAGGTGGATTGGCCATGATAAATTGCCCTTAGTGTCCAAAATTGCCCTCAGTGTTGGGTGGGGTTACTGGGTTATTGGGATAGGGTGGAGGTGTTGACCTTGGGTAGGGTGCTCTTTCCAAGAGCCGGTGCAGACTCGATGGGCCGAATTGCCTCCTTCTGCACTGTAAATTCTATGAACTCAATTCTGCCAGCTGTTCTGCAGCATGGTGAGGAGATTTCCTGTCTGAATAGTGAAGTTCCTGTGCAAAATGAGAAAGCAATCTAAATTCAAGGAGCTCAACTATTAAACTCATTCAATCCCCAAGTTCCGAAGGTAGGGCAAAGAGCAGTGAGTCATTTAGCAGCTTCACTCGCATTAGATAATTTAAACGTATTGTTAAAGATCAATAAGAGTACTTAAAATTCTCAGTATCAACCTACACTAATTAAGCACTCAAATATTGAAGTACTAGACTCCTAAAAAACTTCCAGCCCTGTTATTAGCCAATGTGATTCGTTTACGAATGAATCCAGATGAAAATAAAAGTTAATTTCACTGTCATCATTTTAAATTGTGAAGGAAGCAAGCATTGTACTCGGAGGAAGGGAAGAACAGCAAGACTTTCACAGCTTCGTCATGTTCCAAAATGCTTTGGTGGAAGTATTTTTGAAGTATAGTCATCATTGTAGCGCAGGAAATGCAATGGCCAATATGCCCCCAACGAACCCTTGCAAACTGAGATGTGAAAATGAACAGGTAATCTGAATTTGTGACATAGATTCAGGGATAAATATTGGCCAGTAGACTTTTGAAAGCTTCCGTTTTCTTCTTTGAAAATGTGCCATACAATATTTTGTGATTTTCGGAGCTAGCAGTTGGGGACTCACTTTAACCTCTCATCTGAAAAATGGCATCTCCAACAGGGGGGCTTCTAGTGGGGAGTCGGGGATTCAGTAATATCGTTACTCAGGAGTTAGAACTGGTTTGAATCCTTGTAGCATTTCCAGGGTAACGATTCCGGTAAGTGTGTCAGAACCATCCACAGTCTCCGACTCTAACTCAGCCCAAGCCTGAATATTGTCCGGGTCTTGATGCATTTGGGCATGGACTGCTTCATTATCTGAGAAGTCGCGAATGGTGCTGAACATTGTGCAGTCATTCGCAAACATACCCATTTTTGACCTTATGATGGGAGGTCATTGATGAAGCACCTGAAGATGGTTGGGCCTAGGACACTACCCTGAGGAACTCCTGCAGTGATGTCCTGGAGCTGAGATGATTGACCTCCAACCACCACAATATCTTCCTTTGTCCCGGGTATGACTCCAACCAGCAGAGAGATGTCCCCCTGATTCCCATTGACTCCAGTTTAGCTAGGGCACCTTGATGCCATAATCGGTCAAATGCTGCCTTGAGTCAAGGGCAGTCGCTGTCAACTCACCTCTGTCATTCAGCTCTCTTGTCCATTTTCGAACCAACTCTATAATGAGATCAGGAGCTGTGTGACCCTGGCAGAACCCAAACTGAGAGTCTGTAAGCAGGTTATCACTGAGTAAATGCCGCTTGATAGCACTGTTGATGAATCCTTCGATCACTTTGCTGATGGAGAGTAGGCTGATAGGGTGGTAATTGGCTGGGTTGGATTTGTTCTGTTTCTTGTATACAGGACACACCTGAGCAGTTTTCCACATTGTCGGGTAGATGCCAATGTTATAGCTGTACTTGAACAGTTTGACTAGGGGTGCAGCAAGTTTTGGCGCACAAGTCTTCAGTGCTATTGCCATAATATTGTCAGGACCCATAGCCTTTGCAGTATCCAATGCTTTCAGCCTTTCTTGATATCACGTGGAGTGAATCGTATTGGCTGAAGACTGAATTTGTGATGCTGGGGACCTCTGGAGGAGACCGAGATGGATTATCCACTCGGCAATTCTGGCTGAAGATTTTTGTGAATGCCTCAGCCTTGTCTTTTGCACATACATGCTGGGCTCTTCCATCATTGAGGATGGGATATTTGTGGAGCCTCCTCCTCCAGTGAGTTGTTTAATTGTCCACCATCATTCACGGCTGGATGTGGCAGGACTCCAGAGCTGAGATCTGATATGTTGGTTGTGGAATCACTTAGCTCTGTCTATTAATTGCTCCTTGTGCTGTTTAGCACACAAGTTGTCCTGTTTTGTAGCTTCACCAGGTTGACACCTCATTTTTCAGTATGCCTGATGTTGCTCCTGGCATGCTCTCCTGCACTCTTCATTGAACCAGGATTGATCCCCTGGCTTAGTGATAATGGTAGAGTGGGGATATGCCGGGCCATGAGGTTGCAGATTGCGGTTTAATACAATTCTGCTGTGCCTCATGGATGTCACATCTTAAGTTGCTAGATCTGTTTAAAGTCTATCCCATTTTACACGGTAGTGATGGAATTGGTTGTCCAAACGACATTTGACAAAATGCATACAATAGGTTTGGCAGAAACGTTGAAATCCATGGAATAAAAAGGAGTGGCAGAATGGATATAATGTTGGCTGAGTGACAGGAAACAGAGGAGTGGTAAACTGTTATTTTGCAGATGGGATTTCCCAAGAGTAGGTATTGACATATATTAATGACTTAGAATTGGGTATATAGGGCATAATTTTAGAATTTGCAGATTGTACAAAACTTGGAAGTATTGTGATCTGTGAGGTGGATAGTGACTGACTAAAAGAGGACATAGGCAGGTCGGTGGAATGGGAGGACAAGGGGCAGGTGAATATTTCAGAGAAGTGTGAAGTGATGCATTTTGGTACGAAGAGCAAGGAAAGGCAATAGAAAATATAATGTATATTTAAGGAGTGCAGGGATGTGCACAAATCATGTGCGCGTGAAAAGGTTGAGAAAGAAGTTACAAATGCAAGGAAGTTATTTTGCATCTTTAATAAAATACTAGTTTGGCCTCAGCTGTAGTGTGTATAACTGTGACACTGCAATTTAGAAAAGTTAAACGATTTTCGAGCGAGTGTAAAAAGATTTACAAGTATGGTTCCAGGGATGAGGAACTTCAGTTACGTGGATAGGTTACAGAAGCTGGGTTATTGTCCTTATGGAGGAGAAGGTTGAGAAGAGATTTAATAGAGGTTTTCAAGACCATGGCTGTTCATATTGTCAGAAAGGTTGAGATCCAGAGGGCTCAGATTTAAAGTGATTGGCAAAAGAACCACGGATCACAGAAGGAAAAACAGTTTTTTGTAGCAAGTGGTTTGGATCTGGAGTGGAGGCCTGAGAGTGTGGTGGAGGCAGATTCAGTTGGGGTTTTCAAAAGGGAATTGGATAAGCTTTTGAAGAGAAATAATTTGCAGAGCTATGGTGAAAAGACAGGGGAGTAGCACAAGACATCTTGCACTTCCTGAGAGTCAGTATGAATTTGAGGGGAACAATAAGCTCCTTCCATCATGTAAACAGTAGTTAACACTGTTGCTACACAGCTCCATGGTCCCGGGTTCGATTCCTGGCTTGGGTCACTGTCTGCGTGGAGTCTGCACGTTCTCCCCGTGTCTGCGTGGGTTTCCTCCAGGTGCTCAGGATTCCTTCCACAAGTCCCGAAAGACGTGCTATTAGGTGAATTGGACAATCAGTGTGGCGACTCGGGGATTTTCACAGTAACTTCATTGCAGTGTTATTGTCAGCCTACTTGTGACAATAATAAAGATTATTACTATTATTATTAATTCTTTGATTCCATGGCTTAATGCTTTATTCAATGGGTGGACCCAGGGCAGATTAAATTTAATGCAGAGATATAATGCAGATGAAATTGCACATTCTGATAAGATGACTGAGGAGAAACAATCTAAATTAAATGATCCAATCTTAAAGAGGGTACAGAACAGGGATGTTCTAACGAGACCCACGGGGATGACGCAATTTAACACCATGTGAGCCTCGTGGAGTATGAGCTCCCCCGCTGAGGGGCAGCGGTCCCTAAGTGGGTTTGTTAATTCCACAGGATAAAATCCCGGCCCAGGTAGGAGCCGGGGTTCCAGAATAATCCTGGCTGGCATCTGGACTGTTGCTTATATGTACTCTTCCAAGCCAACGGTTGAAAATAAACCATTTTTGACTCTCCTTTCCGGACTCCTCCTTGACTACTATAAACTGTTTATATTTATATAGCACCTTAATGTAATAAAACATCCCAATGCACTTCACAGAAGCATGATAATGCAAAGTATGACACCAAGCCACTTGAGGAGTTATTAGGTCAGATGACCAAATGCTAGGACAGAGAGATAAAGTTCAAGGAGCATCTTAAAACAGGAAATGAGGTAGAGAGGCAAAGAGATGCAGGAAGGAAATTCCCATTCAGTCACTTAGTGCCTGTTCGAGCACAGCATCAAGAAGAGTGAAGCCTGCTGAAAACCATCCCCTCTGCCCAAACTGTCCACCCTCCTGTGACCCCCACTCAACAGCCCCCTCCCCCAGCCACGGTGTGCCTTGGTCATTCAGTGACCTTGGGTTTCGGGCAGGTGCAACAATGGCAACAACTACAGCCTCCCCTTCACTGATTGGTCTGCAGCTACAATCCTGGGGATTTTCGCCCGCAGGATCCCTAATCCCAAGGTAGGCCCACCACTAGCTCTTAATTATCTAATTGAGAATGTGAATTTTAAAATCAGGACATTACTTGACCAGGAGTCACAGTGATGATCGTGAGCACAGCGACGACAAAGGCTTGCTGCATGATAAGGAAAGGGTTTTGAAGGTGAAACGTCAGGTTTTTATTAAAAGATTTTAAAAGAGCAGATGGAATCTGTTTTTATTGATAAAGGGATAGAGCAATAAATTGGATAGCCCCTGAAAATGAGGGCTGGAATCGCGATGTGGGATGAACCAGTACCTGTTGACTGAAATACAGGCAAAACACTATGGTCGCGTTTTACCGGTCGCTTCCTGCCGGTTTTGGGACGGGATGTGGCAATAGATCCTGCGAAAGGCCTCTTCCAAGATTCCCGATGGTCATTACACCCCAAGAGATCTAACGAGATCCCGCCCACAATCAGCGGGAGTCAGACATGCATAGGTAAGCTCACTTAACGATGTCTACGCCAGATATAACCAACCCCGGGATCTACCAGCCTCTCCAAGGTGACATCAGTGAGGCGCCATTTAATTCTGGTTCCCACAAATGGGCACCAGGTGGAATGGCACTTGAGGTTTCCCAGGCCATTAGAAACCACCAGGTGGTTGGCCTCTGGGCAGCATGGCCCCCTGGCACTACTGATGCCACCCAGGCACAGTGGCTCAGCCAGACAAGCACCCTGGCAGTGCCATCTGAGCACCCTGGCAATGGTTCCAGGTTGGCAATGCCAAGACGCCTGGGAGGCATTTTGCCTGTGCCAGGGATCAGACCCGTGGGGTGCAGGCAAGCTCTCCCCCCCCCCCCCCCAATAGGTGAATTGGGGCATTGGGGGTTTCAGGGGACCGAGAGAATGGCACCCCAATCGCTTCTTGCACCGTGGAGTGGAGATCCTCAGTGCAGAAAATATGACTGAATGCGGCCTTGGCTGGTTAAAACCCGCTGATCCTGAAAAAATAACAGAATGTTTTTCGATAGTACTGTCGTTTCTGGGGGTACAAATGATGGGAAGGACCCCACTAATCCCGCCCAGAACGGAACTTTTATTTCCGTTGGATCACGCCCCATACTTGTGCTTCCCACCGATTAGCATGATTGCTGCATGCAACCATGCAACCAATACTAATTGTGCTGTTCATTGGCTGGCTGAGTATCATTGCTTTTAATGGTTCAAGTTCACTTCTGGGAAAAAAAGTCAGGTAAGTTATTCTCATCTTGCAGCTCTGCTCGTGACATCAGTGACTGGCACAGTATTATAACTTTCTGCATCAATTAAAGCTTGTCTGCACTGTTAATGCAGGCCTGCATCTCTTAAAGGGGAGGTGCATAGTAACTGGAATGGCACTGGGAGTAATGCAGCTAGTGAATTTGTGCTGTAAAACATTGTAGAATAGCATGACGTGGGACGAAATGTGCCTCAAGACTTTCAGGTACTGGAGACATTGGTGGAGGAGGTAGAAATTAAGATCAGTATTGTTTATCTGTAAGGGACCAAGAGGCACTGGAAGACACTGGAAATAAGGAGCTGTGGCTATCAATGTCAAGAATCTATCCCTCTGGACTTGGATTCTGTGCTGCAAGAATTAAGATTAGTATTGTCTATGCGCAGCGGACCAAGAGGCCCTCTAGACATAGGATCAAAAGACATTGTAAATAAGGAGCGGTGGACATTAATGCCAATAATTTAGTTCTCAGGACCTGGTTCCTGTGCTGCAAGAGGTTTAATGACCTCAAATGAGTGGTCCAGGTCAGTGAATGCATCTTCAAATGCTGTATGGATAAAACAGCTGAAAATCAGATGTGAAGTAAGAGTGATTGCCCTTGACATTAAGGCAACAGTTGACTGAGTATGGCATCAAGGAGCACTTGCAAAATTGGAGTCAATGGAATTCAGATGGGAAACCCTCCATTGGTTGGAATCTTACCTGACATAAAGGAAGGTGGATGCGGTGGTTGGAGGTCAACCATCTAAGCTCTAGGATATCACTGCTGGGGTTCCTACATCAATGATCTTCCTTCCATCATAAGGCCAAAAGTAGGGATGTTCGCTTCTCCAACGAATTACTAGGATTGCTGAGATGCTGCCGCATGGGTATCTGGCTTCTTGGAGCAGAACCCTGCTGTCCCCATTCAAAATGAAAACATCCATTCTCTCACCCTTGCCTCTAAGCCAATAACCTTGCTGTTGCTTATGAACCAACCTGTTGAGTTGTTACAGTGTAATGCAGGGTTTTCTAGGCACAGTGTTTCTTGAGGTCACTTTCGCTGAAAGTCGGCAGCCTTCACTGGCCCTGCTGCAGTCACTGGGGTAGCAGTGTTTAGGAGTGCTAGGAAGTGCAAAGACACTAACAGAGTCACAAGGGCAATTGGTTTTATATTGTTATAAAATAAATTTGTTTCAGAATGTTTATTTTGTTGTGGCGTTTATTTTTGCATTGTCGCTGACGGAGGCAAGGAAAGGTGCGGACATTGGCAACTCACTTGCATTAGTTCTGGTCAGGAAGGGGCTATCGAGATTGTTGTCTCCCTTCCTCAACTTCCTGATTTTTCTTTTGCTCTTCATCCTCCACCTCAACCTCCTCATCAATTTGCCTGAGAGCTAGTGGGAACATCTGCCTCCTCATAACGGCAAGTTTAGGCAGAATGCAGAAGAGCATCACAAATCATCTCCAGACAGGAGGCAACCCCCAGAGTGGCCCGTGCTTCAGAATTGTTCCTTCAGCACTCTAACAGTGTGCTGTAAAACATTTTGTGTGACAGCATGGCTTTCATTATATGCATATTGTGTATGTCAGTGTGGGTTGTGAACCAGAGTCATGACTCATTATCTTCGGATGATTCTTGTCACCTAATAACCACCCTTCTGTGTTCTGGGATGGTAGAAATACAGCTGGAAGAGTGGGCTACTGCGAAATGGCCAGGGTAATGTGCCATGACCTGTAGGATTAACTCACTGGCCATGGTCACGTGCCAGCTGCATGGTTCAGGGAGTGGAACCTCTTTTGGTTCTGGTATAGGGCAGAGTTGACATGTGGAACCTGCAAATTGATGTCTATGCAATCACTGGCACCCTGCACTATGGAGAACTGTGTATCCTAATCAACCCTCATTCTCGCTCTGCCTGCTTGTTTCTGCCAAGACAAAATCAAATATAGTTAGCTCTCTTTGACTTCCTGTGTTCAACAGTGAACAGTAAACTGTGAAATGTTGTGCAGACTTTTCATTTTGGAGATTAATTGAGGTGGTGGGTGGGAAATTCGACATGATTCCTGCTGGACAGTGGAATGGGTTAATCCACGTGATCTTCTGTTTTTCAGCTCATTAGATATGCATCAGCGAGGAGCTCTTCGAATCTTGTGGCCGGCTGGACAGGGATTCGTCTGCCCCCATCATTACATCATGTGGCACCATATTTAAACTGTACCCGAAAACAGACATTCAGTCACTGTCATAATATACACCAGTATATCATGGTGCAGACTCACACTGATGGGCACACACAGGGACCAATCAACATGTACAAACACCGCAGCCAATCACCAGTTAGAATACACACACTATAAAGGCAGAGGGCACCACGGTTCCCGCTCATTCTGGGTGCTGCCTCTCAGTGTAACAAGAACTCATCCAGCCCAGCACAGACTCACACCACGTGCTGAGAGAATCAACTGGTTCGGACAAGGCTTAGGTCTCTAGTTTAAATTAGCATCATTTAGACCCACAGTCATCGTGTGTTAGTTAGTTAGAAGTTAGTTAATAAAATTGAGTTGAACCTTCATCAGTGTTGGAAGTGTCTATTCATCTCTCAAGTCTACACTAGCCAACACTTCAGTCACTACAGGCCAGGTGTGGTGGAAAATTCTAGTTCACCATGCTACTCTCACAGACAAAATTCATGGTTAGTGAGGCCTCTCTGGAGATTCTCCTCTGGGCTATCTAGGAAAGGCAGAAGGTCCTCTCTCCTTGGAATGGGAACTAGAGGTCATCCCAGATGACCGTGGCAGCCGAGGAGTAGTTCCACAGGAAGGTCAACACCCGCAGCCAACAAGAAAAGGACCACCCTACAGTGCAGGAAAAGGATGACTGATCTGATGCACTCTGCCAAGGTAAGTGAAACCTTTACTCACTCCAAACTCTCACTCAAATAAGAGCATCGGGCAGTCTCAGGGTTAGAGTCCACAGGGATGTCATACATTACCATGAGATGGACATCAGCACTGAATGTCTGCCAGTCATTTTAAACCTCACCATCTCATGTAAGTTCTTCCACACCGGCATCTTCTCTCCACAGCACAACAGCAGGTATGCATGCTTTTGAACGACTCTTTCATTCATAACATGCAGTCAATCCTTCTGTCTTTATGCAGGACAAGATCTCCTGCAACAGAAAAGAGAGAGTGAAGGTTGGAAGGGAGGCCTCAGAACTGAGGATGCTCGCCTCCCATGAGGAGCAGCAATGGCAGAACTGGCTGAAGCTACAGATATCTGTATCCGATTCCCCAAATTGAAGACCTCTGTGACAGGTTGGAGGAAGGCCTCACCGATTCAAAACTGGACCTCTGTCACACCTAACTGCAACTGGAGTTGGATGAGGAGTCTCAGATGTTTGCTACAATCAATACCCATAAGGGCCTCTTCCAGTGTACCATTCGGCACCTCTTCAGCCTGCGCTATCTTCCAGCGCACGATGAAAATCTCCTCCAGAGAATTCACAAGGTGATGGTTTACCTTGATGTCCTCGTCAACGGTACTACACCAGAAGAATACAAGGCCAGCCTGGAGGAATTACGAAGGAGGTTTTGTGATGCTGCAGTTTGAACTGTACTTTTCAGCCCTCAGAAGTGACATGCCCAGGATTCTGTATTGACTTGCCAGTGGCAGAAAAGGTCAAATCCATTCGAGAAATTCCTGCACACAAAAATGTCAGCGAGTTTATGTCCTTCCTTGACATGGTCAATAACAGTGGAAGGCTTATTTCAAATCTGGCCATGACATTGGCACCATTATAGCAGATATTAAGGAAGAATCAGCAGTGGCAATGGAAGCCTCAGAAAGAAGCTTTCCAAGTTGTGAAGCAAGCATTACAGTCTTCAAACCTCTTGGTGCATTTTGATCCTGGAAACCAATCATGCTGCATTGTGATACATCGCCTTACGATATAGGGGTTGTTTTATCCACAAAATGGGAGGTGGTAGGAACGCCCTCTCACCTTTGCCTCAACGACCCTTTCTGAAGCAGAATAAAAGTATTGAGAATGCGGTTTAGCGGTTATATTTGGTGTGAAGAAATTCCACCAGTATGTGTACAGTCAAAGGTTTGACATAGTGACTGACCACAAGCCATTATTGGGCGGGTTAAGGGAAGATAAGCCCATTCTGCCCCTAGCCTCAGAGAGGGTGCAGCGTTGGACCCGGCTGTTGGTGGTTTATAACTATGCTTTACAGCACTGGCCCGGAATGCAAATAGCTAATGAGGATGCAATAAATCGTCTGCCCTGACACAAGAGAATTACGCCACCAACAGTACCCAGGGAGATAATTCTAGCCCCAAACTCCCTGGTCACCATTCTGCAGCTGAATCCAAAGAGACCCTATTCTTTCTAAGGTCGACTGAATGATACAGTCTGCCTGGCGATATGAGAAGTCTGAACAGCTGAGACCCTACTTCACTCATTAGGGCACATTGACCTGTGAAGATGGCGTGATTCTATGATAATCACAGGTGGTCATCCCACCTCAGACTAGGAGGACCCTCCTTCAAGAATTACACAGCACCCACCCAGGACAGAAAAAGATGAAAATGTTGATATGCAGTGGTCAGGTATAGACAAAGCCATTGAAGAGCTTGTACAATAATGCCACCAGCCTTGACAAATGCAGTAATCTTTGCTGCCTTCCACCACCCTCCACCCCTGGGAATAGCCAGGTCACCCATGTCCAGGGTCTACATTGATTATGTTGGGCTGTTTTTGGACAAGATGTTTTTGGTGCAAGTAGATATCCACTTAAAAGTGGCCATCAATTCAAGAGATGGGGACCACTACCTCTGCAACCACGCTGAGGCCTTGTGGCGAATGTTTGCCATATATAGGCTCCCTGGGTCAATTGTTTCGGACAATGACATCCCCTTCACCAGCAATGATTTCTAGCATTTTGTGAGAGCAAATGGCAAAAGACACACATGGACAGCCTCCTACCATCCAGCCCTGAATGGTTTGGCTGAGAGGGCAGTTCTAACTTCAAGAATGCCATGAAAAAGCAATTCAATAAACCACTTTGCCAGAGCTTGGCCAACTTTTGTTGTTCTGCATCTCAAACCCTCATTCAACCATTGGAGTGACACCAGCTGATCTGCTTATTGACTGTTGGCTGAGGATCTCATTGGATCTTGTATTTCCAAATTTGCTGGGGAGGATGGAGGCACGTCAAGCCTCCTAGAAGAGTCAGCGGTCAGAGAAGCGAGAGGACAGGGCAATCCAGGTGGGAGACCCGGTTTTAGTCCATAATTCCACAGTAGGTTCACCTTGAAGAAAGGAAGGATTGTGGCCCAGTCAGGGCTGGTGCCTAATGTGGCTGCCGTTAATGGGAAAACCATCAAAAAGCCTGTTGACCACCTGAGGAGTTAAGGGGTGGTGACCCCCCATTGCTGAATGGATATGTCCAGTGAGCATCGTGAATATTCCTGTAACTTGGATCAGCCAAGGGGAGCCAGGGAATCCCGCTTCTGTTCAACACACTGTGTCTGTCAAGGCCACTGAGGCTAGTTCGTCTGCCATTGAAGAGCCTCTCCTGAGGTGGCGTCAACTGTGGACCATTCAAGTGCCCCTGTGGTTGGACTGTGGAGGTGCGGGAGGACGCGGAAGCCTCTGGACCGGTTGACGTTTTGATCGACTCTCTTTCCTTGGTTGTCCCTGTTAACAATTATGACTTTTGCATGTAGTTTTTGGCATAATATTTTAAGGGACTTGACGGGGCGAAGGATGTTGTCGTGGGGTGAGGTGCATGGACCACATGACCAGCTCAGAGTCAATCGTGTAGGTGTGCATGAACCCAGCGAATGGGGAGTTTGCGTTGGATCCTGGGAGCAGGACCCTGGGCAATGTGGACCAGGGAGCTGAAGTGTGAAGACTTGTTGGTAGCGTTGTGTCTATTTTCTAGCTGCCTTTGCCTTTCATCAATAAACCCCTTTGTTTATTACTGGAAGCCTCCAGTGTCTGTCTCGAGCCACCATATTTTTGTTGTTGCATTGGCTTGCAATTGAAATATTAAATCCAGAGGGAATGAGTTCCATTTCTGGTGGGGAAAAATAGGTCATAACAATTTGTAGATAGTTTTTTATGTCGTCTAATTTTACTTTTCATTCACTACGTTCACCACCAGCACAGTAAGAAGTCTTACAACACCAGGTTAAAGTCCAACAGGTTTGTTTCAAACACTAACTTTCGGAGCACTGCTCCTTCCTCAGGTGAAGGAGCAGTGCTCCGAAAGCTAGTGTTTGAAACAAACCTGTTGGACTTTAACCTGATGTTGTAAGACTTCTTACTGTGCTCACCCCAGTCCAACGCCGGCATCTCCACATCATGTTCACCACCAAGCAACATCACGCACTGAGAGTGCTGATGTATTTGGATTTGAACACCTTTAAAGGGAAAGTTTGATGCATACATGAGGGAGAAGACAGTAGAGAAATATTGGGTAGTGTGGGAAGAAGTAATTAGTGTAGAAGAGGTTTTGTTAGAATATAAAAACCAGCATAGGCTGGTTGGACCAAATTGCCTATTTTTATGCTGTAGATTCTATGTAAAGTTAGCTTATGTTTTTTACAGGTATTTATCTGTTCTATTTATGTATATGAAATATGAAAATCGCTTATTGTCACGAGTAGGCTTCAATGAAGTTACTGTGAAAAGCCCCTAGTCGCCACATTCCGGCGCCTGTCCGGGGAGGCTGGTACGGGAATCGAACCGTGCTGCTAGCCTGCTTGGTCTGCTGTAAAAGCCAGCGATTTAGCCGAGTGAGCTAAACCAGCCCCTAGTGAGCTAAACCAGCCCCTATGTATATGTGGGACTAGCCATTTGTTACTGCTTGTTTTTGGACATATAACCAGAGACACACTTCCAGCACACAGCCAGAGCAGGAATCTGAAGATTGACAGAAGTGATGCCTCAGACCTTATTTTAACAATTGCTGCATGCTGTCGATGCCTGATGCACTTTCCCAACCAGTTCACCCTTTGCTCAGCTAACTGCCTCGCTCCCAGGGAGGACCCTCTATCCTCCTGACTCCAATTAGTTTCCCTGCGTGACAATGGTTCAGTCAGTTATCCTGGAAAAGATTGATGGGGAAGCCATAAGAATCTATTGATTCAAATGTTTCGTACTTACCTTAATGTGGAGTGAAGGGAATGAAATAGTTAGCCTTGACACACGTAAAGAATGAGTTCACTGAAACCCTGACTCATGATCGGTTTGGAGACTGTTAACAACTGGGCAATGCATGCAATTATGAATCACCATCTTTTCCTGGCAATCATGGAAGAGGTAGCAACATCCGAACAATGCTATGAGTTAAGCGCCCATTACTGGGTGTATAAACAGCAGGGGAAGAGATAAGGAATTATCTTTTCCCTTGCAGTTTTGCACAGCTCAAGAGATTGAAAGATCAAGTTAAAGAGGTATGAAAGACCAGGTGATGCACAAGCTGTGAACCAAATCTGAGGCCCTAGTGTGTGAGAGCGTGATTGGGAAACTATAACAAAAGGACCACATTGAAGCGTGGGAACTGTAGTGAGCTGAAGAAGGACAGGGACAGGTCATCTCCAGATCCAGGCCTACAACCAACACCGGTAATGGCCAGTCACATGGGTGATTGTACGCTTCAGTCAAATCAGAGATTTTGTTGGTTTCATAAACTAACGAGTTTAAGGTTGAGCCAAAATCTGCTTGTCGTGTAAATTTTGTTCTTGTAATTCTGGGATCCAACAATCACAGTAAGGACAAAGGGAAGGGAACTCCTTACCAGGAGCCAGGAAGAATGAGACTGAGAAAGGGACTAAATATTTCACCCAGATATAATGCTGTTCTAGAACCAATAATTGGTTTGAATGGATAATCAAGGATATTCGCTAGAGTAACAATTAGAGAGAGCACATGACAACGCAAGTGCACAGCAAAACTTCTTAAAGTAGCTTCATACAAAGGATATGCATTTTCAATTTACATCATGCAGTTTGCTTCAGAGATGACGGCAGAATATTTGGGAAGAATCCGAGCATTTTGGGATTTAATAATTGAAGAGCAAAAGCAACGACGGCGAAAAGAACATGCCAGATCCAAACTGACATCCCCCATGACAACATATGCCCTATGTGCCATAAGGTTTGCAGGTCCCAACTCGGCCTCGTCAGCTATCTTCAGACTCATGGAAGACAATGATCCCCACTAGCAATGGGTAGCCAATAATAATAGTATTCAACTGTATAAAACTATTCTACCATTCTACCTATTTTCAATATGTTTGAAATATTATTCTGCTTAAAAAGAGGGTCAGGGGACAAAGGAGTTAGTTTCAACTTCTGCTTCATCACACTGGTCTTGGACACCCAATATTGGATAGCCAGAAATGTTTTCCATTTAAAGATTGGGAAGACCAAAGTCATTGGGGTTAATTTTAAACTCTCAAAATGGGGACTGGGGTAGGTGGGATACAAAGAGTTAACAGAGGCAGTACAGGGTGTGTGATGGAGAGTGGGTTGGTAAGCAACTGCTCCCACAGATCAGGTCGGTCACTTAAATATATTAATTAGGATGTGTGTCTCAGATTTAATCTCGACTCGAGCTTTAATACTGCCTGGCCAGGCTTCTCACGCCTTGGGAAACACAACAGCGAAAATGAAGTGCAGATTAATGCATAGAAGAGATAAACACATTTCTAGCACTGCTTGTGGGTCAAGACAAAGAGGAAGGTTCCTCCCCAGGTTTCGCCCACTATGCTAACGTGCTTCCATTCCTGCTATTGGATCTCCTCAAGGACATCACATAATGTAAGTCCCCACAATCACTGTACCCCACAATCACTGACTCTCCAAATCTCTGTCTCTGCCTTGATATCCCCCTAATTGCCAGTGATCATGCCCTGACCCACAAAATCACACTCTATTCATCCGATGCCTCTTCACAGTGACCCCATTCCCTATACCACCGTCACATCTGGGGCGGGATTCTCCCCTACCCGGCGGGGCGGGGGTCCCAGCGTAGCGGAGTGGCGCCAACCACTCCTGCGCTGGGCCTCCCCAAAGGTGCCGAATTCTCCGCACCTTTAGGGGCCAAACCCTCACATTGAGGGGCTAGGCCCGCGCCAGAGTGGTTGGCGCCACGCCGATTGGCGCCAAAACCGGCGCCAACGGCCTTTGACGCCCGCCGGCCGGTGTCGGGCCTGGCCAAAAGGCCTTCGCCGGTTCGCGCATGCGCGGTGCGTCAGCTACCGCTGACGTCATCACCGGCGCATGCGCGGTAGGGGGTTCTCTTCCGCCTCCGGAAGAAAAAGAGTGCACCCATGGCACTGGCTCGGCCGCCGATCGGTGGGCCCCGATCGCGGGCCTGGCCACCACGGGGGCACCCCCCGGGGTCCGATCGCCCCACGCCCGCCCCAGGGCCCCGGGGGCCCGCTCGCCCCGCCAATCCCGCCGCCACCAGAGGTGGTTGAAACCACGGTGGCGGGAGAGGCCTCTCAGTGGCGGGACTTCGGCCCATCGCGGGCCGGAGAATCGCCGCAGGGGGCACGCCGATCGCCGCGCCGCGATTCCCGCCACCACCAATTCCCGGGTGCCGGAGAATTCCGGTCACGGCGGGGGTGGGATTTTCGCCGGTCCCGGGCGATTCTCCGACCCTGCGGGGTTCGGAGAATTTCGCCCCTGATCTCTCATCTAAGCAACAAGAATCTTATCTGATCCGAGGATAGAGCCTCTTTCCATACTTTCCTGGCCTCGCATCTGTTCACTCTCTATAAACTTGGGGTCTTCAAAACTCTGCTGCCCCTATCCAAATTTACATCAATTTCCTGATCATACATCATCCCTTTGCTTGCTAACCTATATCTGCTCCTGGTTTACCAATGCCTCATTAAATTCCCATCGAAGTCCAGCTATGGCATAATTTCTCCCAATATCTGTAACTTCTTACAACCCTACAGACCCTTGTGAACTCTGCATCACTCGTTCTGGCCTATTGAGCATCCTGAATTTCCTTCACTCCACAATAGCAACCATGCTTTCAGCATCCGACATCCCAAGCCCTGGAACTCCCTCTATTAACCTCTGCACCAGCAATTTGTTTTCTGCTTTAAGACACTTCTTAACACCTAACTCTTTTGTTAATTGTCTTGATGCCTTGTAATATGGCTCGGTGTCAAATTTTGTCTGCTAATGCTCATATGGAATGCTTTGCTCTGTTAAAGGCAGTATGTATATATATGTATATATATATATATATACACACGAAAGAGAAAATGCTGGAAAATCTCAGCAGGTCTGGCAGCATCTGTAGGGAGTGAAAAGAGCTAACGTTTCGAGTCCGATGACTCTTTGTCAAAGCTAACAGACAGAGAAAGTGGGAAATATTTATACTGTGGAGTGAGAATGAAAGATGAGCCACAGAAACCCAGGGAAATCGGCTGCTAATGGCCACAGAAACCAAGGGGAAAGAGTGCGAATGGCAGTCCCCAGAGAGGACAAAAGGTGTGAAAGGTCAAAAGCAGGGAAAGGTGGATACGATTGGGAGAGGGGGAAATTAAATGTATATTATGATGTGTTGGGCAGGCTGGATCGATGTGGACTGCACTTGATGCAGTGTAGCGAGAGACAGACCTCTAACACTTGATAAGATGCAACACGATTTTTTTTAACATCTTAACTACCATACATGTTCAACTGTGGGTTGACACTATGCTGACTTGACTGGAGACCTAGTACTAGCCTGACCAGACTTACTAGCTACCGCATGGTGTTTGCACTGGCTATGCTCACGAACTCTGACTGTCTCAGTGGCTGTGTCCAGAGAGAGCGGGAAACCTAGTGCCCTCTGGTTTTATAGTGGTAGTGTCCTGTCTGGTGAATGGCTGCTCTATTCTGTGTGCTTACTGGTTATCCTGTGTGTCAATCACTGCTTGTCTGCACTCCATTCTGTACGTAGATGTATATTATGATATATTAAGAAAGAAAGAAATGGTAAAAGACTGTTAAAAGACAGTTAGAATGAAATGAAAACAAATGGGTCGAGGTGGGGTAGAGCTGATAATCTGAAGTTGTTGAATTCGATGTTCAGGCCGGAAGGCTGTAGCATGCCTAACCGGAAGATGAGATGTTGTTCCTCCAGTTTGCGTTGCGCTTCACTGGAACATTGCAGCAGGCCAAGAACAGACATGTGGGCATGGGAGCAGGGTCTTTTGTTAAAATGGCAAGCAACAGGAAGGTCAGGGTCTTGAATGCGCACAGAACGAAGATGCTCAGCAAAGCGATCACCCAGTCTGCGTTTGGTCTCTCCGATATAGAGGAGACCACATTGGGAGCAGCGAATGCAGTAGACCAAATTGGAAGAGATGCAAGTGAACTGCTGCTTAACCTGGAATGAGTGTTTTGGGCCCGGGATGTTAAGCATGGAAGAGGTAAAGGGGCAGGTGTTACACCTTCTGCGATTGCATGGGAATGTGCCATGGGTGATGGGAGAGTACTGGATATTGTGGAGGAGTGGACTTGATTATCTCGGAGGGAACGGTCTCTGCGGAATGCTGACAGAGTGCAATAGAGCGTGTCAGGAGCAACGCCAGGCATACTGAAAAATGAGGTGTCAACCTGGTGAAGCTACAAAACAGGACAACTTGTGTGCTAGATCAAAGAAAACTACAGCACAGGAACAGGCCCTTCAGCCCTCCCAGCCTGCGCCGATCCAGATCCTTTATCTAAACCTGTCGTCTATTTTCCAAGGATCTACTTCCCTCTGTTCCCCGCCCGTTCATATATCTGTCTACATGCATCTTAAATGATGCTATCGTGCCCGCCTCTACCACCTCCGCTGGCAAAGCGTTCCAGGCACCCACCACCCTCTGCGTAAAACACTTCCCACGCACATCTCCCTTAAACTTTACCCCTCTCACCTTGAAATCGTGACCCCTTGTAATTGACACCCCCACTATTGGAAAAAGCTTGTTGCTATCCACCCTGTCCACATCTCTCATAATTTTGTAGACCTCAATCAGGTCCCCCCTCAACCTCCGTCTTTCCAACAAAAACAATCCTAATCTAATCAACCTTTCTTCATAGCTATCACCCTCCATACCAGGCAACATCTGGTGAACCTCCTCTGCACCCTCTCTAAAGCATCTACATCCTTCTGGTAATGTGGCGACCAGAACTGCACTCAGTATTCCAAATGTGGCCTAACCAAAGTCCTATACAACTGTAACATGACCTGCCGACCCTTGTACTCAATACCCCATCCAATGAAGGCAAGCACGCTGTATGCCTTCTTGACCACTCTATCGACCTGCGTTGCCACCTTCAGGGTACAATGGACCTGAACTCCCAGATCTCTCTGTACATCAATTTTCCCCAGGACTCTTCCATTGACCGTATAGTCCGCTCTTGAATTCGATCTTCCAAAATGCATCACCTCGCATTTGCCTGGATTGAACTCCATCTGCCATTTCTCTGCCCAACTCTCCAATCTATCTATATTTTGCTGTATTCTCTGACAGTCCTCCTCACTATCTGCAACTCCACCAATCTTAGTATCATCCGCAAACTTGCTAATCAGACCACCTGTACCTTCGTCCAGATCATTTATGTATATCACATTTCAAAGGGAATGGAATATAAAAATATAAAACTGGGATACGAGGGACATTTTCAGGGTGGCAATCTGCAAACAGGCCTGGGGCCACAATTATTTGCAATATATATTGATGACTTTGACGAGGGAAGTGAATGTACTCTTGCCAAATTTGTGAATAACACAAAGAAAGCTATGAACTATAGTTCAAAACTAAAACTGTACAAGGTACAAACTACAAACTGTACAAAACTACAAACTGTACTTAGACCACACTTGGAATACTGTGAACAGTTTTGGTCCCGTTATCGAAGGAAATACATGCCGGCATTGGAGGCAGTCCAAAGAAGGTAGGTTCAGGATTATCATTTCAGAACAGTCATGATCTCATTGAATGGCAGATCAGACATGATGGACTGAATGGCCTACTTCTGCTCTTGTGTACTATGTCTGATATTTGCCCAAAAATTTGCTACATCTTGGACTTTTTTTCAGCTCTGACAAAATGTCATCGTCTTGAAATGTTGATGCTGTTCCTCTCTCCACAGACACTGCCAGATCTACTGAGCATTTCCAGCATTGCCTACCTTTATTTCAGATTTCCAGAAACTGCTCATTTTATTTTTGTGTTCGATATTTTGTTATCCAGGTGCTGTTGTGCAAATTCATGTGGTTGCCAGATCTCTGCTGCTTTAATGTACTTTCATTGATCAAAGTTCAATGTGTTTGTACCATGTTAATCTTTACTTTCTGTCATTTTGTTTTTCCTGGGCAGCACGGTGGCTCAGTGGTTAGCACTGCTGCCTCACGGATCTGAGGACCGGGTTTGATCCCGGCTCTGGGTCACTGCCCGTGTGGAGTTTGCACATTCTCCCTGTGTCTGCGTGGGTCTCACCCCCACAACCCAAAGATGTGCAGGGTAGGTGGATTGGCCACACTAAATTGCCCCTTCATTGGAAAAGAAGATTTGGATACTCTAAAAAAAATTTAAATTAATTTTCGTGAAACCATGGCCATTTCTGCAAGTTACAGCCAAAAGAAAAGACCTTACTTTTAATTGTTCCAAACTTCAAAACAGTTGTATGCAGTTGGGATATGAACATACAAAATAGGAGCAGAAGTAGGGCATTCGGCCCCTCGAGCCTCCTTCACCACTTAATATCATGGCTAAACTGTTTGTGCTTTGAGTTCTTGTGGTAACGTGGATCCACCAGTTATGAATGGTACGCAACAACTATTTACAGGGTGATTCAGATTCAATACTTTGAGTCATGGCTCAAACTGAGCAAAAGACCACACTCTGCTTGGGTGATCCCACATCCTTGTTACCCCTTAAAGTGGCCAGCCAGTACATCCCTCCGCCTCTAACTTCACAGAATGTTAGTTAACTTATACAATTTCCTATAATTAATATTTTTAATCAGGCCATCAAAAATTCAGTCTCTCTCTGGTGGCGTCCACTTCCTCAGAGAGCGATGTAACCCCACCGATTGGGGTGCTTCTGTTGGGGTTCTTCCTGTAGACACTGTCATACTCGGTCTCTCTTCTGGTATTGATGCTTCAATCTCCTGTTTCAGTCGGAACAGTACTCTCACTTGTCACAGGCTGATTGGACATTTCACTTCTCAGGCAGCCAACAACACTTCCAGCTGGCAACACTGAATCAGTCTGTAACACTGGCTCTTGGGGCAACTCTCGCTCATGCGGATGGGCTACATATTTCTTCAAAATCCTATCTTGTGCAGTCACTTAGTTGCAACAATTCATGGAACCCAGCTTGGGCCACCCCTGAAATCTCTCACAGAAACTGGGTCATCTATTTTGAATGATTTTTCATCTTTAGTCAAATCATGGTTCCTTTTTTAGTTGCATTGTCTAGCCTCTAGTCTCCCCACTAAATTTGGGAATTCCAGGCTTAACCTGGTCTTTGAATATTGATCCATCAATAGTTCTGCTGGAGATATCCCTGTGCTTGAATGCGGGCTGGTCCAGTACACTAATAGGAACCGAGTTATTCTTGTTTCCAAAGATGCAGCTGACTGTTTCTTTAAGCCGGCCTTGAAAGTCTGGACTGCCGGCTCAGGCAGTCCATTGGATGGGGGTGATACGGTGCAGTTCTGCTTTGCTTTACCACATTGGAAGACATGAAACTTTGAAATTTGGTAGTTTGTAAAAGCCATTCCATTATTTGATATGAGTACTTCAGGTAATCCATGGAGCATGAAGCACTGGAGAAGGTTCCCAACTGTGGCATGTACAGTTGTGGATCACTGTGACTTCAGAACAACACTGTAAGGAACCTCTTAAATCCTTTTCTAAAGGGCGGCACGGTGGCGCAGTGATTAGCACTGCTGCCTGCAGCACTGAGGACCCGAGTTCGATCCCGGCCCTGGGTCACTGTCTGTGTGGAGTTTGCACATTCTCCCCGTGTCTGCGTGGGTTTCACCCCCACAACCCAAAGATGTGCAGAGTAGGTGGATTGGCCATGCTAAATTGCCCCTTAATTGGAAAAAGCAAATTTGGGACTCTAAATTTATTATTTTTTAAATACTTGTCTGATATACCGTGTCCGTTTAATCCCTATCTTCCTGGCTGCTTTTTGCTGGCTGTTTTTTCTGACTGCCGACCCACCCACCGCTGCAAGCTGCTATTTGCACTGGCTCAAGGGGATCCTCCTACATGCAATGTGTTGTGCAGCATAGTCCCATGATTTCATTTTGATGGATTTGGCTAGCAGCCAATTGACTCTTCTGTGATTCTGTGACATATTTTATTCTTGATTGTGATTAGTGGTCCATCCTAGAGATTTCAATGGCTCCATTTTAACTCAGAAATCTTTGCGCCTTAGGAAGAACAGGTTCTCTCAGCTGAGGCTGGCAATTTTGAAACGCTCTCCAGCCAGGTCCATGCAAGTTTAAATCTCTATGAGAAAGGTTGGGAAAGCTTAGGCTGATATTTCTCTCCTCAGAATCCTAAAAGGTTCTGAAGACCAGGGGCGAAATTCCCCGACCCCCCGCAGGGTCGGAGAATCACCCGGGGTCGGCGAAAATTCCGCCCCTGTCATGGCCTGGAATTATCCGCCACCCGGGAATTGGTGGGAGCGGGAATCACGCCCCGCCGATCAGTGTGCCCTCCACGCCGATCGGTGAGCCCCCTGCGGCGATTCTCCGGCCCCGCCGCTGAGAGGCCAATCCCACCGTCGTGGTTTCAACCACCTCTGGTGGCGGCGGGATTGGCGGCGCGAGCGGGCCCCCGGGGTCCTGGGGGGGGGCGCAGGGCGATCGGACCCCGGGAGTGTCCCCACGGTGGCCTGGCCCGCGATCGGGTCCCACCGATCGGCGGGTGGGCCAGTGCCGTGGGGGCACTCTTTTTCTTTCGCCGCCACCACGGCCTCCACCATGGCGGAGGCGGAAGAGATCCCCCTACCGTGCATGCGCCGGTGCTGACGTCAGTGGCAGCTGACGCACTGGCGCATGTGCGAACCGGCGAAGGCCTTTCGGCCAGCCTCGACGCCGGCCGGCGGGCATCAAATGCCGTTAGCGCTGGTTTTGGCGCCAGTCGGCGTGGCGCCATTCACTCCGGCATGGGCCTAGCCCCCAAAGGTGCGGAGAATTCCGCGCCTTTGGGGAGGCCCGATGCTGGAGTGGTTGGCACCACTCAGCTACGCCAGGACCCCCCGCCCCGCCGGGTAGGGGAGAATCCCGGCCCAGGTCTTTTTTTTCTCTCTCTCCATTCTACAGCCAGAACTCGACCCAGAGAAATGGGAACTTGACCTTTCAGACAGTCGCCCCTTGAAGGGACCAGCTACTACAGCTCTATATTCCCAACTATCCCCAATAACTTTAAATTCTATTGTCTAACAAGAATCTTTCTACCACTGCCTTAAAGATATTCAGTGACCCCGCCTCTACCGCATTCTGAAGCAGAAAATTCCAAAATAGAACAACTCCTCAGAGAAAAAAATTCCCCTCATCTCTCTATTAGTTTTAATACACTGCTCCCCAGCAATGGACTTGCCCAAAGAGGAAAACTCCTTTCCGCATTCATGTTGTCAAGATGGTTCAGGATCTTGTGCTCAGGATGGCAAAAAAGAAAGTAAATGAAAGGCTTTACCATTTGTTTTTCAGGAAAATAGAATATTAAAAAAACAATAGAGGAGATTATGCAGAGAAATTAAATAGGGTTTAATAAAAGGACAGAAAAAGAAGGAGACATATTACCCCTAAAGGGTTGAGATTGAAATACAAGAAACGTATTCTTAAGCATACAACATAAGAATATTAAACATCCATTCACCTACCTCAGAATGTAATATAATAATTCATAATAAAAGAAAACAAATATAATTACATGGGAAGCCAACATGCATATGGAATATAGGTCCAAGACCATATTGGATTAATGTCTTTCCATACAGTGTTTCAAACCTATATGAAAGCATTTTCTGTACGTTATTGAAACTCTAAGGTAAAAAAATATGATGCCCAAGATTAATATTGACCCTTTGCAACCTCCTTGCACATCATAGTTTGAATCTGAGTTGGCAAGATTGCTTCAATACATGCTAATGAACATTTTG
This sequence comes from Scyliorhinus canicula, assembly GCF_902713615.1. NCBI lineage: Eukaryota > Metazoa > Chordata > Chondrichthyes > Carcharhiniformes > Scyliorhinidae > Scyliorhinus > Scyliorhinus canicula. The sequence goes on from NC_052150.1 coordinate 99,732,285, forward strand.
TTCCATTTGACACCATATCGCATCTGACTATTCTCATGGGCCTACAAAGGTACATTTTGTTTTTTATTTGAGAATACGTCGGATGACTTAATTATGATAAGATGTTATCATTAACTGCTCCTTATGTTATCTGTTTCCTCAAAAGTGTTGGATCCTTTATTTAATAGTTAATTAAAAAATATATATATCTTATAGGCTTCAGATCTCAATTAATTCTCAGTGCTGCCAATTGCTAGGGCTTTTCCATCACTGGAGAAGTATGGGCAGGTGCATCTGCAGCAAGCAGATTGGTGAGGATGAGGTCAAGTATATTTTCCCCTCTTGTCGGTTCCCTCACCACCTGCTGCAGTCCCAGTTCAGTAGTTATGTCCTTTAGGGCCCAGCCAGCCCGATCTGTAGTGGTACTACTGAGCCACTCTTGGTGATGGACGTTGAAGTCCCCCACCCAGAGCATATTCTGTGCTCTTGCCACCCTCAGTGCTTCCTTCAAGTAGTGTTCAACATGGTGGAGTACTGATTCATCCACTGATGGTGGCCGATCTGCGGTAATCAGCAGGTTTTCCTGCCCATGTTTCACCTGAAGTCATGAGACTTCATGGGGTCCAGAGTCGATGTTGAGGATTCCTAGGGCAACTCTCTCCCGACTGTATACCACTGTGCCACCACCTCTGCTTAGTCTGTCCTTCCGGTGAGACAGGAGGATGATAATGCTCTGCATCTGGGGGCTTGTGCCAAAGTTGAGAGATCTGTCTCACAAACTAGTTAAGCAACAGCCTAACATAGTCATATTCTCAGAATCATACCTTTCAGACAATATTCCAGACAGCACGATTACCATCCTTCTGTCTCACCGGCTGGACAGAATCAACAGAGGCGGTGGCACAGTGGTATACAGTTGGGTGGAAGTTTCCCTGGGAGTCTTCAACATGGACTCTGAATTCCACAAAGTCTCATGCCACCAAGTCAAACATTGGCAAGGAAACCACCTACTGATTACCACATACCGTCCACACTCAGCTGATGAATCTGCACTCCTCCTTGTTGAACAGCACTTGGAGGAAGCAATGAGGGTGGCAAGTGAGCAGAATGTACGCTGTCTGGGGCACTTCCATGTCCATCAGCAAGAAAGGCTCTGTACCAACCTGCCTGCTGCTAATGAATCGGTCCATGATTGGCATACAAGTTCACCAGGTAATAGGAAAAGCAAATTGAATTTTGGGCTTTATAGCATAAGGAGCAATTAACAGACAGAGCTAAGTGATTCCACAACCAACGTATCAAATCCAAGCTCGGCAGTCCTGCCACATCCAGCCTTGAATGATGGTGGACAATTAAACAACTCACTGGAGGAGGAGGCTCCACAAATACCCCATCCTCAGTGATGGAGGAGCCCAGCACATGTGTGAAAAGACGAGGCTCAGGCATTTGCAACAATCTTCGGGCAGTAGTGAAGAGTGGATGATTCATCTCGATCTCCTCCAGAAGTCCCCAGCATCACAGATATCAGTCTTCAGTCAATATGATTCACTCCACATGAGATCAAGAAACGGCTGAAGGCACTGGATACTGCAAAGGCTATGGGTCCTGATAATATTCGGGCTATAGTACTGAAGACTTGTGCTCCAGAACTTGCTGCACCTCCTAGGCAAGCTGTTCCAGCACAGCTACAACACTGGCATCTACCCGGCAATGTGGAAAATTGCCCAGGTGTGTCCTGCACCCAAGAAACAGGACAAATCCAACCCAGCCAATTACAGCCCCCTCAGTCTACTCACCATCATCAGCAAAGTGACGGAAGGAGTCATCAACAGTGTTATCAAGTGGCACTTACTGGCAAGAACCTGCTCATGGATGCTGAGTTTGGGTTCCGCCAGGGTCACTCAGGGTTGACTCATTGAGGACTTAATAAAATATGGACAAAAGCACTGAATTTCAGAGATGAGGTGAGAGTGACTGCCCTTGATATCAAGGCAGCATTTGACCGAGTATGGCATCAAGGAGCTGTAGCTAAACTGGTGTCAATGGGAATCAGGGGGAAAACTCTCCACTGGTTTGAATCTTACCTGTCAACAAGGAAGATAGTTGTGGTGGTTGGAGGTCAATCATCTCAACTCCAGGACACTTCAGCAGTTCCTCAGGGTAGTGTTGTGGGCTCAGCCATCTTCAGCTGCTTCATCAATGACCTGCCTTCCATCATAAGGTCATAAGTGGGGATGTTTGCAGATGACTGCACAATGATCTGCACCATTCGTGCCTCCTCAGATGATAAAGCAATCTATGTCCAAATTCAGCAAGACCTAAACAATATCCAGGCTTGGGCTGACGAGTGGCAAGTTACATTGGAGCCATACAAGTGTCAGGCAATGACCATCTCCTACACGAGAGGATCTAACTATCGCCCCTTGACATTCAATGGCATGACCATCACTGAATCCCCACAATCAACATCCTGGGGTTACCATTGATCAGAAACTGAACTGGATTAGCTATATTAATAATGTGGCTACCAGGTCAGGTCAAAGGCTATGAATCCTACGGCAAGTAACTCACCTCCTGACCCCCCAAAGCCTGTCAACCATCTACAAGGCACAAGTCAGGAGTGTAATGGAATACTCTCCACTTGCCTGGATGAGGGCAGCTCCAACAACACTCAAGAAGCTTGGCACTATCCAGGACAAAGCAGCCCAGTTGATTGCTCCTCCTTCTACAAACTTTAAAACCCTCCACCACCAATGAACAGTGGCAACCGTGTGTACCATCTACAAGATGCACTGCAGTAACTCACCAAGCTTCCCTTGACAGCACCTTCCAAAAACGACCACTACCATCTAGAAGGACACGAGCAGCAGACACCAGGGAACTCCACCACATGGAGGTTCCCCCCTAAGTCACTCACCATCCCGACTCAGAAATATATGGCCGTTCCTCCTCTGTCGCTGGGACAAAGCTCTGGAACCCCCTCCCTAACAGCATAGTGGGTGTACCTACACCTCAAGGTCTGCAGCGGTTCAAAAGGCAATGCATCACCACCTTCTGAAGGGCAACTAGGAATGGGCAATAAATGCTGGCCTAACCAGTGATGCCCACAACCCGTAAATGAATTTAAAACATACTAAGTAGTTTTCTTGGCCATTTCAGAGGGCAGTTAAGAGTCAACCACATTTCTGTTGGTCTGGAGTCATCTGTAGGCCAAGCCAGGTAAGGACGACAGGTTTGCTTCCGTAAAGGACATTAGTGAACCAGTTGAGTTTTTCTGACAATCGTCAATGGGTTCATCATTAGACTTTTAGTTACAGATTTTTGTATTGAGTTTAATTCCACCATCTGCCGTGGTGGGATTTGAATCTGGGTCCCCAGAGCATTACCATGGGTCTCTGGATTACTAGTCTAGCAACAGTACCACTGCGCCACCACCACCTTCCCGTTATGTGCCAGTGCCAATCTGCACCCGGCCCAGGGAATAATCCAGCACAGAATTCAAGTAGCAAGAGGGATAACTGGGAGATTTATTCTGAGCCTAACAATTGTCACCTTAAAAATTGGGTGAGCCGTCCCAAAGAACAATGCTCACTGAGGGGTGTTTAGGTGGCTTGAAGCTTCACAGCAGCAGGGATCTGGGTGACCTGTGCAGAGTCTGCACGTTCTCCCCGTGTCTGCATGTGTTTCCTCCGTGTGCTCCGGTTTCCTCTCACCGTCCAACGATACGCAGGTCGGGTGGATTGGGCATGATCAATGCGCTGGGTTATTCGGATGGGACAGGCAGTGTGCCTCGGTAGAGTGTTCTTTCGAAGGATCAGTGTAGATTTGATGGGCTGAATGGTCTTCTTCTGCACTGTAGGGATTCTATGGAATGTTACCTGGAATGTGTTATATACTCAACAATATCACAATCAAGAGAGGTTACGAGAAATAATGTGATTTATTTCTAAATCTGACTTTAAAAAAAACTTCAGTTAGTTGGATTACTAAGAGTGTCTGGCATTAATGACATTCAATCAGACTTAGTACATTCAATGATCCTACGTTCCCTTAATCAGTTGTTTCAATGCCTTTATTCAGAAACTAATTAAGCCAAAATGTTATCACAGCATTGGCTATACAGCTTTTCCTAAGGTTAAAAATAATCTCCTAAAATGAACTAGAATTTGTGTTGTCCACATATTACCCAGCAGCGTGACTATCCATCAATAAACAGCTGGCTGATGCATTCAGGAGTCCTACTGTTTATCTGATTCAGTGAGAAATCTGTGATTAAAATGATTATATCAAACCCTTGTGCATTAATTTCATTTTTATTTTCAAGCACTGCGTTTAGTTCTTCAGTCGTTATGTTTTAATTAACCTGTAAATATGTCAACCAAGTTAATTTAATCACAATGCATTTGTCAGAGTGTTATTTTCTGTTCTTTTGTAGGAACAGGTGTACATTGCGGATATCCCATAGTCGCCATTGATTGATATATCACAATGAAGAGGTTAACTTCCAAATGTTGACATGTTAACCTCGATATAAGCAGGAACATTTCTGCAAGAGGGCACTTTTTGTTTGAGTGGAACTTGAAGCTGATAGTGGAATAGGACCTAGAATTCACAGTGTTCATAGGAGGCTTGGGTTTCAAAATTCTGCAGCCCTCGTCTGTTTAGGAAACCACACACACAAGAGTTGGGAAAAAGTCCAAACTAACAAAGGCATCAATTTTCAGGAAACTGAGGAGCTGCAGACTTGAGGGAATAAGGAGAGATCTGAAGATAAGATAATTTTGGGCCAGGCTTTAATGCTGGCACATTCTTCTGCTTGGCTCCATTAATGTGGCTGTGGCAACCTTGTGTGAGCAATGAAAACCATCCTCTCTGCTTTACCTTTGAAGTGTTGAAATTACCCTGCAGTATGGTCCTTTGTTGGAACTGGCTACGGCCAGATGGTTTTCAATCTTGCAGGGTGGCATTGATGTCATTGTTTTTTTTGCTTGGATGGGTCGCTAACCTATCGCCCATAAGGGCCAACATTTTGAAGTACACGTGCTTAGCTGTGAGAAAAGATTGAACTGTTATCTTTCAGATGAGGATCCATTTGCCTATTCAGGCGGGTGCAAAAGATCTAGCGATATTATTTGAATGTGAACAAAGAGTTCTCTTGGTATCCTGACAACATTTGTCACTGAACCAAATTCAAAAACAGATCAACTGGCTAATAATTTCATTACCATTTGCTACTTGTTACATTTTTCTACTTTACAACAATGACTTCCCTTTAAAAAGTGATCTATTCACTATGTGGTGCATTGGGACATCTTGAGGTTATTTAAGGTGCTATATGAATGCAAAGTGTTTCTTTCTTTAATCTATTATCATAGCTTTTAAATAAATCTTTTTAGTGGAGGTGCTAACAGTGTTCCTTTAGAACTAGATCTGCCTGGTCCTAAAATCCGACTGGTTTATTTAAAATAAAACAATGCTATCCAACGTCTGAGAACTCCCTTGTGAAAGCAACTTAATGATACTGTGATGATAACTCCCTAAGCCCTTCATAAATCTTATAATTTCACAATAATGTGTTTACCCTCCCTATGAGAATAGAACTCTCATGTAGAAATTGAAGGGTGTATAGACATTTCACCAGTAGGAATATCAGTTTTGTCATCCTGTGTGCAGAGATGTACTCAAAAGGTACTTTGCTCTCCACCACCAGGGACCTTCATTATAGAACATACAATGAATAAGGAGGCCATTTGGCCCATCGAGTCTGCACTGACCCACAAACCCTCACTTCCACCCTATCCCCATAACCCATAACTAAAGGCAATTTATCATGGCCAATCCACCTAACCTGCATGTCTTTGAACTGTGGGAGGAAACCGGAGCACCCGGAGGAAACCCATGCAGACACGGGGAGAACGCGCAGACAGTGACCCAGCGGGGAATCAAACCTGGGACCTTGGCACTGTGAAGCCACAGTGCTATCCACCTGTGCTACCGTGCTGCCCATTGTTGAACAAGTTCCTTTTCTTCTCCCTATCTGATGTTCACCACTTCTCCCTCAAAGTATCAAAGTCAGCTTTGAGAAAGTGGACATTAATCGATCAAATACAGTTCTCTGCGTAGGCACTAAAATTGCATACATTGTAGTTGCCCGTTAAGAGGTAGGAGGTGCAATATTTATTCATCATGCCACAAATTATATGAGAAAGCCCAAGCTTCATGGTTCTCACTAATTACCATGAAATCATGCATCACACCGAGAGGTTCACTCTGTGCAACTGAGCATTTACTTAATCCCAAAAATACATAACATTCTGTGCTCCAAGGGACCTGTTCAAAGATTTCCATCTCTAGACATCATGGGAATAGCAACAGATAGGATGCTGAAAAAAATCTTCCTGCCTTCTTTTAACACTGTCATAAATCCATCTCCTAATCTTTTGCTCTGCAACCAGCATTGCTTGAAGTATATTTTTTGCTGGGAAAATTCTCAGTTTACTTTCCACGGGATATGGGCTACCTGGGAGCCAGTTTAGCTCAATTGGCTAGCCAGCTGGTTCCTGATGCAGAGTAAGGCCAGTAGTGTGGGGGGTTCAATCCCTGTACTGACTGAGGTTGTTCATGAAGTCCCTGCCTTCTCAACCTTGCCCTTCGCCTGAGGTGTGGTGATCGTCAGGTTAAATCACCACCTGTCAGCTCTCCCTCTTGTGAAGAGGCAGTGTAAATGACTGTCTATATGGTCATTCAGTTTTTGCACTTCCTTGCAGCACAGGGTCATTGCTTCAACTGTTGAGAGAACGCAAAGGGAAAATCAAGCAGACATTTATACATTACGATGTGCTTGTAATTAGAACAATACCACTGATGTAGATAGAGGGAGGTGAGGCTTCATTCTGCTGAAGGCTGAACTGAGCTACCATGTTTTTTTATCAGTCATCACTTCCTACAACTTCTGTCTTGCTTGAGGTTGTCAACCTGGAGAACACCTCCACAGAGATTTCCAATCTGAAGAACACACCTTGCTGCTAATGCTGGAGTGGATCTCTCGTCAGAGCTGTTCCTGTACATACTCTTTCTGCACCAATGCATACAACAAGCAAAACGATGACAAGATCATTATCATGCATATTATGGCACACAGATGATGCTTTGCAGTTACATTTCCATTGCTTTGGCTATCGACTTATAAGATCTCACATGAGAGCTTGATTTGTCCAAGCATCTGAATTTTTGGTGAATGGCCTAGTTAACCAACATCCTGGTACCAGTGTGTGTATCGTAGACTATCACCAAACAGAAAGAAGTCACTCGAGCCTTCATGCTGTACCAGTTTTTTGAAAGAGCTTCCCAATGAATGCCATTCTCTTGATCATCCACCTTTTCCTTCTAGTATTTAGCTAATTCCATTCTGAATGCCAATATTGAATCTGCTTCTATTACCCCGACAGGCAACTCATACTGTGCTAAATTCCCCTTATCTCACTTATGGAGAATAACCCCAATTTCTCACCACGTAACTGTAGTGCTGTATCTTTGGTCCAATTCTGGCAAATCTCATCTGCACATTCCTCAAGACCCCAGCAACCTTCCTAAAGTGTGGTGCCCAGGGTTTGAAATATATCTCCAGCTGGGGCCTAACCAATTTTTGAACAGTCGACATAACTTCCTTGGTTCTGTACTCCAAGCTTCTGCTCATCGTGCCAAGCATCCATAAGCCTTTTGAGATTCTCTTCAAATTCCCCTGCCTACAACAATTTTTGTGTGCACCTACCTAAGAATTCCTGCTCCTCCTTCAAAATTTTGACATTTATTTTAAATTGCTATGCCTTGATTCTTCCTACCAAAATACATCACTTCAAACTCCTGTGGATTAAACAACATTTGGCTAATTTCATCAGTCTATTTCCTCCTGCTGATGTTCTTCTCCATGTTTACCATATGTCTGAGTTCCTTGTCATGCACAAGCTTCAGTTATACCCTGTATATCCAAGTAAACAAGTCACTATTTCCAAAATCTCTTCACTGGAACAGTAAAGATTAAAAGTGAAACAAATTAACGTAAATTTTAGCAACAAAAATTTGTTGCAAGAATTTTAAAAGAGCTATTGCAAAATTTTATATAAACTTGAGGCATTTAGTGCAAATCCTTAAGTACAAATTGAGTTAACTAGCTATTTGCTTGTTTGGACAGCGGTCAAGACAAAGTAATCATGCAGCAAATCCAAATCTTGGAATGGATTTGCTGTTAAAAGTGGAGCAGAAGCTTGTTTTAAAATATCATTTGGAAAACCTGGACTGGATTTCAGAACCCAAACTGCTAAAGGAAAGCATTATTAAGGTGAGAAAAGATTTTAAAATGTGTCTTTGGGAGTGGAGCTTGGAAACAGTCATGTGACAATCATCTGGGAAGGGGTGGGGGGAGGATTCTGAGGAGAAAACGACTGACACTAACTTGGGTTCAGAGCGGAGTGCCTAGTTGACCACAGCCAGTCGATGTGCTTATGGGGACTTAACAATAATAATAATAATCCCTTATTGTCACAAGTAGGCTTCAATGAAGTTACTGTGAAAAGCCCCTAGTCGCCACATTCCGCACCTTTCCGGGGAGGCTGGTACGGGAATTGAACCCGCGCTGCTGACCTTGTTCTGCATTACAAGCCAGCTGTTTAGCCCACTGTGCGGACTTCATGTTAAGGAGACCATTGCAGCTTAAGGTGTACTTTGCAATTTATGTTAATCTTAAAATTAGTGTGTATTTTTAAGCTGTGGAGGTAAAGAAATATTGTATCAAATTGTTCAATATTGTCCAATTTTTCCATGTTTAATAAATGGTTTTTTCTTGTTGTTAAAACTAATCAGCAGTCCTGTGACAATTCTCCTCCACATTTTATTTTTAAAAAGTAAAAATTACAGTCTTTTGAGCCAGGGTTCAATTCTACGATCTTCCCGTCCAATGATAACATCGACTGGGATCATTACATATGAGACCAATGTTGCAAACAGTCTGTTTTAATCTTGACTGTTGCCTGGGAAAGATATAACTTTAGAAGCTAGGTATGAGGGTTCTGAGACCTCACCCTGTATTTTTTTAATAAAATATATATAGAGATCCTGATGGCTATTTGTAACATTTTAAAAACTGGGCAATGACCTTTTAAGATAACTGGATCAATGTCGGTCTGTGACCCCTGAGCAAAAGGAGCTATCTGAAGAGACACTATTGGCACATTATAGGCTGCACAATCTAATTCATTGAGAGCTATACAAGGTCATCTGCATTTCATAACCCAGGTTGGCCAACCATCATCTAAACATCTGCTAGGATAAAGGGCCATGCCGCCTTCTCTTCAATTTTTAATGGTTGAGGCATTTAACCCTCTCAAGGACTCAGATGTTTTGTGACATGACCAGTGATATTGCCTTGCTGTACTACAAAATCAGTCTGCCAGCTTGCTATTCATAAGCAGAAAGGGGGTTCTGCACAGATTGAATACACAACCTATCTAAACTGTTCCTATTGGAACCTCCATATTGCCTGCAAGATCAGTTCCCTCTACATCCCTCACTCATCATGTGAAGTCAACTCTGCTGGAAAAGCTAATTATACAGCATCAGATTTCAACCGCTTGACCGCTGTGAATTAATACCTGATTGGACTTTGATTCTGGACCCACATTTCACAAAAATGCTTTTTACTGTGGTCTTTGCCCTGTAAATCTTTCTATTCTCTAGCCTTCTTTTACTTTATCAGTGCGAAGGAGGAAAAGTTGCAACCTCTCCTCCAGCATTTGAATGTGTGCCAGTAAACTAACCCTTTGAATTCATCCTATTTGCAGTTTACTGTGGGGTTACTAATAGAAAATTGTGTCACACCAACAATGCAGCATTGGGAAATATACCATCACTTAAAAACACCTTTGCGGTTCTGCTGTTTAAATTAAACCCTCTTCCAGTGCGCAACGTAGGGAATGGAGTCTGGTGTGGACACCAAAAAGAATAATGGAAGTCTTCCCAAAATTTGAGTGGACAAACTATCTGCTCACCAAATACTGCATGTTGGATGAGAAGTTCGATAATTCAGAAAAAGTGGAGAAATTACGAGAAGTGGTGAGACAGCTAGGTATCCTCAGTGTACATGTGAAAATTAATGCAGTGAATTCAGGTATTGTCATTCTTATGTAGATGAGAAATTCGAGGGAGCCAAGAATAGAAACTTAGGGAAACCATAAGTAATGGTGTTTGAGTGGGCAAAGAAGCCATTGCAAATGATGCTCTGGACATAAACCCACATGACACCAGTCACACTTAACTGGCCAAAAATAGAAAGGTGTTGGATGAGTGTATCACCAAGTCTGTAGACAGTTAAAGAAGGATGAAGTGGGATAATTTACTTTTGTTCCCATCATAGAGGTTGTAATTTTTAAGTGTAATGAGTTATTTTGGTACTGTGGTTGGAATGGAAACCTGATTGTCAGAATTCAAATGTGGAGACCCTGGAAAGACATGCATGGATCTGAGAGGTCACAGCATATTCAAGAATCTTGGATAGGAAGGGAAGTTGGATATGGAATGATAGTTTTCAAGGATGGCCAGATTTGTTTGCTGTTTTGAGGAACTGTTGAAGATGGCAGACTTCAAGAAGAGAAGAACAACACCTGAAGGGAGATGGCAGTCTTCCATGTCTCATACAGAGCCAAGGGGACCTGGAGATGGATAGGTGATGATCTGAGATTCAAAGCTGATATTGTCTACCCAACACCAAAATCAGCACTCTGAAAGAGCAGGGGCAGCAATGCCACTTTGCCTGCTCTCCTACCCAGGGTGAACACCTTCCTCTTCCTTTAGATGCCACCCTCCATCTTTTTCCTCCTCCTCGCTCTTCCTTTGACACATCTATGTATCCTGTGCCTACACCCCTCTGCACCCAGTGTCACCATCTGCAACTCATGCATCCAAGGATAACTGTCTTTTAATTGTACATTAATTGTGTTTAGACATAGAATTTACAGTGCAGAAAGGGGCCATTTGGCCCATCGAGTCCACATCAGAAACATCAACCCACCTAAGCCCACACCTCCACCCTATCCCCACAACCCAGTAACCCCACCTAAACGTTTTGAACACTATGGGCAATTTAGTATGGCTAATCCATCTAACTTGCACATCTTTAGACTGTGGGAGGAAAGCGGAGCACCCGGAAGAAACCCATGCAGATATGGGGAGAATGTGCAGACTCCGCACAGACAGTGACTTAAGCCAGGAGTAGAACCTGGGACATTGGAGCTGTGAAGCCAAAGTGCTAACCACTATGCTACCATGCAGCTCCCTGCATGCAGTTGGTGGGATTTAACTGAGGATTAATTTGAACCCCAATAAACTCTTAAACATTTAGTTTGTTAATTTGTTCATTCACTCAATTTGTTTTTCATTGAAATGAATATAAACAGATTCAACCTAAACCTGTGATAGTGGAATTAAGAGGTATATGTTTGTAATGTGTAAATCTGTAAATAAATACAAAAGTGTGTAAAAATTGGTTCTAGTACTATCCTATATATACGGTTATTTTGATAACACTGTCCACCTTTAGGAAAAAAAGAGATATAATGGGGAAGCATTTTTGTTTGACGCATGACAGAAGCTTTAGAATTTTAGAATTCAGCTTCTCAAAGCAACAGTGTCGACATTCACCTTTCCTTACTCCAATGCCTGATTGGAAACTAGATACTCAACTCTTAATGATGCTCATCAGCTGTTTGGCCCTTTCTTAACACTCAGTAAATTCCTTAAGAAAGGCCTCACCATCATCAAACATCGACCACTTATGAGCCATCTTAGCCTGAACAGACACGGAAAATAAATATAGGTTATGTTTAGTTTATTGGTTTCATGACAGAGGCTTGGTGGGTGCTTTAGAGGTGGGGTATAATTCACTAAAAGAAATTTCACACCTCAAATCTGTGGAGTATAAATAAAAGATCTTTACAAGCACTTAGCAAGGCTCATCTCCAAAGGCAATTGGATTTTATGACCTCTTGACTTTATTTGACCCCGGACAACTGATCCAAACAAACTTTCCTAATCATTAACTTTTTAAGAAATCTTCCCACATGCCAACACCAATACCGTCTCTCATGGCTGGGTGCCCTGCACACAGAGGCACAGGCCACGGACTCCCTGCACTGCCCACGTCAGGGCGAATCACACTGTGCATTATCTGTCCTCCTAGGGATGGCGGCCCACAACCGCAGGGAGCAAGAGAAGACTGAAGGGGGCCTGACCCACCAGACCTGTGGCCCTGTCGCAGAGCAGAGGGCGATGCACCTGGTCGGTGGGGTTGGAAAGTGCGCAGTCGCCGAGGCGGAGGTCGGCATTGGAGATCCAAATGAGCCCCAATGCATTGCAATGTCTCTATGGCATGTGAATCACCCCTCACCTGCACACCACCCATACACACGATGTAACCATGTATCTTGTCTTTTGCCTTGCAGAATCACCTGGCGAGAGGTGGGTCCATCAAGGGTCAGCCAGCCCCAGCCGCAATCCAGTGGCTCAACTAGTGATGAGGCAGGACTGTCCGGGGTCCCAAGCCCTCCAGGTGCAACACTGCAACAACCCAGAGCACGTGTCCAGCGATGAGACCGACTTGACATAGCTGTCACTGCCACCGTCCACCATCCCAGAGAAATTTACCTTGGTTGGGCACTTTAGTGAAAGGGCAGTCCCATCAATGTTGGAGATGTAGCCGCGGAGCTGGGGATTACATGAGGGGGTGGCAGCAGCTATCCAGCACCTGTATGTGCAGTTGGAGGAGTCCGTGGTGCTGACCGTGCATGGTACCCAGGCCAACACCACATGGGCGGCGTCCGCGGTGGATGCCTTGGGTGCAAAGGTATCGGCAATGGATCAAGATGTCCAAGGCCTGGGGCACTCTGTACACATCTTGGCCAAGGCACAAACAGCCATGTACAAGGGTCACATGGACATTCCAGTGGCGCTCCAGAACTTGGCCCAGTCATTCAGGTGCTGTCATTCTCAAGTCACAACCGGCCTTGACTGCGGGTGCCAAGGGCATTGGCCTGGCGTTGGTGGCCTGAGCCGCTCCTTGAGTGACATGACAGAGTCCCTGTGCTCCATGGTCGCAGGGATAGAAACCTTGGTCAACCCGACAATGGACCTCCAGGACTGGCAGCGCCAAATGGCGGGAGAGTCCCCGGAGTTCATTCTAGCTGCAACTTTCTCCCAAGGAGTACCCGGGAGTCATTGGGTACCCTGAGGGAGGAGGAGGTGTTGGCGTCCGTTCCAGTGACTCCACTAGGGAAGGTGCTGAAACACTGCAGCGCCTCTAAATTCCCCTCACCTGTCCCTTGTGTATCCGATGAGCAGCATGCATAATAGGGTGGCACCATACCATCTGTGACGCCCTGAAGACTGCTGAGCCATCTGGGCCTGGGTGCCCCAGAGGACTCCTGCCAAAGGGGACCCAGGTTGCCTGGTGAGATCCGCAGCAGGCCGCCTCCACTTCTGATGCACTGCCCCATACCAACTAGAAGGAGCATTAGGGCATGCAAGGTCAGAAAGTTAGATAACAGTTAAATTGGCATGGATGAAGCACATAGGTTAGCGATAGGGGCTAGGACCATTACTTATATATGTCATAATGAACACCTGCTCACTGATGCCTTGGTCCTCTGTCCGAAGGATGTGAGGAATGGGCTGGGCTGGGTGCAGATGGTGTGCCAGTGGAGATTGAGAGAGGTGGTAGGCCGATGGTGTGGTCATAATCCCTGATTTTCCTGGGAGTAGCCGATATGGGTAGCCAAATGGGCAGAACTTCGTAACAAAAAAAGGGTGATCACATTGCTGGGAGTGTACTATCAGCCCCCATACAATTTTCAATCTCAATTGAGAATAGTAAGAAAAGTCAGGTAATAATAGTTTGGGACTTCAACTTCCCCAATATTAACTGGGATTGTCAAAGTGTGAAAGGTTTAGAGGGGATGGAATTCTTAAAATGAATTGAGGAGTGCTTTTTATGCCAATGCATAGTCTTACAAGGGAGGGTGCTGGATCTTGTTTTAGGGAATGAAACGAGGCAAGTGGTTGATGTTTCCATGGGGGATATTTTGGAAACACAGACCAGAATGCAATGGAATTCAACGTAGTTGTGGAAAGGGAGAAAGATAGACCGGAAATGAAAGATCTAAATTGGCGGAGGGGCAATTTTAATCAAATAAGACAGGATCTATCCAAAGTTAACTGGGAGCAGCTACTTGTAGGAAAATCTACATCGGAGCAGTGGGATGCATTCAAAAAATAAATTGAGAGAGTACAGGGCCAACATGTTTCCATGATAGTAACGGGTGGGAGCAAAAATCCAGAGAACTTTAGATGTCATAGGATACCCAGGGTTGGGTAAGGAAAATACGGAGGATTATGGCAGATACCGAGGGCTCAAAATAACAGAAGCCCTAGAGGAGTACAGAAAGTGCAGGCGGTTACTTAAGAAAGAAATTAGGAGAACGAAGAGGAGGCATGAAAAAGAACTGGTGGGTATAATAAGGAAAATCAAAGGTGATTGAGAAGTATATTAAGGGCAGGAGGTTGACCAGGGTAATACTGGCCCATTAGGGACTAAAGTGGCAATTTGTGTGTGGAACCGCAAGATATAACTGAGGTTTTAAATGAATACTTTGCATCTGTGTTCACTACGAAGAACGATAATGCAGGTATAGAAATCAGGGAGGCACATAGTGATTTACTTGAATAACTTAACATTGAGTGGGAAGTTTTAACTGGCCGAAAAGTGGATAAATCCCCGGGGCCAGATGAGATGTATTCCAGGTTGCTGTGTGAGCGAAGGGAGGAGATGGCAGTGGTCCCGAAATTTTTTTTGAAATCTTCTCTGGCCACAGGCCAGGTGCCAGAGTACTGGAGGACAGCTAATGTGGTGCCTTTAGCCAAGAAGGGAAGTAGGGACAAAGCAGGAAATTGCAGGTCAGTGATTCCAACTTCAATGGTAGAGAAACTGCAAGAAAAAGCTCCAAAGAACAGAATTAATCTCCACTTGGAGAGGCAAGGATTAATCAGGGATAGTCAGAATGGTTTTGTCAAAGGGAGATCATGGGTGGGATTCTCCATTTCTGAGACTAAGTGTTGACGCCAATGCAGAATTTTTGGAACTCACAACAGCAAAACTGGTGCCGCACCTGGACTGATTCTGCTTCTGTTAAGGGGCTCGCACCAGCGCCAGGTGGAACACAGTCGATTCCAATGAGGAATTGTATCAGATTCTCCAGTTTCGCGTTCAACACTCAGGAGTCTGACAAGCTGCATACACATTTCACTCACCACACATACCATCCCAGCCAGCAAGATGGCAGCAAAGAGAGCAGCTCCCAACTTCACCAATGCTGAGATGGACACCCTCCTGGATATGGTGGAAGAGGATGAAGACCCTGTACCCCAGCCTGGGAAAGAGGCTGCCAGCTCCCCCATTTCGCCGTGCCTGGGCGCAGGGGCAGAGACAATCTGCCGTTGGCAACACTGTCTGAACCGGCTAGCAATGCCGAAAAAAACCGCACAACCTCCTCAGGGCGGCCAGGGTGAGGAGGCAGGACTGTTCTCCTGGCACTAACCTCCGTCTCATACACCCATAATCTGAGACCGCCCTGCGCGGAGGGCAGCAGAACCCCCACCCTGCACCACATGCCGGCACCCATACCGGCCGCCATAGCCAGGTGCCCTGGCCACTGCGGCCACCAGCTACCCATCCCTTCTGCTGCATGCATCAGACTGTCTAACACGTAGTTTTATGTTCCTTACATGCCCTCCTCCCCCCAAGAGAAGGCTGCCTACAACCACTGGGAGCGGGAGAAGACAGGACCTGCAACTCCTAAACTTGGCAGAGCAGAGGGCCGTGGATGTGGACGGTGGTCCAGAGGAAAGGGAGATCACTGAGGTAGAGTTCCATCACCCCCAGCCAGTGCCACAGCCAGAGCCCCCCCCCCCAGGGAGCCGAGCAGCGACGTAAGAGGATCGGATGGAAGCCTTCTACCCAAGACTCAGGAGACCCCGGAGCTCAAGTCCGGGGATGACACAAATTTCCCGTCACAACTGTCTCGATCACCCTCCACCATCCCAGATACACTTACCTCGGTTTGGCACTTTAGTGAAGAGGTTTCTGGGACACTCTCTGGTGCAAACCACACAGTTGATCCAGTACAGCAGGTGGAGGTAGGAACACCCGAGGGGGTGGATGGTCGGAGGGCAGGCCGACCCCAGGAACTTGCTGCCGTCCAGGTGGATTTTGGGCTTCTGGAACGGACAGTCCTATCAATCATAGAGATTCAGTCATAGAACCAGGGACTGCATGAGGGGTTGTTGGCGAGAATCCAGTACCTGCAGGTGTAGTTGAAGGAGTCCAACCACGTGCAGCAGCAGGAAATGGTGCCGACAATGCGTGCCACCCAGGCCAACGCCACACGGGTGACATCCGCGGTGGAGGCATTGAGGGCTACCGTTGTGGCTATGGATTAGCATGTGCAAGGCCAGGGGCATTCTGTGCAGGTGCTGGCCGAGGCCCAGCCCAGCATGCGCACGGCCACGGCCTCCAGCGGCTGTGCCATGCTCCATGTTGACTCGGACCTCAGAGCTAGACCCACAAAAGAGAACCCCGATTGGTCACACGCCTGATCCTCAACCCCAGCACAAGCACTCCCCAGCTGCCTATAAGGCCTTCCCCTGGTTCTGATCGACCCGCCACCGACAAGGCGGCAGCGGGCCACGCGTGTATCCTAACCGGCTGGAGCAATTAGTTCCATGCCGTCGGTACTTCGGCCAGTCAGAGACAGAGAATGGCTGAGCAGGCCTCTGGCAATGGCCCCAGGTAGGTCCCAGGCGGCGTGGTGTACTCCCTGAGTACTCTGCTATTCGGGGTATGCAGAACCGGTGAACCAGTGGTAGTCCCGATTTCTTGTGGGAACATCGATTCTTCGCTCCCGAGCTGGCCGCAATTTTGGCACAAGGATGCGGAGAATCCAGTCCCAGGTCTTCCATGACATGAATTTTCCTACTCTTCCTCCACAACAGAGGAATTGCAGGAAACAGCTCTCATTTGACCATCATTTGCTTCAAAGTCTATCCACTGATGTAACATAAGTGTTCAGCATTCTCTGAAATCCTATTAACTGTGAAGGAAATGAAATGAAAATCACTTATTGTCACAAGTAGGCTACAAACGAAGTTACTGTGTTGCCCTAGTCACCCCAAAAAGTCCCTAGTTGCCACATTCTGGCGCCTGTTCGGGGAGGCTGGTACGGGAATTGAACCGTGCTGCTGGCCTGCTTGGTCTGCTTTCAAAACCAATGATTTAGCCTGGTGTGGTTAAGTTTTCCCCTTTGGTCATTATATTTGGACATTTTAAGTTTAAACTGCAATGGCAGTGACAGTGCAGAAACTTGCTGAAGCTTCTTGAATCTTCATTCAGGTCTTTGGTTTTCAAAACAAGTGCTTGGAAAACAATGATGAGGCAGAAATCCTCGAGAGAGACAACAAAAACTACACTGTTTGGTTTCACAAGGAGCAGAATTTCAGAATATTTCACATGCTGATTGCATGTAGCTGTTAGACTGCACCTGGGTTCATTCAGTTTTGAGTGGCCCAGTCAACTGGCCAATAATGAAGCCAGTGGAGAGGCCAAAATGGGGCCATTCTTGACATTAATTCAAACCCATTGGCAAAAAGATAATTGTATAAAAATAGAACATCATGGCAGATTTTTTTACTCCACACTGAGAATCTTCACCGAGAGGGGTGACATGCAGGAACAAGAAGTAACTCGCGCTACGAGAGATCTGGTAACTCCAATGCTTTGAAGCTGAGATCCTTGATTTTAAAGGTGATGTATTGTTGAATGATTTTTAATGCTGGACTACACTGTTTAATTCTGCCTGTAACATTTAAACCATTAAATGTAACTTTAATTCATTAATATATAGAGTACTGTGACTTCCTTGCCTAGGTTCACAAATCACAGAAATGCCCTGATCCCGACAATACTTATTCATTATTTATCTATAGCAGATTTTTAATTAATGAAATTCAGATCCCCGTAATATTGGTATCTTCTACTTAGTTAATGTTATCCTCTGAGGTGTAATTAATTATTGTGATTTATTTATATATTTACTTAGTTGTCATTGTCATTACTTATTAATTGTAATTACTTAGCATCTTCCTTCCTCTCTGCATCTATTTCCTCTTCTCAGTAAATTCCCATTTTAAAGCTCTCACTCTTTTTCAATTCACTCCTGTTTAGAGCGCCAATCTCTCTGTGTTCAAAACCCTCTCTTGCCCTTCAGTTCTGTGATAGGTAAGCTGCTTTACAGCCCTAGTCCTTCAATGCCAGCCATCCAATTTCCAAGACCATTTAAATCTTGGTGGAAAAATGAATTCCCATTAAATGAATGACTCATGACAACTACCAGACCTGCAGGCAGCAGGTTGTGCAAATCAATATTAATGATCAAAGTCCAGTTACACAACCATGTGGGAACGCCTTTCTGTTTGTGAAAATATGTGATGATGGTAAGGGCAGGGTTCGGATGAAGGGAGTGGATGTTGGGCTGATGGGTGCTCATATGGCTGCAACCATTTTTTTTTCTTTTATTTTTATAAATTTAGAGTACCCAATTGTTTTATTTTTTTTCCAGTTCAGGGGCAAGTTAGCGTGGCCAATCCACCTAACACTGCACATCTTTGGGTTGTGGGGGTGAAACCCACGCAGACACAGAGAGAATGTGCAAACTCCACACAGGCAGTGACCCAGGGCAGGGATTCGAACGCATTTGGATAAGGTGTTCAAGAAGGCATAAGGCATGCTGGCCTTCATTGGTCGGGGCATTGAATATAAAAATTGGCAAGTCATGTTGCAGCTGTACAGAACCTTAGTTAGGCCTCATTTGGAATACTGTGTACAATTCTGGTCGCCACACTACCAGAAGGATGTGGATGCTTTGGAGAGGATACAGAAGTGGTTTACTAGGATGTTGCCTGGTATGGAGGGCATTAGCTATGAGGAGAGGTTAGATAACTCTCTCTGTTCTTACTGGAACGATGGAGGTTGAGAGGTGACCTGATAGAGGTCTACAAGATTATGAGTGGCATGGACAGAGTCGATAGTTAGGTGCTCTTTCCTCGGGTAGGAGAGTCAGGTACTAGGGGACATACGCTTAAAATGCGTGGGGAAAAGTTTAAAACAGGTGTGCGAGGCAAGGTTTTTACACAGAGGGTGGTAAATATATGGAACACACTGCCTGAGGAGGTGGTGGGAGCAGGTACGATAGTGGCATTTAAGGGACATCCAGACAAATATATGAATGGGGTGGGAATAGTAGGATACGGACTCCGTAAGTGCAGACGGTTTTAGTTTAGGCAGGTACCATGGTTGGCGCAGGTTTGGAGGGCCAAAGGGCCTGTTCCTGTGCTGTATTGTTCTTAGTTGTTTGCTCTTTGTACTCTAATTGGCAGGAGGTGGCTGGTGATGTACCACAGGGATCTGTGTTAGGGGCCTCAATTATTCACATTATTCATTTATGACTTGGATGATGGCATTGAAAATCATATATCCAAACTTGCTGATGACACAAAGCTAGGTGGCATTGTAGACAGTCTAGATCAGGGGTGGGCAAACTACGGCCCGCGGGCCGCATGCGGCCCGCCAAAGGTATTTCTGCGGCCCACCAAGTCATTAAAAAATAAAAAAAAAATTTTTTTTTTTTAAATTTTTTTTTTTTTTAATTTTTTTTAAGGTTAATGGGGGGGGGGGTGCTGTTGGGTTACTTACTGGTATAGGGTGGATACGTTGACTTGAGTAGGGTGATCATTGCTCGGCACAACGTCGAGGGCCGAAGGGCCTGTTCTGTGCTGTACTGTTCTATGTTCTACATGAGGCGCCCAGAATCATAACCGGGTGAAGTAATTATTTTACTTAATATACTATGCGGCCCTTTGTGAATTTTGAATTTCTGAATGTGGCCCTTGCACGGAAAAGTTTGCCCACCCCTGGTCTAGATGATAGCATAAAATTGAATGGAGATATTGGCAGACTAAGTGAATGGACAAAATTGTGGCAGATAGAATTAAATAGAAGCAAGTGTGAGGTTATCCACTTTGGACCAAAAAAAGATAGAACAGAGTACTTTCTCAATGGAAAGAAATCGCCTCTTTGGATGTTCAAAGAAATTTGGGGGTTCAGGTGCACAGATCCTTCAAATGCCAGGAACAAGTGCAGAAAATATTCAAAAATGCTCATGGAATGCTGGCCTTTATATATATATTTATATAGGATTGAAATATAAAGACACAGAAGTTATGCTGCAGCTGTACAAAAGCCTAATTAGATTCCACTTGGAGTACTGTGAGCAGTTCTGGGCACCACACCATAGGAAGGATATTTTGACCTTGGAGAGAATGCAATGCAGGTTTACAAAAATGATAACGAGACTACAGGGGTTCAGTTAATCTTTTAATCTTTAAAAAAAATCTTTATTGGTGTCAGAAGTAGGCATACATTAACACTGCAATGAAGTTACTGTGAAAAGCCCCTAGTCGCCACACTCCAGCGCCTATTTGGGTACGCTGAGGGAGAATTCAGAATGTCCAATTCACCGAACAAGCATGTCTTTCGGGACTTATGGGAGGAAACCGGAGCACCTAGAGGAAACCCACACAGACACGGGGAGAACGTGCAGACTCCGCACAGACAGTGACCCAAACCAGGAATCAAACCCGATTCTCTGGTGCTGTGAAGCAACAATGCTAACCACTGTGTCTGTGCCACCCTAAACGAGGAGAGATTACACAAAGTAAGCCTGTTTTCGTTAGAAGTTAAATGGTTAAGGGTTGATCTGATTGAGGTATTCAATATATTAACAGGGAAAGGTGGGCTAGATAAAGATTAATTATTTCCACTGGTTGGAGATCTAAAACTAAATTTTCTAAAAATTAGGGCTGGACTGTTCAGGAGAGATGTTAGGAAGCACTTCTTAATGCAAACTCTCTCCCACAAACAGCAGTTGAAGCCAGAACAGTTATTAATTTTAAATCTGAGATAAATGGATTTTTATTAATCAAAGATATTAAGGAATATCAGCCAAAGAGATATGGAGTTATGCAACAGATCAGCCATGTTCATCATTAAATAGTGGTGCAGGCTCAAGGGGCTGAAGGGCCTACACCTGTTCCTATGTTTCTATGAACAGATTAGAGGTAAGAGAGAGGCTTAATTTCTCTTTCTAGATATTGTAGGTAGTTACTTTGCTACACAACTGACTGCAGCAGTTAATGGTTTTTACTGATGGGCGGTTTATCACTCTCTCTCACTGATGGAATTCTGCCTGTGTCTCTGAAGTTGGCTCTGAAAAGAGGTTTGAATTTTTCTGCACTATCTTTAGCAGGGGGACAGGTGCTATCATTTCACCTCACATCAGTGTTGAGTCATGGTCCCAAATAAAGGTTTGTGGTCATTTAAGTAACAGTCTCACACCTGTGTCTTTTACAGGTTGTTTAAGCTTTTAGTTTTGACAAGAAAAAATTGCATTTTAAAATGAATGTATGAACAAAATGAATGTGTTGATGGCGTTTTATCTCCTGGCCAAAATCGCTGTTAGCCAATGTCCCCTTGAGAGATAAAATGGTTTAATTCACAAAAACTGTCTGGTTGCTTTGAGGAATCATCTTAAATTCCAGCTTTTTTCATTTTGAAAGCATAGGCATTAAGATTTATAATACCATTCATGCAGGTACCATGTCATGACGATGGTCATGTAGCACAGTGAAAATTAATTAACCTTTCATGCTTATTCTGACTTCCTGTAACAACAACCTAGAATGTCCCACATCCCTACCTTTTCCTCGTAACATAGAACATAGAACATAGAACGATACAGCGCAGTACAGGCCCTTCGGCCCTCAATGTTGCACCGACATGGAAAAAAACTAAAGGCCATCTAACCTACACTATGCCCTTATCATCCATATGCTTATCCAATAAACTTTTAAATGCCCTCAATGTTGGCGAGTTCACTACTGTTGCAGGTAGGGCATTCCACGGCCTCACCACTCTTTGCATAAAAAACCCACCTCTGACCTCTGTTCTATATCTATTACCCCTCAATTTAAGGCTATGTCCCCTCGTGATAGCCACCTCCATCCGCGGGAGAAGGCTCTCGCTGTCCACCCTATCTAACCCTCTGATCATTTTGTATGCCTCTATTAGGTCACCTCTTAACCTTCTTCTCTCTAACGAAAACACCTCAAGTCCATCAGCCTTTCCTCATAAGATTTTCCCTCCATACCAGGGAACATCCTGGTAAATCTCCTCTGCACCCGTTCCAAAGCTTCCACGTCCTTCCTATAATGAGGCGACCAGAACTGTACGCAATACTCCAAATGCGGCCGTACTAGAGTTTTGTACAACTGCAACATGACCTCATGGCTCCGGAACTCAATCCCTCTACCAATAAAGGCCATCACACCATAGGCCTTCTTCACAACCCTATCAACCTGGGTGGCAACTTTCAGGGATCTATGTACATGGACACCGAGATCCCTCTGCTCATCCACACTACCAAGAATTTTACCATTAGCCAAATATTCCGCATTCCTGGTATTCTTTCCAAAGTGAATCACCTCACACTTCTCCACATTAAACTCCATTTGCCACCTCTCAGCCCAGCTCTGCAGCTTATCTATGTCCCTCTGTAACCTGCAACATCCTTCCGCACTGTCTACAACTCCATCGACTTTAGTGTCGTCTGCAAATTTACTTACCCATCCTTCTGCTCCCTCCTCTAGGTCATTTATAAAAATGACAAACAGCAACGGCCCCAGAACAGATCCTTGTGGTACGCCACTCGTAACTGAACTCCATTCTGAAAATTTCCCATCAACCACCACTCTCTGTCTTCTTTCAACTAGCCAATTTCTGATCCACATCTCTAAATCACCCTCAATCCCCAGCCTCCGTATTTTCTGCAATAGCCGACCGTGGGGAACCTTATCAAACGCTTTACTGAAATCCATATACACCACATCAACTGCTTTACCCTCGTCCACCTGTTCAGTCACCTTCTCAAAGAACTCGATAAGGTTTGTGAGGCATGACCTACCCTTCACAAAACCATGCTGACTATCCCTAATCATATTATTCCTATCTAGATGATTATAAATCGTATCTTTTATAATCCTCTCCAAGACTTTACCCACCACAGATGTTAGGCTCACCGGCCTATAGTTACCGGGGTTATCTCTACTCCCCTTCTTGAACAAAGGGACCACATTTGCTATCCTCCAGTCCTCTGGCACTATTCCTGTAGCCAATGATGACCTAAAAATCAAAGCCAAAGGCTCAGCAATCTCTTCCCTGGCTTCCCAGAGAATCCTAGGATAAATCCCATCAGGCCCCGGGGACTTATCTATTTTCACCTTGTCCAGAATTGCCAACACTTCTTCCCTACTCACCTCAATGCCATCTATTCTAATAGCGTGGGTCTCAGCATTCTCCTCCACAATATTATCTTTTTCCTGAGTGAATACTGACAAAAAGTATTCATTTAGTATCTCGCTTATCTCCTCAGCCTCCACACACAACTTCCCACCACTGTCCTTGACTGGCCCTACTCTTACCCTAGTCATTCTTTTATTCCTGACATACCTATAGAAAGCTTTTGGGGTTTCCTTGATCCTACCTGCCAAAGAATTCTCATGTCCCCTCCTTGCTTGTCTTAGCTCTTTCTTTAGATCCTTCCTCGCTTCCCTGTAACTATCAAGCGCCCCAACTGAAACTTCACGCCTCATCTTCACATAGGCCTCCTTTTTCCTCTTAACAAGAGATTCCACTTCTTTGGTAAACCGCGGTTCCCTCGCTCTACCCTTTCCTCCCTGTCTGACTGGTACGTACTGATCAAGAACACGCAATAGCTGTTCCTTGAACAAGCTCCACATATCCAGTGTGCCCAACCCTTGCAGCCTACTTCTCCAACCTACACATCCTAAGTCATGTCTAATGGCATCATAATTGCCCTTCCCCCAGCTATAACTCTTGCCCTGCGGGGTATACTTATCCCTTTCCATCACTAATGTAAAGGTCACCGAATTGTGGTCACTGTCTCCAAAGTGTTCACTTACCTCCAGATCTAACACCTGGCCTGGTTCATTACCCAAAACCAAATCCAAAGTGGCCTCACCTCTTGTTGGCCTGTCAACATATTGTGTCAGAAAACCCTCCTGCACACATTGTACAAAGAACGACCCATCCAATGTACTCAAACTATATCTTTTCCAGTCAATATTAGGAAAGTTAAAGTCTCCCATAACAACTACCCTGTTACTTTCGCTCTTTTCCAGAATCATCTTCGCCATCCTTTCCTCTACATCTCTAGAACTATTAGGTGGCCTATAGAAAACTCCCAGCAGGGTGACCTCTCCTTTCCTGTTTCTAACCTCAGCCCATACTACCTCGGAAGAAGAGTCCCCATCTTGCACCCTTTCTGCCACCGTAATACTGTCCTTGACTAGCAGCGCCACACCTCCCCCTCTTTTGCCCCCTTCTCTGACTTTACTAAAGCACCTAAACCCCGGAACCTGCAACAACCATTCCTGTCCCTGCTCTATCCATGTCTCTGAAATCGCCACAACATCGAAGTCCCAGGTACCAACCCATGCTGCCAGATCCCCTACCTTATTTCGTATACTCCTGGCATTGAAATAGACACACTTCAAACCACCTACCTGAACACTGCCGCCCTCCTGCGAAGTCAAATCTGTGCTCCTGACCTCTCTACTCTCAATCTCTCGCACCCCAAAACTACAATCCAGGTTCCCATGCCCCTGCTGAATTAGTTTAAACACCCCCAAAGAGTACTAACAAATCTCCCCCCCAGGATATTGGTGCCACTTAGGTTCAGATGTAGACCATCCTGTCTATAGAGGTCCCACCTTCCCCAGAAAGAGCCCCAGTTATCCAGAAATCTGAATCCCTCCCGCCTGCACCATCCCTGTAGCCACGTGTTTAATTGCTCTCTCTCCCTATTCCTCGTCTCACTATCACGTGGCACGGGCAACAACCCAGAGATAACAACTCTGTTTGTTCTCGCTCTGAGCTTCCATTCTAGCTCCCTAAAGGCCTGCCTGACATCCTTGTCCCCTTTCCTACCTATGTCATTAGTGCCAATGTGGACTACGACTTGGGGCTGCTCCCCCTCCCCCTTAAGGACCCGAAAAACACGATCCGAGACATCACTTACCCTTGCACCTGGGAGGCAACATACCAAACGTGAGTCTCTCTCGCTCCCACAAAATCTCCTATCTGTGCCCTGACTATTGAGTCCCCAATTACTAGTGTTCTACTCCTTTGCCCCCTTCCCTTCTGAGCAACAGGGACAGACTCCGTGCTAGAGTCCCGCACCCCATGGCTTACCCCTGGTAAGTCCCCCTCCCCACAAGTATCCAAAACGGTATACTTGTTACTCAGGGGAACGACCGCAGGGGGTCCCTGCACTGTCTGCTTCTTCCCAGTCCCTCTTACAGTTACCCATCTATCTCCAGTCTTTGGTGTAACTACTTCCCTGAAGCTCCTATCTATGACCACCTCTGCCTCCCGAATGATCCGAAGTTCATCCAACTCCAGCTCCAGTACCATAACTCGGTCTTGTAGGAGCTGGAGCTGGCTGCACTTCCTGCAGGTAAAATCAGCAGGGACACTAACGGCATCCCTCACCTCAAACATCCTGCAGGAGGAACATTACACTACCTTCCCTGCCATCCCATTTAATTTCAACCAAGTTCTGGTAAACAAATATAAAACAAATAAAAAAATAATAATATAATATAGCACTTACCTGCTCACCCCAATGGGTCTTATTATTAGGTTAGAGGAGGAGGGCGGGTGGGAGACACTACACGTGTAACATTGAACATTTTTCTCTTCAGAAAATTATCCAATTCCCTTTGCAAAGCCACAATTGAACTGCCTCCACCACATTTTCCAGCTGTGCATTCCACACCCTAACCACTTGCTGCATGAAAAGTTTTCACTCCTGTCGCTGTTATCTCTTTCAACAAATCACCTTAAATCGTGATCTTCTAGTTCTTGGTCCTAATGGGAACAGCTTCTCCAGATGTACTTTATCCAGAACCTTCATGATTTTGAAGACCCTTATCAAATTTGTTCTCAACCTTCTCTTCTGTAAACATAATAGCCAGCTTTGCCAATCTAGGTTATTGCAGTTTCTCATCCCCGGAATCATTCTTTTCCACATCCTTGCCAATGCCTTCCCATCCTTCCTAAAATGTGGGACCCAGAATTAGACACAGTCGTCCAGTTGAGCTGGGACCTTTTGTGTTGCTGCTTCTTTTCCATTGGGTAATTGAAGGAACCAGGCAAATAAGGTATTTGCAATAAACATGCTGTAACTGTGCACTATAGGGTTGGATGTAATTTGGTAGATATAACTTGCTATCACCTAAAATGATGAAGTTGTACAAAGGTTCAGAGCTGTGACCGCCTTAGTCTGTAACGGAGTGGTTTGCAAGTCTAGCTGCATGAAGCATAACCATTATTCATTGGCAGCCTCTTTGGAGAAGGATAATTTCTGAATAGATGTTTCATCTGAAATGTTCCTGTGTTAATTCCTGAGTCTGCATACATTTCTGGTGTTGTAAGAATGGTTCGTTATTGATCATCCCCCACTCCTCATGCAGATACACGCGTTTGACCTTCACCCTGATCCTTAACAACTGTAAATAGAGATGTCAATAGTAATACTGATAGCTCCTCTCAACAACAATGATAGATAAAAGCAAATTACTGTGGATGCTGGAATCTGAAACAAAAGCAGAAAATACTGGACAATCTCAGCAGATCTGACAGCATCTGTGGAGAGGGGGGGGGGGGGATTCTCCATTCTGCCAGTAGCGCATCCATGCCCACAGATTTCCTAGCAGTGTGAGGTGGCCAGAATGGCAAATCCCATTATCAGGTGGCCGTAACAGAGAATCCCGCGAGCGGTGAGGACGCGCGACAAGGAACACACGGCTGGCGGACCAGAGAATCTCGCAGCAGATTAATGGAATAAATTAAAATAAATTGATAGAAATGAAAATGGGGTGAAGATAAGGTGGTGTTCCTCCAGTTTGCACTGGGCTTCACTAGAACATTGCAGCACGGCAAGGATGGACATGTGGACGTGAGAGCAGGACAGTGAGTTGAAATGGCAGCGACAGGAAGGTCTGGGTCCTGCTTGCGGACGGACCGAAGGAGCTCTGCAAAGCACTCACCCAGTCTGCGCTTAGTCTTTCTAATGTAGAGTAGACAGTACTAGGAGCAGCAAATGCAATAGACCAGATTAAAGGAAGTGCATGAGAAGCACTCCTCCACTTGAAAAGAGTGTTTAGGCTGTGGGATGGTGAGCAGGGAGGCGGTAAAGAGGCAGGTGTTACACCTTCTGCAATTGCATGGGAAGGTGCCGTGGGAAGAGGGCGAAGTGTTGGGGGTGATGGCAAGTGGATCAGAGTATCCCGGAGGGAACATTCCCTGCAAAATGCTGACATAAACATAGTGCAGAAGTAGTGAATGATAGGAATTGGAAGCTCGGCAATGTACTTTGACTACAACGACGTAATTTGAAGAAAGAAGGGTGTACCAATTTTACATGGGCTCTGAACCTGCCGAATGTAGTTTAAACACATATGAGAACATGCCTTCATGAATGGAACATTTCTACCTTAATGAACCGAACGTATAATAATGTTCTAAGCAATCGGCACTTACAGGTTGGCTCAACAATTACAAGCACTCCTTTGCCTCACCATTTGTGCCGAAAGGGCATGAAAGTATGGCAGGTGCTGAAGAACAGAGCAGTGGTCAGATGATTATATTTCGCCACTCAAAATTCTACACAAGCAATACAAGAATGACAGCATTAACTGTCCCACTCCAATTTTATTATTATTTTGTGTTCCCATATTTGGACAACTGTTTCATACTGAAGGTGTCCTTAGTTTATATGATTATTGCGTTCTGTGCTTTTCAGATGACCGCTTCAATCTTTTTTCTCAGCTATGACTACAGAAATGGAATGTTTCTAAATACGCTGTATTGTAAAAACAGAACATCACAAAATGCTTGCATGATGCTCTTCAATGTAATGTACATTTCCATTGGAATCATTTAACCTCAATGACCTTCTGATTTCTCAGAATTAGTTTTGCACCGTTTTATTGTTCTAATTTCAGAAGAGCAATTAACACGCATGGTCGAATTTTGGGAGCCTCCACATGAGTACCTCACCTGGGGCAAATCAAAGTAGGAAATCAAGCAACCATGCACTGATTCAGAACACGTGACAGTTTGTAGCAAAGTCAAATGTACAAAGGGAAGATCATCTATTTATTGAAGGTAGATTTACAATCATCCACTGACCGGACTTGCAAAAATTTCATTTTTAAAGGGAGGTTTCTTTTGGAAAAAGCACTATCAACTATCTTTTTTCTGAGAAAACATTGTCATTTGTTGCATTTTTCTTCTTACATTAGTTTCTATTGCTGAGAAGATTACCACAGATGCATTATTTTTACCCTCATTGAGAATAGGAATTATGCTGCTCCACAATTGAGATGAAGATGGTATCATGAGAGGACACCAAAAACATGGATGGCAACATCCTGAGGTACACATCTGCATTCATTGCTACTCAGGACATGTATTTATTGAGCCCAACTATTTTATTTGAGCATGCCAGAGCTTACCTGCTTTCACTGCCTCTACTTCAAAGAGCTGCCATTGAACGCTGGCACCTGTATCATACTGATCTACGGACAACTTGTACCACAAGGATATCTCCTGACATATCTACAAAGATTAGCACAGCATTTTGGCTGAAAACAGTGCTTTAATACTGGGGGTAGACAATTAAACAACTAATGAAAGGAGCGTACTCTATAAACATCTCCAGCCTCGAGGATGCTTGAGCGCAGGGTGTGAATTCAAAAGACAAGACTGAAGAATTCGCAATGACCTTCAGCCAGAAGTGCCCAGTGGAATGCCCTACTTGGCCATCTCCTGATGTCCACTCAATAAGAGATGTCAGTCTTTAACCAAATTGATTCATTCCACATGATATCAAGAAATGACCAGATGCACAGGACACAGAAAATGCTATGGATCTCAACCATGTCCCAGCTGTAGCATTGAAGACCTATTCTCCAGAATTGGCCCCTGAGCCAAACTATTCCAGTACAGGTACAGCACCGGCATTAATTTGACAGAAAATTGTCCAATGCATGGCCTGTCCAAAAAAGCAGGACAAATTTAACGCTGGCTAATTATTGTCCTACCTATTCTGAATCATAAGCACAGAGAGGAGTCGTCGATTTTTTGCAGCCAACTACTTTGCATATTGCTTTTCTCAATGGCATATGCTGACACATCCTGGCAAACTAGCTCTACACCTATCCTGTGTGGACACTGTCTAGGTACCAAAGAGACAATTTTCCCCTGCTGCTATTGCTGTAACAAGACTTCCATGGAAGCATCCAGAAATTTTTGATCATATTGGCTTTGCACTCGAGTGATCTCTGGCATTGCCTAAACCTTGACTCCCAGCAATTCTTGTGAATTCAAACAAAATACTGCAGCTTCCTTGTAAGATATTGCTACAACAGTGCTGAATATGCTGGCCCACATGCCGCTAGCTCCCAATGTGAGGCATTGGCTTGGATTCTCCGTTGTGAGTCCGTCCCACTACTGTCGCTCGCGAGGACAGAGAATTTGGCAGTCAGCTGCTTTTGCGATGCTCCGCCCCCTCCAAAATGCCGTACTCCCGCCGCACGCCATCCGGACGGCCTCGGGGCGTTACCTGAGCCTCTTCCCCGATGCTCCACCTCCGATGGGCCGCGTTTCCGACGGTGTGGGGCACATGTGCTAATTTTTTGGGGGAACCCGGCGTGGCGGCTGCGGGCTGAGTCCAGCGCCGCCACAGTCGGGGGGGGGGGGAGCCAAACCGCGGGCGGGGGGGGGGCTTTAGCATGGCTGAGAGCACTGGTAGGGGGTGGTCCGGGGGTGATGAGCCTGGCCAAAGGGGGGCACTATTTGGCAGGTGGGGTCCGTGCAAGGCCGCATCATGTTGCACAATGCGGCCGCTGGAGGATGCCATCGTGCGCATGCGCGCCCATGGACCCAGCAATGCTCGACCATATCCACAGCTGGAGCCAGGGGCTTTATGCTGCGTGCCTACTAGCCCTCCACCAGACAGAGAATCGATGGAGGCTTTGCCCCGTTTTTTCAGGCGTAAAATGCCACTGTTCCCACGCCAGCGTCAGCACTTAGTCTCTCAAATGGAGAATCCAGCCCACTGTATTTTCACAGATTAGATTCACCTCAAAGGTTGGAGCATGGTTAGCAAACATTCATTCGGACAGCAATAAGGCATCCAACTGATCAATTGGAAAATTCACCTCCCATTTCCAATGCCTCCACATTTTTAGTGCTATAAGCAAGTTTTATTCAACATTTAGTAAGTATTTAACAGCTCACTTGTTGTTTGATTTATTTTTGGCTGCATAAGAATAAAGTAAACTAGTGATTAATCTAACTGGAAAGGAAGGGTTCAAGGAAGTGTTATAATAATGCCTGTTGATTATTTAATCATTAGTTGCATTATAAACTATTACTTCACAAGTGAAGCAAGCATAGTCTTAGGACTGTTTGGATAAACATTTAAAAAAAAGAAATTTAGAGTACCCAATTCATTTTTCCAATTAAGGGGCAATTTAATGTTGCCAATCCACCTACCCTGCACATCTTTTGGGCTGTGGGGGCGAAACCCACGCAAACACGGGGTGAATGTGCAAACTCCATACGGACAGTGACGCAGAGCCAGGATCAAACCTGGGACCTTGGCGCCGTGAGGCTGCAGGGCTAACACACTGTGCCACCATGCTGCCCAGATAAACATGATACCAACAGTACCCTCCTTTAATATTCACTCCCTCTACCAGCAGCATATAGTGGCAGGTGTGTTTCATCAAGAAGATGCATGACAAGTTGCCAAGCCTAAGCTTTTCTTGTATTGTCCAGGCAAGTCTTCCTGATCCTCCTGGCTCACAATATATATATATATATATATATATATCTATATATTTTTATATACAACTATTGTTTCTTGTTTCTTCTAGTCTTTGATACATTTCCGGGCAGGTTTAACCTGACATGGATGGCAGCAGTGATCCACGGCTCAGGTCTCAGGCTAAAAGTGCAAGAGGTCTCCTGCAATGTCATCATATGAATCTACCCAATTTTCATTCCATTGAAATCTACAAAGTAAGGCTGACCCACTCTGTCAAAGTACTACCCAGACAGTGAAAATGAAACTTTATCCCAGAGAACTATAATCATTTCAGAGAAGTAGTCAAGTAATACAAATACTTTGGGTGCCATTGTCCTGTTTGCAGACAAAGTGCTCCCGGCAGCGAGAAAACCGGAATGATTCCCATTGGCGCTATGAGCACAAAAATGCACAAACACTCTCCCCGCATTACTCTCACCGGATTTCCAATTTCCCATGTAAGTGATTTGCTGGAGTCAGGATTCACTTTGCTAACTTGACAATGTGGAGCAGCCTTTAAATGCTCCCCTCAGATTGTCATTCGAGCCAAGAAGATAGCTGCAAGAAGACCTGCACCAAGGTTCCTTGATACCAACATTGATAGGATGCTGCACACTGTGGAGGAGAAGAGGGACTTCCTATTCCACAGGCTGTTCTTCATCCTCCTCCTTCTCCATCATATAACCCTGCTGAGCCAAGTTAATGGGAAGGAGGGGCTAAAAGGTTAATGGGAAGGTGGGGTTAATGGGTACTGGGAAGGGGGTTTTAAAGGGCCTTGGAAGGAAGGTTAATGGATAATGGGAAGGAAGTTAAATGATAATGGGAAAGGGGAATTAAAGGTTGATGGGAAGGGGGATTAAAGGGTGATGGGAAGGAGTGGTTAAAGGGTAATGGGAAGAGGTGGTTAAAGGATAATGGGAAGGGGGTTAAAGGTTAAAGGAAGGAGGTTAAAGGTTAATGGGTAGGGTATAAAAGGGTAAAGGGAAGGGGAGTTTAAAATAGGAATGGGGGTTAAAGGATAATGGGAAGGTCGTTAAAGGGCAATAGGAAGGGGTGGTTAAAGGGTAATGGTAAGGGGGCGTTAAAGGATAAAGGGAAGGGGTAGTTGAAGGGTAATGAGAATAGTGGGATGAGTAAGGGGAGGCAGGGTTAGAGGACAAGGTGGTTGATGGTGATGAAGCTGCCAGACTGTAGCCCTCCTAGTCAATGAATCTGGACTTAATGAATTTCTCCCTGGTACAACAGTCCTGTGTGACCCTGGCTGTGGCCTGTTTTGCCTGCTCTGGGTACCCCTCATCTAATGGAGCCGGATGTTCTTCATCCTTTTTCCCCTCCTCCACCATATTTCCCTGCTGCACCAGGTTGTGCAGGCGTCATTAGCCATAACCTCAGCGGGTAGGCCTCGTCACCCACTAGACAACCCCTCACCTGAGGGATTGCCTCGAAGGTGCCAGAATCTCAGGGTGCACCAGGATACGTGCACAGACATGCATAATGTTCAGCTGGTGATTGCACACCAACTGCATGTTCAGGGAGTGGAACCCCTTCCTGTTAATGAAGGGCACCCATAGTCGAGCTCGTGCTTGGAGGGTGACATGTGTGTAATCGATCGCCCCGTGGACCTGAAGCATGCCAGCTAAGGCAGCAAATCCTGTGGCCCGGGCATCCTGGTGGTCCTGGTCCTGGTGACTGGTGATGTAATCCGATGCCTGGTGCATTGGGCATCCGTGACATCATGGATGCACCTCTGCGTGCATGTTTGGGATATCACGCCACAGGTCCCTGCTTGAGTTCTGGAAGGGACCATAGGCATAAAAGTTGAGAGCAGCTTAAATGTGATGGCCACCAGGTTTGGACGTCCTCTTCCTCCTCATGGTGCTAGGTCAGCCATTACCTGGCACAGAGTCTCCTTGTGTGGCCAGAGCCATCATCGATGATGCATGGAAGCTCATTGAAGGACCAGCACCAATGATAGACACTAGGCCTATTCTGTTGCGGCCTTTGGACCCCCTCCTCGGATTGATGATTGGCTGGCACTTGCACCTCACTGGCAGGCCCCTGCTGTTCTCCTGCAGGCTCCTGTCATGCAGGGTCTTGCCTAGGTTGGCTCTGACGCTCATGCCACCTTGCTTCTGTGATAGCAGCACTGGCCAGGTAGACAGCATGCATCGCTGGCTGCATTTTGAAATCCATTCTTTATCTGTGAGGTGTGGGGGCAAGAAAGAGGAACAGTCAGCAAGGCTATGCATCCCTTGACCCTCTGTTCCTCCTAAATCCTATGGTCATGCTACGTATGGCAGCTGGCCAACCCTCACCATTACTGCCACCCAGTGCAGCATTTATGAGCTTCTGGCCACAACAGGTAGCATGCACAGACACTCACACTGCCCCATGTCCCCTAATATTTGTCCACTGCCTCTGGTCCAGGTGACCTTTCCTTTCATTCCCTCAGTAATGGTGAGCCTCATGGTCTGGTGACAGTGGACGGCCCTGTGCGGTTCCATTGTCGTGAGGCTCAAGCCCTGCCTATGGCCCACACTTCCACCGAGCAATGCTCGGATATAAAGCCTGGGTTAGAACCAGGGTATCATTAATGATGAAAGCAAATTACTGCGGAGGCTGGAATCTGAAACAAAAGAGTAAATGCTGGAAAATCTCAGCAGGTCTGGCAGCATCTGTAGGGAGAGAAAAGAGCTGCCAGACCTGCTGAGATTTTCCAGCATTTTCTCTTTCATATCATTAATGATGGACAGTGATAGGGGGCCTGATGGAATCATCAATTCACCAGACACGAGTTTCCAATATGAATCTGGGCTTTAATCGACTTACTTCAGAGCCAGCCTGTTACCCGTTGATGAACTCTTAGTGAACTCAGGCTGACTCTGGACAAGGGTATTTATACAGCTGCACTAGGGGGAGGAGTCATGGGCGGAGCCAAGGGTGGAGCCCAGTACAAGTTCCTGAGTACTCCCAGAGCTACTCCCCCTAGTGGTAAGATAGCG
Organism: Scyliorhinus canicula; assembly: GCF_902713615.1. Lineage (NCBI taxonomy): Eukaryota > Metazoa > Chordata > Chondrichthyes > Carcharhiniformes > Scyliorhinidae > Scyliorhinus > Scyliorhinus canicula. The sequence goes on from NC_052150.1 coordinate 99,766,432, forward strand.
CTACTGCGTTTACAAAGACAGTGTGAATTATCATATATACATATATATATTACATTCACCAAATTCACCCCCTGCAAAAAACTCAAGTCCGGCGGGGATGGTGGCCTACAACGTCAGTCTGTCCCGTGGTCGAATTGTCTGTTGTGATCTGCGGAACACCGGGGTTGCAGCCTCTTGCGGTGGCTGGATGGGTGTTATGTGCTGGGGTATGATGGCGGACTCCAGGGAGGGTTGTATCCGAGCTTCATACTCTCCTGGTTCGACTGGGGGCGCTGGGGGCTGGCCGGCGCGGGGGCGCGGAACTGGTGGAGCGAGCTCGTGGGCTTTGGAGCGCAAGGGAGCAGCAGCATGGGGTGTAGGGTGAGGGGTCCTTCTGTGGGGGTAGAGGGGGTGCTGGATCCGGCGGGTGCCAGATCCCGGAGGGATACTGTGTCCTGACGGCCGTCAGGGAACTCGACGAATGCATACTGGGGGTTGGAGTGGAGCAGGCGCACCTTTTCAACAAGGGGGTCGGTTTTGTGCGCCCTGACGTGTTTCCTCAGGAGTACCGGGCCCGGTGTCCTTAGCCATGCCGGAAGTGACACCCCCGTGGTAGTGCCCCTGGAAAAAATGAAGAGCCTCTCGTGAGGGGTCTGGTTGATCGCCGTATACAAAAGGGACCTAATAGCATGGAGCGCGTCTGGGAGGACTTCCTGCCACTGGGAGACTTGGAGCTTTCTAGACCGGAGGGTCAGTAGGATGGTCTTCCAGACCGTCGCGTTCTCCCTCTCCACCTGCCCGTTCCCCCTGGGGTTGTAGCTGGTAGTCCTGCTCGAGGCAATGCCCTTGTCGAGCAGGTACTGACGCAGCTCGTCGCTCATGAAGGACGAACCCCGGTCGCTGTGTATGTAGCTGGGGAAACCAAACAGGGTGAAGATGCTATGCAGGGCCCTAATGACTGTGTGGGAGGTCATGTCGGGGCATGGGATAACGAGTGGGAAACGGGAGAACTCGTCTACGATGTTTAAAAAGTAAACGTTCTTGTTAATTGAGTTGAGTGGCCCTTTGAAATCAATCGCGAGGCGTTCAAAGGGCCTAGAAGCCTTGACCAGGTGGGCCCAGTCTGGTCTATAGAAGTGCGGTTTGCACTCTGCACAGATCGGGTAGTCCTTGGTGACCGCTTTTACCTCCTCGTTGGAGAAAGGCAGGTTTCGGGCCCTGATGTAGTGGGCGAGCCGGGTGACCCCCGGGTGGCAGAGGTCATTGTGGATGACTTTTAATCGGTCAATCTGCGCGCTGGCGCATGTCCCGCGGGATAGTGCATCCGGAGGCTCGTTGAGCTTCCCGGGTCGATATTTGATATCGTAATTGTAGGTGGAGAGTTTGATCCTCCACCTCAGAATTGTGTCGTTTTTAATTTTGCCCCTTTGCGAGTTGTCGAACATGAAGGCAACTGATCTTTGGTCGGTGATGAGGGTGAACCTCCTACCTGCGAGGTAGTGCCTCCAGTGACGGATAGCCTCCACAATGACTTGTGCTTCTTTCTCGACTGAAGAGTGTCGGAGTTCTGGAGCGGAGAGGGTACGGGAGAAAAATGCAACTGGTCTCCCTGCCTGATTTAACGTGGCTGCAAGAGCTACCTCTGAGGCGTCGCTCTCTACCTGAAATGGGGTGGATTCATCCTCGGCCCGCATGGCCGCTTTTGTGATGTCCTCCTTGATGCCGTCGAAGGCCTGGCGTGCCTCGGCTGACAGGGGAAATCGTGTGGCCCTAAAGAGTGGGCGGGCTTTGTCCGCATATTGAGGGACCCACTGGGCGTAGTAGGAAAAAGATCCCAAGCACGTTTGAGGGCCTTGGGACAATGAGGGAGAGGGAGTTCTAAGCATACGGTCCGGGTCGGGGCCCAGGACTCCGTTTTCCACGACATAGCAGAGGATGGCTAGTCTGGTTGTGCGGAAAACGCATTTCTCCTGGTTGCACGTGAGATTCCGTTTCTGTGCCGTCTGGAGAAAACGGTGGAGGTTGGCGTCGTGGTCCTTCTGGTCATAGCCGCAGATGGTGACATTGTCCAAGTACGGAAACGTGGCCCACAGCCCGTACCGGTCCACCATTCGGTCCATTGCTCGTTGGAACACCGAGACCCCATTAGTGACGCCGAAAGAGACCCGGAGTAAATGGAAGAGGCGGCCATCGGCCTCGAATGCCGTGTAGTGGCGGTCCTCTGGGCGGATTGGGAGCTGGTGGTATGCAGACTTCAGATCCACCGTGGAAAAGAGCCGGTACTGGGCGATCTGGTTTACCATGTCTGCAATCCTGGGGAGGGGATATGCGTCGAGGAGCGTAAATATATTTATGGTCTGACTGTCGTCGACCACCATACGGAATTTTCCCCCGGTCTTAACGACTAACACCTGAGCTCTCCAGGGACTATTGCTGGCCTCTATAACCCCTCACTGCGTAGCCTTCGGACCTCTGCTCTGACAAATACCCTATCCTGCAGGCTATACCGCCTGCTACAAGTGGCTACGGGTTTACAGTCCTTTGTGAAATTGGCGAAGAGAGGAGTGGGGGGGGGAATTTGCAGCGTAGCGAGGCTGCAGATCGTGAGTGGGGGCAGGGGCCCTCCGAAGCTGAGGGTGAAACTCTTGAGGTTGCATTGGAAGTCTAGGCCTAATAAGAGTGGCGCGCAGAGTTCGGGCAAAATGTAGAGTTTGAATCGAGTAGCTAGCGCCTCGAATTGCGAGTGTTGCGGCGGTGCGTCCCTGGATCTGGACCGAATGGGAGCCTGAAGCAAGCGAGATAGTTTGCTGCACGGGTAAAACGGGGAGCGAACAGCGTCTTACCAGGTCTGGATGTATGAAGCTCTCAGTGCTCCCGGAGTCGAAGAGGCATGGCGTTTTGTACCCGTTGATATGGACCTCTGCCATCGAGTTTCGTAGATTCGTTGGTCATGATTGGTCCAGGGTGACCGCGCTGAGTTGCGGGTACTCGGCGGCTGGATCAGCTGTGCTGGAGTGGCCCCGTGATGACTTCCCTCTGAGTTCATAGTCGAATTCGAATTCTTCCGCAGAGTTGTCCGAGCACGGTGATGCCGATCGGGCCCGTGGATCGCATGTGGCGGGCGGCGAGGAAGATGGCGTCCAAGATGGTGGCCCCCATGAGTTGCACGTGGCCGGCCGCGTGATGGAGGTTTTCCAAGCTGGTGGCCCCCATGGATCGCACGTGGCTGGATGGGGCGGAGTCGGGACATAGGCCGCAGCGTTTCAGGCCTCTCGGGCCTGCGAGTGAGTGGAGCGATTACTTTGAGTCGCTGGGGAGTTGGAAGCTGGGCCCCTTTTAGCGAGGCACACTCTTGCATAATGGTCTTTTCACCCAAGGCTGCTGCAGGTCGCGTTGCGGGCCATGCAGTGCTGCCGCGGGTGCTGGTTCTGGCCGCAGAAATGGCAGGCTGGAGCAGCGTAGTGGCTAGCTGGAGCAGCATAGTGGCTGGCTGGAGCAACATGGTGGCTGGGTGGCCGCGTAGCACAGGCCTGGGGGAGTCGCTGGTTGGGGGCCTATGATTGGGTCGCAGGGTCCGCGGGGAACGAGTTAAGGCTGCGGAAGGAGACCTCCATCGTGGTCGCAGCTTCCACAGTCGTTTCTAAGTCATGGGCCCCCTTTTCCAGCACATTGGCGCACATAGTTAGACCTGAGGCCCGCTACAAAAACATCGCGTACCGCCAGTTCCCTGTGTTCAGCCGCGGTAACTGATTGGTAATTACAGTCATTGGACAAATTATTGAGTTCCCTTAGAAATTCGGCGAGTGATTCTGTAGGCCGCTGGCGGCGAATCGTGAACACATGGCGGGCGTAAACTTCATTAATAGGCCTTACATAAATTTTATCGAGAACTGCTAGCACCCCAGTATATGAACTGGCCGAGTTTAGTTGCGTAGAGATTCTGTGGCTCACCCTCGCGTGCAGTAGACTTAGCTTCTGATCCTCTGTCGTTTCGGCTGTGCTCGCTTCTGCCAGGTAGGCCTTGAAGCACCGGATCCAGTGGGAGAAGGTTTCTTTAGCCTCTGCAGCCTGCGGGTCGAGTTCCAGGCGTCCAGGCTTGAGGGCCGATTCCATAATCGATCTTTACTGTTCTTAAGTCAATTAAATTGATGGAACCATCAATTCACCAGACACGAGTTTCCAATATGAATCTAGGCTTTAATCGACTTACTTCAGAGCCAGCTTGTTACCCGTTGATGAACTCTTAGTGAACTCAGGTTGACTCTGGACAAGGGTATTTATACAGCTGCACTAGGGGGAGGAGTTGTGGGCAGAGCCAAGAGTGGAGCCCAGTACAAGTTCCTGAGTACTCCCAAAGCTACTCCCCCTAGTGGTAGGATAGCGCTACTGCGCTTACAAAGATAGTGTGAATTATCATATATACATATATATATTACATTCACCACAGGGCCCTAGGCTATTTGTATTCTAGGAGGGCCAATGTTTAACACAGAGGTTGTGTCAGAATTCTGTTCATGTCTCCTGGACAGGTTCGGTATTCATACACTCAAACTGTGTGATACATATAGGCGAGGTTGACCTGTGGGTCCAGGAGAAATCACCTGAGCCTTAAGAGAGTTAGTTGATAGTCTCAACAGTGAAGATTTTACCCTGACTGGGCTGTCTGCCAGACAGGGTTTCAGCAGTCACTAGTGCATAAGCTATTTGTGCGAACTCAGCTTTGCTAATCCCTGCTTCATGTGTTATGGAGATGTTCATCTACAGAGTCCATTAATGTGTCCCAACACCTGGTGGTCCTGAGATTTCGCTTGGCCACGCCCATCTCGTTGATGAGAGTGATGGTGCAATGATGAGGGTCTCCAGATGGGCGAGGTGAATAAAAATCTACATGACCAGGAGACCTCAGAGCTTTCCAAAGAAAGTAACAGCATTTAAACAGCCAGGAGCCTGAAATTAACATCTCAGGAATGAGTTGCCAGTCTTTACAGCAGCATTAGAAGGTTTAGCCATGGCTTGCCTCTCCCAAGGGGACTCCCCAAGTACAAGCCCTTGCCACCAACACGGGCCCCACTACGCCCCGGTCACCAGACAAACACCCCTCTGCAAGCCAGAATAAAATCTGAAAGGCACTTACCTCCTTGCAACACAGGCGGCACTTGAATTGGGCTTCCAACCAGGGGCTGAATTCTCCGCAGCCCCCTGCCGCAATCACGTTTGGCGCGGTGGCGGAGAATCGATGATTACGCAGGAATCATGCACGCCGCCACTCGCGCGGATTACACGGCATGGCTGGGGGCCCATTAACAGAGGCCGCCCTGGTGGGGGGTGGGGGTTGGGGGGAGAGATCGAGCACCGGGTGGGGGGCTCATGGGCAGCCACGGCAGCGATCTGCAGCTCAGAGCCACGGGTGCCTGCCATCTCGGGGGGGGGGGGGCTACATTGTCGATGTCCGTCCGCGGTCCAAGTCCACCATGGTGCACGGTGCGGCCGCTGTAAGCTGCTGCCATGCGCATGCGCGGAACCCTGACCAGAAATGTTGGGACCCATATCCGCAGCCAGAGCTGGGAGAAGCACGCTGGAGCCCTGCTAGCCTCTTGCAGGTAAGTGAATCACTCTTGACTATTTTAAGGAAATTCAAGAGTGAAATACCAGCGTTTTTACGCCAGCGTGGGGACATAGTCCCAATTTTGTAGAATCCAGCCCCCTATAATAGTATTCAAATGAATGCGATGAGCACTTTGCATTCTCCAGTCGGCGTGGGGGGTGGGGGGAAACCAATTATGGCCGGAAGACTCGTAACGGGTCTGATGTCCAGCGCAAATCCCGATTTTGGCACGATGCAGGATTCAGCGGGCCATCACAAATCTCACAACCAGCGGGCAGCCCCAGAGAATCCCAGCCTTTGGCTCTAACCACTGTCGTTTGTTCAATGCCTGTATTTCTCAGAAACATGAGTCTTGGGTTCACTGGGCTTTCCAGGAATATTGCCTGGAATATCAATTGGAACTCGAAGAACTTAGGACACCAGAGCACCCGACAAGCATGAGTATGAGTGCTAAGAACAATCTGTGCAGTAATCCCCAGCATATTTTATGCTTTCCTCTCAAGACTGCTTAAATAGTTGTGCAGTACACCACTAACTAAGCATTCTTGTGAAGAAAATTTACAATATGCACCAGCATCACATGGAAGTCGGCGTACGATCTTTGGATAAACTATGTGTCTAAGCAGCAGGCACATTTCAGAGATTTTTTAAAGGATTGACTGTTAAAACAGTAATTGTTGAAGGATGGGATGGCACAGTGACAAGGTGGCACAGTGGTCAGCACTGCTGTCTCACAGCGCCAGGGCCAAGGTGCAATTCCGACCTTCGGTGTGGAGTTTATATATTCTCCCCATGTCGGCGCGTGCTTCGGTTTCCTCCCACAGTCCAAAGATATGCAGGTAAATGGATTGGCCATGTTAAATTACCCCTTCGTATCCAAAAAAGGTTAGGTGGGGTTGTGGGGATGAGGCGGGTATGTGGGACTGGGTGGGGTGCTCCTTTGGAGGGTCGGTGTGGGCTAGATGGGCCGAATAGCCTCCTTCTGCACTGTAGGGATTCTACAATGACAGGATTTGCTGATGTAAACTCTGCCTCCTTCAACCCACGCATGAAATGATAGAGACATGGCTGATAGATTGACAGCGATGTAAATGCTAGAGAAGACTTTCTTTGCAGTGGTGATTCTTTTTAATGTAATTGAATCTGTTCCTTTTTTAAAACATCAGCAGAATGTGAAAAATGAATGTTTGAACCTTATAAATAACTATATTTAGGGAGTTACTTCTGTAACCACAGTTGCTTCTTGCACAAGGAATTATCTGACTACATTATGTGAGGGAGCACATATATTTATGTTTCAGCAGCAGTGTGCACCATCTGCTAACTTAGCCAACATGGTCATTTCAAAATCATAGTTTATAACGTCATGGGAGATCTGCCAATAAATGCAATTGGAAAATCAGAACCATTATACTCCGCGTTATGGAAGTCTGGCCAGTCCTCAACAATGGCTAAGAGATTGAACCAGAAGCGTAACTTTTTAAAGTTTTAAGACAGTGCAGAAAGATCAATTCATTCTGGGAATGATAATATAAGAAATGTGGGTTTATATTTTAAAAACAAACTTTATTAAAACAAAACAAAAGAAAACAATATTTAAACTCTTAACCTTCAACTTTACCACTAACAGATTATATGTAGTTTCTGAGCCTTAACATAATCAGTTCCCATTAAACATCTCGCTAAATAACACACAGCTTCCTTTCCACTTAACACAATCAGTTCCCATTAAACATCACTCTAATTAACCCACAGCTCTCTTTCCACTTACATACACAGGCAAAGATGATTCTTGTATTTACGAAATAATTCTCTGTTGGAAGTCAAGTTCCTTTATAACCCTTTTCAAAAGTCTGTAATCTGAGACAGCTTCCTTCATGACCTCATTGTGTGACTTCTACAGCCTTCTTTTTGGAGCAGATGTCATGACCTGTTTCATGGCTGCTCACATAATTCTCTGCTCTCTCTCTTTATCTAAGCTCTGTTCTCTCTGGTTTTCTCTCTCTTTGTCTAAGCTCTGCCCAACCCATCAAACAAAGGTCCTCTTCTGGGGTCTCCAGACCGGGGAATTCAACTGTATGTGAGCTTAATTGCCTACTCCCACTTACACAAAAGACCAGCAGTGGAATTCTCCGTTGGTGGGATCCTCTGATCTGTAGGCAGCACAGCAACTCCCATGGGTTTCCCAACAGCGTGGGGTGGCCACAATGGAAAACCGCTTTGGGCGGCTGCAGGAACGGAGAATCCCGCTGCCGGCGGGGTGTGCCGCACGGAAAAAGAAGCTAGTGGACCAGAGAATTCGCCCCAGAGCTATGCCATTCATCTGCAACTAGTCTTCCTTTGGCGGCCAAATGGGTCGTCAGACTTTCTAGTGGGATAATGGCTTGTCAAATTTGGTGTCCCGAATGACAATGGATCTCAATTAATTACCTTATGCATTCCCTAACGAGTTTAAGTCTGAATGGGACTGAATGTGATTCAGCCAGATGTGGGTGTATCCCTTTGATTTTGCGGCTAACAGTATTTTTCTTCAGTGTGTTTAACCCTTAAATTGCCTGCTACACCTTAGATGCCCCCATTTCTGGACCCAAGTTCCTAATATCTCCCACATCTTGACATCTGTTAAAAAACCTTTTCTCTTTGAGGAACAAGGTTTTGTTCCTTTTCCTGGATACTCACTAAATCATAATCTTAACTTCAGTGCTATTGTAGGTTATGTTACTGGGTGAGCATCAATGTGGCCTTGACTATAATTGACTAAAATCCCAACATGGAAAGTTAAGAAATTGAATTCAGTTTTTAAAAAATTGGAAATAATCAGTTCCATCAGTCAAAATGATTAAAGATCTGCATAATTTTTGCAAAAGCCCAGCTGAATCACTGAGGAAAGGTGGCCTGCTTTCCTTATACAGTCCAGTCGATATTGCCCCACACCAAAATGGTTAATTCTTAGTTGCTCTCTGAAGTAGTCCAGCAGCAAGCCACTCAAATCCAACAAGCCACCCGGAAAGAATGGACCCACAGGGGTTCATGAAGAAGAGTCACCAACACCTCGTCAGGGGCAACTAAGAATGGGCAATAAATGTCAGCCTTGCCAGTGGCACCCACATCTCCAGACCACATGTTTTTTTTTAAAACAAATTAGTTGAAATATGCAAAATATGTGAATAACCTCAGAAGAAATGATCATTTTTGTGACAATGACATGTCACCCAGATTCTTCTGCAAAGATACCTCCAGAATGATTAATGTGTGCCATGGTTAATGGCTGCTTGCAAAGTCCTTGTTGCTTCTGAGCTCAAATCGTTAATTTTTCTGATCTTGCCAGCCACTCACTGCAGTTGTGGAACTCAACTGAAAGTGACGCCAGGATTCCAGCTGCAATTGCAGAACTCTGAAAGCAGCTCTAATTGCTGCACCAACAATGGTTTCATTGTTTGCATTTAAAAATTATCAACACTTTCGCTTTCAGTCATGAAATATTGTATGAATTGATCCAAGAAAAATACCACACCATTTTGTTGAACTTCTTCATTTATTTTCCAAAACTAGGACCATTAGGAGCCAGAATTTAGTTATTGTATTCACAATGCCAGGTTAGCATGTATTTGACAAGCCACTTCCTCAGCATAACCAATTGCGTGGAGGAGGAGTGCTCAAGTGCTGAGCCATCTTTTGTCTGTCTACAGTTTATTATATCTAAGTGCGGTTTTAGAATGGGAAATTTTGATATTTATCATCACTTATTGCATTCATTCCAGAGAGAATTTGCTCCATTTAATCACATCAAATTTACCATAACAGCAACTATTCAGGACCATATGGCACAATTCCACCTGAATCACTGACTGCATCCGTTTTACAGTGTTTTTGGCAGTTAACTGTGAACTCAGAAATGCGCACAAACCTTCAATAATGTGAGCAATGTGCGTAAGAACCCATGACAAGAGTTTTATTTAGTTAGCTCCCTGCTGAATGAATTAAGTGAAGCTGACAGACATTTCTGAGGGAAATAAACAGTTACTACAGCTTTCAAAGCGTTCCATCCTATTAATGCTGAGTCCTGAGTCTGTATCTCAGCTCAAAGTTAATATTGCTCATCTCATTTGAGATGTCTTATTTTGGATCTTTAAAAATATTTCAATCAGCTGTGGGCATCAGTGGCAAAGCTAGCATTTGGTGCCCACCCCAGAGCAGTTAAGAGTCAGCCACAGTGCTGGAGTAACATATAGGCCAGAATAGGTGAGGATGGCATATTTCCTTTCCGAAAGGACATTTGTAGAATTTTTAAAAAAAATGTTTTTATGAAGGCATTTATATATATACATCAAACACAACGAAAACCAAAGAAAACAAACAGGAAATCTCCTAACAAATAAATAACCAACACCTACGCCCCGCCCTCCCTGCTGTGCCCCCACCCTCTCTGCCTCTTTTTTAAAAAACCCCAAAGTCCGCCCCCGTGCCACCTTGCCACGTTATGGTTTTTTGATATTTGATGTTAGTTTCATGCTCAGCATTACTGAGACTAGCTTTCAATCTCAAAATTGTATTAATTAATTGAATTTAAATTTCAGCAGCTGCTATCGATCCCCAGAGTATTTGCGTGGATTTCTAGATAATGAGTTAGCGGCATTACCATTTTGCCACCTTCTCCCCCAAATTGATGCTGGATAGGCCCTTCAAAACTGTAAGCAGATCAATAAAAATACAGGTGCACCTACGATCCCATTACAGTCGGTCCTTCTGATTGGTGACTTACCTGCCCAGTTGAAACTGGGTGGACAGGAGGTAAAATTGAGACAGCCCACTTACCACTCTCATACCACCAAGGCTATTTTAAGGCCAGGTTTTGAGACATCTGTCTGATTCCGTGGAAAGAATCAAGAATGTATGTAAATTGGAGTCCTCACACATAGCTAGTGTTCCAAAGTCAATTTAATGGTCTACCCAATTAGATGCTATGCTTGGTAGAAGCTACTGGAGCAGAAGCTCAAATCCTTAGAGTTAAGTAACAAACTTAAATTTTGAGGAGCAGGGGTGATCTTCCCAGCCCCTGCCCGAAGAGCCGCTACCACCCTGAGCTCTCCCCGCCCCACCAACCCCTCACTTCATATTGGGTAGCCTCTGGAAAAACTTGGCCAGGATTCTCCAATCCCGCGCCGGGTCGGAGAATCCCCGGGGATGCGCGAGAATCGCGCCATGCCGCCCCGACGCCAGATCGCCGATTCTCCGACGCCGATTTCCGGGCGCCTGCGGGATCGCTGCCGCTCCTGTCGGGGGCCGTTGAAAGCGGCTCCCCCTGGCGATTCACCAGGCCTCGATGGGCCGAGTGCCCGCCCAGTTCGGCCGAGTCCTGCCGGCATGGGTTACGTATGGTCCCAACCGGCAGGACCTCCGAATTCTGTTTGCAGAGGCCGTCCTGGTGAGGGGCGGGGGATCCAACCCCGGAGGGCCTCCACTGGGGCCTGACCCACGATCAGGGCATACCGATTGGAGGGCGGGCTTGTTCCGTGGGGGCCTATGTTCCCCCGTGCCGGGCCCCTGAAGGGCTCCACCATATTGCCCGGGGGTCGGCGCAGAGACGGGAACCCACACGCATACACGAACCCGCGGCGGCCATGGCACGCACACGTGAACCTGCAACGGCCATGGCACGCCGGCTTTCGGGAGGCGGAGCTGCGGAAACCACTCCGGTGCCTTACTAGTCCCCTGGGAAGGGGTGGATACGTGCCACTTGAGGCCCGTTGACGCTGGAGTGGCTCGCGCCACTTTCATGCCGGCGTCAGAACTTGCCCGCAGGATTGGAGAATTCCGGCCCTTATATCGTGCAGGCCTAAACCAAGCAAACTCCCATTGATCACTTGTCTGCAACAGACAGCTTGGCTGGCTCTATTTAAATGTTAAAATTCAACGGATCACCTGTTGCATCTCCTGGGCTGTCTGCCCATGTGCTCTGCTATTCAACAGCCTAAGAGTTACAATTTCTACATGTGTATTTCTGGATTTGTGGACACATTCAGGAACAAAATAGAAATATGTAAGTTTATGAACTTATTTTTTTAGCTGCCATGCCAGCATTTTCTGTTTTTCTGTTTTTATTCCAGATTTCCCGTATTTGCTGCATTTTGCTTCTGTAACTGATGAATAACCCTTTACTGTTCGTGATGGACTTTGTTGTACAAAAAGTGGTTCCATGTTTGCCTACAGGGTGTATACATTTCAAAGGTGAAGTGTATTGGGTTGTCCCCCACAAGTGAAAGGGACTATATGAATGAAAATAGTTCTTTCCATTTTAAATATAGTTACATTGAGGAAGCACAAAACACAATACCAATGAAGTATGCTTATAGAATCATAGAATTTACAATGCAGAAGGAGGCCATTCAGCCCATCGAGTCTGCACCGACCCTCAGAAAAAGCGCCCTACTTAAACCCATACCTCCACCTTATCCCCGTAACCCAATAACACCACCGAACCTTTTTTGGACACTAAGGGGCAATTTAGCATGGCCAATCCACCTAACCTGCACATCTTTGGACTGTGGGAAGAAACCGGAGCACCCGGAGGAAACCCACACAGACACGGCGAGAAAGTGCAAACTCCACACAGTCACCCAAGGCCAGAATTTAACCTGGAATCTTGGAGCTGTGAGGCAGCAGCGCTAACCACTGTGCCACCGTGCCACCCAAATCCATGTACCTCCAAATCCAAACTCTAATTGAACAGGATAATACTGGTAATTAAAGCGCTAATCTGAGAACAAGTTGCATAATCTTTGATTTACTCAAGTTCAAGCGGTCATGTAGTTGAAGTTTTTAATGTTTTTCTGTACAGAATCAGACCTTTTTCTTTTATTTTTAAAACAACAAGGCATTGTAACCTTAAAGTTAGAGCTAAGCCATTTAGGACTGATCTGGAAGGACATATTCCACAGAACAGTGAAAATGTAGAACTCTCGCCTTCAAAAGGTTAGGTTACTAGAGTTAATTGAAGTTTGCAAAACCAGTATTTTAAGGTGAGGTTTCTTCTGTGCGAAAATGCTCACGTTACATAAATGTTCCTTATTACTTAATCTTTTTATTCACTCAATCGATCAGCTTGATATCTTCTGTTCTTATATTCCACAGATATAAGAGTTCCTTTGCTCCCGGGACCAGGACAATGGTCTAAATCGATATGGAATCATCGCATGTAGGAGAGAAATTGTACTTTTAGTAGTAACTGCGTTTTAAATTAGATAGCAGTGCACTGCATGCCCCCCACAGCAAAATGGCACGGAAATTCCTTTACGCCATTTAACATGTGCCCACTCATTCCAATGAAGGGAACATTGTATTTGTGCTGTCTGCAATTCCAAAGAGTTATTATGTAAGGAGAGTGCTATCTATACAGTTCATTGGCTGCACACATCAGCAGGGTATTCAGCATTGCGAGTGGCTAGTTGTACTCGAAGACGACTCAGCTGCGCCTCTTAAAAGGGAGATTCATTGCAGTTCCAAGAAATAGTGACTGTCTTTTGAAAAGTGAATCTCTGCCATTGTACCTGAAGAATGGCTGAATATGTGAGAAAGTGAGCAGATTTTTTCTGACAATGATACTTGTGTCACAGTGCAAGACCTAGAAAAGAGAGACTCAGGGTTGGATTTTGATTTGCAGGCAAGTTGAGAACGAGGGGCCCGATTGCATATGGAAAACCCAGAGGCAAGTGCAACACATTTGTTGGTAGCTTTTTAACTCAGCATCTCATTAGCTTTTGGCTTCCGGATTTCTCATCGAATTAGCGGGTATGAGGACGAGCCACATGGTGCGATCTGAACTTCAGTATTTAAAGGAATATTCCAAGCATGCAAGTGGAAGGAGTTAAAGTTGTCATGGAGAGACAAAGCACTATTGCAATAGGGTTGATATAGGAAAAATCTGCAACCCACTTAAGTGAAGTCTATCTGGATGTGCTGTTGGGGGTTGTGTGGTGAATGAGATTCACACGGTATTATAATCTGTATATATGTATCAATATTGTAAGTGCAGTTGCACTACCTGACCACCAGGGGGAGTAGCTCTGGGAGTACTCGAGAGTTTGTGCTGGGCTCCTCCCTTGGCTCCTCCCAGGACTCCTCCCCCTGGAGCTGCTGTATAAAGATCCGTGCCACAGGGTCAGCCAGCCAGTTCACCGGAATTTCAACGGCTAACAGGCTGGCTCTGTTGTAAGTATATTAAAACCGCTATTCTAATCCTACAAGCACGTGTCCGTAGAATTGTTGGTTCCAACAGGTTGTAAGGGTCCAGTCGGAAAACCCTTCTCTTTGAAGAAGAAGCTAGCAGCTGACACAAAAAAGGCATGGTTGAAGGTTATCCCGTCGGTCAGCTGTCAGGCCTTGTGCCATGCTCCAGGATCCAATAGGGCAGGAAATTTGAGAGCAGTTACACATTTCCTGACATCTCGATGTGCATATCATCCCATCCACTTAATTCTGTCTTCTTAAAGATACTCCAGCTCATCACCCATGCAGGCGCACCTTCTCCCCTCTGTCTTGTGCTTCCTCATATTTCCAGTTATCAATCCACCACTGACCTCCTCATCCTTAAGCAATGAAATGCCTTTCCTTCACAGGTCTGCGAATGGTCTCCATCCGGTGGGTGAACATCTGATGTTGATCACATTTGTAGATCTCTTTTTTTCCTCCTTGCAGGAGAAGAGCTAAGAAACATAACGGGGTGGCAGAGGCCCAGAGGTGGCCTTGCATCAATCTTGCAACTAAGAGCTATGAAGGAGGAAGTGTCGAAGATCAGAAGAGTCTCGGCTAGCTTAATCTCAGAATGTTAGCAAGAAGAGAAATGGAGTCAATAGCTGGGAAACAGAATTTGGAGTGGGGAGTAAAAGAAATGTCTTCTGTCTTCCTAATATTTTATGAAAGGAAATTTCTGCGTGCCAACTCTGAATATTGGATTCACAGTCAGATAATTTAGCCATGATGTGGAGATGCCGGCGTTGGACTGGGGTGAGCACAGTAAAAAGTCTTACAACACCAGGTTAAAGTCCAACAGGTTTATTTCAAACACGAGCTTTCGGAGCACTGCTCCTTCCTCAGGTGAATGGAGAGGTATGTTCCAGAAACATTTATATAGACAAAGTCAGAGATGCCAGACAATGCTTGGAATGCGAGCATTTGCGGGTAGTCAAATCATTACAGATCCAGAGATAGGGGGTGATCCCCTATCTCTTGAAACCCATCGTACAAGGTACACCCAGCTTCTGTCGCGACACAACGGACTTCCTACAGAAACTCAGCACCCATGGACCAGTTGAACCAGGAACAGTCCTCGCCACAATGGATGTCTCGGCACTCTACACCAGCATCCCCCATGATGACGGCATTGCTGCAACAACCTCAGTCCTCAACACCGATAACGGCCAGTCTCCAGACACAATTCTGCAACTCATCCGCTTCATTCTAGATCACAACGTCTTCACCTTTGACAAAAAATTCTTCATCCAGACGCACGGAACAGCCATAGGGACCAAATTTGCACCTCAATATGGCAACATCTTCATGCACAAGTTTGAACAAGACTTCCTCACCGCTCAGGACCTTCAACCGACGTTATACACCAGATACATCAATTACATTTTTTTCCTTTGGACCCACAGCGAAGAATCATTGAAACGACTACACGATGAGTTCAATAAGATCCATCCCACCATCAGACTCACCATGGACTATTCTCCAAATTCAGTTGCATTCTTAGACACACTCATCTGCATCAAGGACGGTCACCTCAGCACTTCGCTTTACCGCAAGCCAACAGATAACCTCACGATGCTCCACTTCTCCAGCTTTCACCCGAAACACATTAAAGAAGCCATCCCCTATGGACAAGCCGTCCGTATACACAGGATCTGCTCAGACGAGGAGGAGCGTAACAGACATCTACAGACACTGAAAGATGTCCTCGTACGAATGGGAAATGGCGCTCGACTCATCGATCGACTGTTCCAACGCGCCACAGCAAAAAACCGCACCGACCTCCTCAGAAGACAAACACGGGACACAACTGACAGAGTACCCTTCGTCGTCCAGTACTTTCCTGGGGGAGAGAAACTACAACATCTTCTTTGCAGCCTTCAACACATCATCAATGAAGATGAACATCTTGCCAAGGTCATCCCCACACCACCACTACTTGCCTTCAAACAACTGCGCAACCTCAAACAAACCATTGTTTGCAGCAAATTACCCAGCCTTCAGAACAACGACCACACAACCCTGCCAGGGCAACCTCTGCAAGACATGCCAGATCATCGACATGGATACGCAGCACATACCCGTGCGACTCGACCAATGTAGTATACCTCATACGCTCAGGAAAGGATGTCCCGAAGCATAGTACATTGGCGAGACCATGCAGACACTGCGACAACGAATGAACGGGCATCGTGCGACAATCACCAGGCAGGAATGTTCCCTTCCAGTCGGATAACACTTCAGCAGTCAAGGGCATTCAGCCTCTGATCTCCGGGTAAGCGTTCTCCAAGGCGGTCTTCAGGACACACGACAACGCAGAATTGCAGAGCAAAAACTTATAGCTAAGTTCCGCACGCATGAGTGCGGCCCCAACTGGGATCTTGGATTCATGTCGCATTACATTCACCCCCCACCATCTGGCCTGGACTTGCAAAATCCTACCAATTGTCCTGGCTTGAGACAATTCACACCTCTTTAACCTGGGATCACCCCCTATCTCTGGATCTGTAATGATTTGATTACTCGCAAATGCTCGCATTCCAAGCATTGTCTGGCATCTCTGACTTTGTCTATATAAACGTTTCTGGAACATACCTCTCCATTCACCTAAGGAAGGAGCAGTGCTCCAAAAGCTCGTGTTTGAAACAAACCTGTTGGACTTCACCCTGGTGTTGTAAGACTTCTTACTGAGATAATTTAGCAACATTGGAGCTGTTGGAATGGATAGTGGTGAGGTGGAGCTGGGTGTCATCAGCATAGATGTGAAATGCTGTGCCTCAGATGAAGTTGCCAAGGGACAGCGTGTAGGTGAGAAATAGGAGGGAGACAAGGATAGATCCTTGGGAAATACCAGAGTTAAGGATTTGGAATAAAAGCCATTGTATGTGATTCTTGGCTATAAAATTACACAACAGCAGTTCTACTCGGTTAGATGAGAGTGGAGAGGCATTGGAGGAGAATGGTGTGGTCAATAGTCAACTCTGTCAAAGGTTGCCGATGGGGCAAGAGGGACAAGGAGGGAAATTTTATATTTGTCACTGTCACATATGATGTCATTTGTGACTTTCTACAAGCTTTTTGGCATTGTGGCAGGAGTGGAAAGTTGATTGAAGGTGTCCACGTATGGAGCTCTGGGAAAGACGGGAATGGATTTGGGAGTTGACACCCTTTCAAGGAATTTGGGAAAGGGAAGGAAGGCTGAAGATGGGACAGTAGTTTGCAAGGACGAGTCAGTTTTTTGAGGCAAGGGGTGATGACAGCAGATTTAAAGAAAATAGGGATAGTGCCTGAAGAGAGAGAATCATTTCTAACATCGGGAGGGGAAGTTAGGTGATCAGCAGTTTAGTGTGAATAGGATCGAGAGAACAGGAAAATGGGTCTCAAGGACAAAACAAGCTCACAGGGCAGAAGGGGAGATAGGAGGGGGATTCTAGAAAGATGTGAGTTGATGGATAGGGCAAGAAGGAGTGTTAAAAGAAGTCTGGACCAATAGGCTAGTGGAAAGCAGCTTAGGCAGCTGATCAATTTGTCTGGAACATAGAGGCATAGAAGTCATTAAACTCATCGCATCTGTTGTTGAAGGCAAAGGTGAAAGGAACAGAGGAGAGTTGTTTATAAAGACTGTCTGCTGTCAAGAATAGAAGCTTGGTTTACCTTTGCATTCCAGGATATCCTGGAATAGTGATCAGTTTTAGCAGCAAAAGTCAGACCCGGTAGTGTTTCGTCAGCCAAATCTGATGGCTGATGGCTAAACCAGCTGTGCGTCATATCCTCTCGAATTTGCATGCCCTGGACTTAAATGAGCAGAGAGGACTGTACTGGGGTGAATGGCCAGGATGAGAGAGAACATTTGTTTTATTGATCCTCGGACATCAAAGGTGGATGCGAAGACATGGTTGAGTGAATGAATCATTGCAGAAATGTTGCAGAAATAGTGAATGGAATACCAAAGCTTAGATGGCTGAGAATCTGAAACTGTATTTGTAAATGAATTGTGGAATGGGGGTTGGGTTGTTTGTAATCAGAGGTGGTTACAGAAGGAGGTCTGGTTGGTCATGGAAAGAGGATGTAGGTGGTGAGTAGAACACTTTATGGGAGAATGTTTAGCTGCACACTAAAGGTAATAAAACCATAAACCCAGTTATTAAGAACAGGTCTAAAATGTTATTGCCAACAGCTCCCATCAATAAAACATGCATTATAACACCTTAAACAAATTAAATCTCCCAAGGTGTTTCATATAGAAGAATCAAGACTGAACAGTTGCAAAAGAATCAAGTGTGTTGAGAAAATGCTGGTCAACAAGTTAAGCATTGAGAATGTTTTCAGGATGGGGAAGGAAGAACCCGGCGAAAGAGAATTCTTTAAAGGGTCGGAGATACACGGCTGCAAAGCCTGCCATCAGTTGAAGGATGTCAATATGGGGTTTAGGGAACACTCATGAGGCAGGAGTCGGGTACTGTAGAACACAGGCCTGATACAGGGCTGGAGGAATTTGGGTAATACAAGCTGTGGAGAGATTTGTTCACAAAGCCAAGGATTTTGAGTCTGGGGAAGAGGGAGACAGTTGGTGGTGTATAAGGAGAGGATTGATGGGTGAACAATCCAGGAAAGGCATTTAGGGTAGTGAACTTTACAACAAGCTTTTTATGGAATTTAGGCAGATTGCTAGGAACAGTTTGGTACATTTATTTTGAGCAATGGAGATCAACAATTAAAAATTTAAGCTTCTATAAATATCTGCTATGACCTCTGTTCTTTATTAATATCTCCCAGAACTTTAAGTATGAAAAATTAGGTGAAGAGCACAAGTAAATGTTAGTGCAGGATTACCACAAGTCTCCCACTGCAATCCAGAAATCCCAGCGAATCAAAAGAAATGCCCATTTTCAGCCAGTTATTCAATTTAGAACGTAGAACATAGAACAGTACAGGCCCTTCGGCCCACGATGTTGTGCCGACCATTTATTCCAATCTAAGATCAACCTAATCTACACCCCTTCAATTAACTGCTGTTCATGTGCCAGTCCAAGAGTCGCTCAAATGTCCCTAATGATTCTGACTCCACTACATCTGCTGGCAGTGCATTCCACACACCCAGCGCTCTCTATGTAAAGTACCGACCTTTGACATCCCCCCATACCTTCCTCCAATCACCTTAAAATGATGTCCCCTCGTGACAGCCATTTCCGCCCTGGGGAAAAGTCTCTGGCTATACACTCTATCCATGCCTCTCATGCCTATCATGTGGGACACCACTGGTGACCAACCTCCAGGCGGAATACTTTCCAACCACTCCTACTCACTGTCTTCTTTCAGCCAGCCAATTCTGTATCCAGACAGGCAAATTTCCCTGTATCCCATGCCTCGTAACTTTCTGAATGAGCCTATCATGGGAACAAATGCCTGGATAATAGCAAATTACTGCAGATGCTGGAATCTGAAACGAAAGAGAAAATGCTGGAAAATCTCAGCAGGTCTGGCAGCATCTGTAGGGAGAGAAAAGAGCTAACGTTTCGAGTCCGATGACTCTTTGTCAAAGCTAACAGACAGAGAAAGTGGGAAATATTTATACTGTGGAGTGAGAATGAAAGATGAGTCATAGCCACAGAAACCCAGGGAAAACGGGTGCTAATGGCCACAGAACCCATGGGGAAAGAACGCTAATGGCAGTCCCCAGAGAGAACAAAAGATGTGAAAGGTCAAACAGCAGGGAAACTAACATCAGAGGATGAACTGTAG
This sequence comes from Scyliorhinus canicula, assembly GCF_902713615.1. Lineage (NCBI taxonomy): Eukaryota > Metazoa > Chordata > Chondrichthyes > Carcharhiniformes > Scyliorhinidae > Scyliorhinus > Scyliorhinus canicula. Next base: position 99,786,005 of record NC_052150.1, read on the forward strand.
ATGTGGGGGGAGGGCAAAGGGGAAGCAAAGAGGAGAAAGGTGAAGGAAAGGTGGATAAGATTGGGGGGGGGGGGGTTAAATTTATATTAAGAAAGAAAGAAATGGTAAAAGACAGTTAAAATGAAATGGGATGAAAGCAAATGGGTCGAGGTGGGGTAGAGCTGATGTTTGTCTAAATAATCAAATCCTATCTCTCAGAATCTTCTCCAATATTTTGCTCACCACAGACGTAAAACTGACTGGTCTGTAATTCCCAGGGATTTCCCTATTCCATTTCTTGAATGGGGGACAACATTCGCCTCCCTCCAATCATCCAGTACTACTCTGGTGGAGGATGCAAAGATCATCGCTAACGGCGCAGCAATCTCCTCCCTCGGAGATTTTCTCCAATCTCTCACTCATGCTGTGGTAGAGGACCCTAACAGTGCCACAGAATTTTGGGGTCCATAATGATGCAGAACATTGATATTGTACTGTCCAAAGATGTGCGGGTTAGGTGGATTGGCCATGCTAAATTGCCCGTAGTGTAAGGTTAATGGGGGGGATTGTTGGGTTACGGGTATACGGGTTACGTGGGTTTAAGTAGGGTGATCATTGCTCGGCACAACATCGAGGGCTGAAGGGCCTGTTCTGTGCTGTACTGTTCTATTCTATTCTATTCTAAACAAAACTGAATGTTAGAATTTCTCTCCATTTCTCTCTTGCATAGAAAATGCTTTATATCTTCACAAAAAAAATGGGCATTGCTTTGGAGGTTTTGCTAATAAAAGAACTTCTTTCAGCATAATCTCACAATTTTCTACTCAGGAGTACTTTTGGAAAGTGACTTTATTCAAGCGTTGCTGCCAAAATTCTAATTTTTTATATCTCTTTTTAAAAATAAGGGCAACACTGTTTTGTAGTAAAGAGAATATTGTAATGCCACATTGTAATTATATTATACTACACAGGGGACTAGATAATGGCCATGGGAACAGGGGCCCCTAAAAATGATGCAAGAAGGTGGAGGGCGGAGTGTCCATTGTCCTCTGGCCACTACGCCATCTTGCCAGCTGTTGGGTAGGTGGCGAATGGTGCTCCTGCCCAGAGGCTAAATGAGCCCCTTAACTTGATAATTTCAAGCTTTTCGCCATTGCTGGCATATTCCAGGGATAAAGTGCGGGTGGGGGGGAACATTCCTCTGTTGCAAGTGGAGACAAGTTAATTCTTCCTTTAATGTTCCCCAACCCGTGCTAACCCTGAACTCGCATCTTTCTTGCATGCCGCTACCTTGGAGGAAGTCCTGCCTTAGAGAGTTGTTGACCAATCGGATTGCTGACAGCTCTGTAGTCCCAGCAGTGTGAGCTAGGTTCAAGAGGTCTTGGATAGAGTTAAAGGGGGGTTTATCATGAGGGGTAGGGGTACCTTCGGTGGACCCCGGGTGATTCACAAAGGACAAGTGGGGGTTATCCCCACTTGTCTGACAACAGCCTGCACAGCTGAGGCTGTTGGGCTTCCCTCATAGTATGGGCCTCCTCCTGCCATAGGTAAAACACTGGCAGGAATGGGTGGGGCCCTTAAGTAGCCATTAATTGTGGACTTAGTAGACCCAATACTGGGCAGGCCACTCGTGCCTTCCCCACCTCTGTAAAATTTCAGACAGGTCAGGGACAGGGTGGGTACGCAACAGGAAAGCTGCCTTCTGGATTATACATGCCTCCAAACTTCTAATTTGCCAGTGGGGGAGCATAAAATACAGCCTCTTACGCTCCTTGAAACATCTTGGTACATTTAATTATGTTAAAGGTGTGCTATAAATATGAATTGTTGTTATTGTTGTTCATTGTCTGCTGCGTTGCAAATGGTACTGATCTCTGGTGCAATAATCAAAAAACCTCCCACTTATGATGGAGAGAAGGTCATTAGTGGAACAGGTGACGATTTTTGGACCGAGGACACTGCCCTGTGGAACTTGGGGCTGAGCTGATTTGCCTCCAACAACCACAACCATCTTCCATTGAGAAACCCATGTCACCAGTAGTGGAGAGTTTTTCCCCTGTTTCCAATTTTGCTGGGACTCTGTAATGTCACACACAGTCAAGTACTGCTTTGATGTGGAGATGCCGACATTGGACTGGGGTGGGCACAGTAAGAAGTCTTTAAACACCAGGTTAAAACCTGTTGGACTTTAACCTGGTGTTGTAAGTACAGCTTTAATCAAGGGAAATCCCTCTGAAGTGACTTCTGGCCTTCTGTTCATTTGTCTATGTTTGGACCAAGTTTGCATAGGTCTAGTAACCAGTGATCCAGGTGTAACATAAAAGGAGCAGCATTGTACAGGTTACTGGAGAGTAAGTGCTGATAATCACTCTCTTAATGACACCTTCCATCACTTTTCTGATGATTAACAGTAGGCTCATGGGCTGTAATTGGCCGAATTAGATTTTCCCTGCTTTTTGTGTAAGTACACGTATCTGGGCAATGTTCCGCCTTGTTGAGTAAATGTCAGTGTTTTAGCTGTACTGCAACATTTTTGTTGGGGCTTAGCAGGTTCAGGAGCACAAGTCACAGCATTTCAGCTAAGAGATTGTCGGGAATCATTGCTTTTATGGTCTCCAATGCACTCAGCGTTTATTGATTCCACACTTCACAGAAATGTGCACAGAGAAAACTGTTTAATGGCATTCTTTACCTGAGATATTTGCAGCTTCCATTTGGGTCAATTATCTCAATCAGTCAAGACTAACAGTATCCTAATCATGAGAAGAACTGACTCCAAAACAAGTAAGCTGATGGAATGTTAACTTCAGACAATCTTTCCAGCAAGAGAAAAGTACAATTTAAAATCAAGACAAGTTTTATTTAACTGAGTTTATATTTAAAGGGCTTATCATTTTTCAAATACCATCTGATAAGGTTTTTTTCTTTGTTCATGGGATAAGGACATCAAGGCCAACATTTATCATCCATCCTGAATTACCTTTGCAAAGGAGGCAATGAGCCACCTTCTTGAAACTTTGCAATCCCTGCTGTGCATGTCCACACAGTTTTGATTGGAAGGGACTTTAATCCAGTGGCCATGAAGGAACAACGATATATTTTCAAATCAGAGTATTGTGAGTTGGAGGGGATCTTGAGGAAGACCCTTGTATCTGCTGCCCTTGTTCTTCTAGATGGTAAATGTCACAGGTTTGGAAGATGCTACCAAAGGAAATTAATTCAGTATGTCACCATAACGGACATGAAGTCAGAACAAAATGACACAATTATGATTTTAAATATGATGAAAGATGGGTGCAGGTCACATCATTAAAAGTCTTCAAGATTAAACAAAATTTATTTTATGAAAGAATATTGGGTTCATTTTTTCCCAGCTTATTTTCTTGTCGAAGTCCAACTAAGATTAGCAAGATAGGTTTAAATGCTTTTAGTGCCAGATGCCATCTTGGTAAAGGAGTTGAAGGCGCTCAAAATGACACACCTGAGAATAATTAAGGAGTTAATTCTCTCTGAAATTGTTTGCTAATGCTCATTAACAAAGGCCACATGGCATTTTGGTGGATTGCACCTGGCCTAACATCCCTCCCTTACAGTGACCAGTTGTTTGGGAGCAAATTGATTGTTGCTAAGGATTTTGAACATTAATTAAGAACAAACTCACCTTTTACTGCTCACTCACTGCCAAAGGTTTGAAAAGGACCTTTAAAACAAATTAAGAGAATGTCTAGGAAAGTTTAGGCATGTCTTAGCAGTACAACACCCATTTAGTACTGCTTTTACCATTTCACATAAATAACATCTCCTCTAATTATGCAGCAGATGAACAACATTTCTGTGGTGGGAGACGTCCATCTTAGATTCACGTTCAGTGAGGTGCTAAGTACTTGGAAAGAGCTTGAGATCCCTGTAGCTACAACTTCCGTTCATTAATTACTGACTCCATACCTCTCCCTGTCCACTATCTGAGGCTGAATCAAAATGTTTGTAATCTTAGTATCACTTTTGACCTGACGATGAGTTTATAACCACAGATCCTTGCCATTCTTAAGACTGCCTATTCCACCTCTGCAACATCATCCAACTCCACCCTTGCCTCAGTTTATCTGCTCCTGAAACCCACATCCATGTTTTGTTAGCTCTAGAAGTGACTATTCGAATATGCTCCTAGCCGGCCTATTCTACTTCTATACATTGAGGTCATCCAAATCAATACTGCCTGTATCCATTTTTGTACTGAGTCTTGTTAATCCATCACTCCTGGGTGCTCATTGACCTTTACTGACTTCCAGTTAGGCAATGCCTCGATTTTAAAATTCTCATTCTTGGTTTCAGATTCCTTTCTGGTCTCGCTGCTGCCTCTCCCTGTAATGCCCTTCAGCTACAACAACCACTGGAGACAGCTCCATTATTCTGACCTCTTGAACATCCCATTTTATTTGCTGCGCCATTGGTGGCTATGCCTTCATATGCTACTTGGGCCCTAAACTCTGGAATTCCTCCTGATACATGTCTGCTTGATTACCTTTCTTCCTCCCTTTAAGGCATCCCTTTGACCAAGCTTTTTCCAATGTGTCCTAATATGTCCTTGTGTAGCTCAATATTAGATTTTGCTTTATAACAATCTTGTGAATTGTCTTGGGGCATCTTATCATGTTGAAGGCATTATATAAAATCAAGTTGTTGTTGTTATCCTTAGAGAAGATAAAAGAGATGATCACAGGCTATCTCAACAATTTCACCCAAAGCACCGTCAATAGTCCCAAGTGAACATACACCTTCCTTGAGCTGGCTTAGATCCCCCATTCAATTTTAGGAAAGCCCCAAGGTTGGACCAATTACCTTTCAGTGATGTTCCTTTGAAATCTGCATTCTGCATACTCTTCTTCCGCTGTTTACACTTGGCCTCCGTGTGCTCCACCCTGTGACGCTCGAGGTGATTGACGCCTTGGCGGATGTTTTTTCTCCAACTTGTTTGTTCTCAGGCAAGCGATTTCCATGTGTCAGTGGGAATGTTGCATTTATTCAGGGGGGCTTTCAGAGTGTCCTTGCAGAGTTTCATCTGCCCTGGCCGGCTTGCTGTTGTGGAGCTTGGAGTAGAGCACTTGTTTTCGGAGTCTTGTGTCGGGCATATGGGCAATGTGGCCCACCCGTTGCAGCTGGTCGAGCGTGACCAGTGCCTCGATACTGTGGATATTAACCTGGGAGAGGCCCTCACATTGGTACGCCTAATGGGCTAGTTAGCTTACCAGCCTCCCCAGACAGGTGCCGGAATGTGGCGACTAGGGGCTTTTCACAGTAACTTCATTGAAGCCTACTCGTGACAATAAAGCGATTTTCATCTTTTCATCTAATGCCAGAGTATTTACAGGATTCTGCGGAGGCAGCATTGGTGTTATCTCTCCAAGGATTTGAGGTGTCTGCTGTACATTATCCATGCTTCTGATCTATACAGGAGGGCGGGGATCATGGCTGCTCTGTAGACCATGAGCTTAGTGCTGGAATTGAGGTCTCGGTCTTCGAATACTCTGTTCATCAGACGTCCAAAGACTGCACTTGCATATTGGAGTCGATATTGGATTTTGTTGTCAATGTCTGCTTGCACCGAGAGGAGGCTCCTGAGGTATGGGACATGATCCACATTGTCCAAGGATTCACAGTGGATCTTGATGGTTGGGGAGCAGTTTTATGTGGCAGGAGCAGGCTGGTAGAGAACGCTTGTTTTCCGGGTGTTTAGTCTGAGGTCCATTCTCTGATATGCCTCGATGAATGCATCGACGGTGGTTTGTAGCTCAGCATATGAGTGTGCGCACACACAGGTGCCGTCTGCGTACTGCAACTCGATGACAGAGGTTAGCGTGGTCTTGGTTCTGGCCTGGAGGCGTCGGGTGTTGAACAGTTTCCTGCTTGTCTGGTAGGTTAGCCCCACTCCAGCGGGGAGCTTCAGGGTGATAGGATGGAGTGTTGCTGTGAGGAAGATGACGAAGAGCATTGGTGCAATGACACAGCCCTGTTTGACCCCAGTTGCACACTGGTCTATTGGTCTATGGTGATGCCGTTGGTGAGGATCACGGCTTGCTTGTCACCATAGAGCAGGCAGAGAATTGTGACGAATTTCTACAGGCAGTCGACATTGAGGAGGATGCCCTACAATCCCTCATGATTGACAGAGTCGAAGGCCTTTGTGAGTTCAAAGAAGGTCATGTGCAGAGGATGATGCTGCTCCCTGCAATTTTCCTGGATTTTTCACGTGCTGAAGATCATGTGCATTGAGCCCCTTGATGGGCTCTTCAGCCACTGGGAGGTCTTCTGCTTGTCCCTCTGGTGGAACAGGGTGTTTTTGATAGCCAAGTCATGTTCTAAGTGCGTGGTGATGAGGGAATGGGCCGGGGTGATTCCCCACAGGACTGGGGCACTTCCCAGGCATAGACCCCCGTTGCCAGGGCCTGCAAGGCAGCCATCTTGCAGCGCAGCCCACTGACCACCCACCGTGGCCCTTGGATCTACAAAGTGACATCGGCCTAATGGGTGCCCAACCCCCGCACCCACCTTCCACCCCACCACACACTGCACCCCAGGCTCCACCCTCCAGTCCATTGTCCCGTACCCCACCCTCGCCATACCACACCCCCAAATTGACAGCCACTGCCGGCAGGGCATCAGGCGGCCCAGCCAGGTCAACACCCACTGTCGCCCCTATGGAGGCATCAGACAGAGGCCGCAGAGCGTACCACTGGCAAGGACAGTCCCAGAGCCCCCCCCCCCCTCCCCAGGGCCCGCGGTGCAGAGAGCAAGGGTGGGGCATGCAGTGCTAACCAGCAGCACCGTGTAGGCCATTGGACCTGGTTGAGCAGGAGGTCAGCACCATGCTAACATGTCGGCATTTTACCCCCTGCAGACAATGAATATTGGAATTCAACCAGCAATGGTGGCCTTCCTGATAGTCGATGCAGCCCCCGGTGATGCCCTGTGGCTGTAGGAGCTGGAGCTTCTTGAGGAGGAGGAAGCTGCAGCAGTGGAGCGTGCAGCAGCAGAGTGTGCAGCAATGCAGTGTGCAGCAGCGGGGGCTGCATCAGTGGAGTGTGCAGCAGTGGAGTGTGCAGCAGTGGAGTGTGCAGCAGTGGGGTCTGCAGCAGTGGGGTCTGCAGCAGTGGGGTCTGCAGCAGTGGAGTGTGCAGCAGTGGAGTGTGCAGCAGTGGGGTCTGCAGCAGTGGGGTCTGCAGCAGTGGGGTCTGCAGCAGTGGAGTGTGCAGAAGTGGTGCGTGCAGCAGTAGAGTGTGCAGCAGTGGAGTGTGCAGCAGCAGAGCGTGCAACAGTGGAGCGTGAAGCAGCGGAGTGTGCAGCAGTGGGGTCTGCAGCAGCGGAGTGTGCAGCAGTGGAGTGTGCAGCAGTGGAGTGTGCAGCAGTGGGGTCTGCAGCAGTGGGGTCTGCAGCAGTGGGGTCTGCAGCAGTGGGGTCTGCAGCAGTGGGGTCTGCAGCAGTGGAGTGTGCAGCAGTAGAGTGTGCAGCAGTGGAGTGTGCAGCAGCAGAGCGTGCAACAGTGGAGCGTGAAGCAGCGGAGTGTGCAGCAGCAGAGTGTGCGGCTGCGGAGTGTGCAGCAGCGGAGAGTGCAGCAGGAGAGTGTGCAGCAATCGAGTGTGCAACAGTGGAGCATGCAACTGTGGAGTGTGCATCAGCGGAGCGTGAAGCAGTGGAGTGTGCAGCCGTGGAGTGTGCAGCAGCAGAGCGTGCAGTAGCGGAGTGTGCAGCAGCGGAGTGTGCAGCAGTGGAACGTGCAGCAGTGGAGTGTGCAGCAGCGGAACGTGCAGCAGTGGAGTGTGCAGCAGCGGAGTGTGCAGCAGTGGCGTGTGCAGCAGCGGAGCGTTCAGCAGTGGAATGTGCAGCAGTGGAGCATGTAGCAGTGGAGTGTGCAGCAGCGGAGAGTGCAGCCGTGGAGCGTGCAGCCGTGGAGCATGCAGCAGTGGAGCGTGCAGCTGTGGAGCATGCAGCAGCAAAGCGTGCAGCAGCGGTGTGTGCAGCAGCAGAGCATGCGGCAGTGGAGCGTGCTGGAGTGGAGCGTTCAACAGTGGATCATGCAGCAGTGGAGCATGCAGCAGTGGAGCATGCAGCAGTGGAGCATGCAGCAGTGGAGCGTGCAGCAGCGGAGTGTGCAGCAGCGGAGCGTGCAGCAGTGGAGCGTGCAGCAGTGGAGCGTGCAGCAGTGGAGTGTGCAGCAGTGGAGCGTGCAGCAGTGGAGTGTGCAGCAGTGGAGTGTGCAGCAGTGGAGTGTGCAGCAGTGGAGTGTGCAGCAGTGGAGTGTGCAGCAGCAGAGCTGCAGTAGGGAAACAGGAGGCAGACACGTGGGGCCTCGCGTGTGCCGACAGCACTTATCATTTGAAGACTGCCAGACCGGGAATGCCGTAGGACAGAGGGACAGTGCGACATATCTGCCAGATCTGGCACACCTGGCACCAAGGGGAATGGGGGAGGATACCCGCTTCCGGTGTCCATCAAAGTGATGGTCGCCTTGAACTTTTATACCATGGGCTCTTCCAGGCGCCGCGTGGGACGTGTCCCGATCTCACAAAGCTCAGTAGATAGGTGCATCGGAGGCCCAATATGCCCAGTTGGCACAATACATCCACTTCAATGTAGACTGAGCCCACTAGGATGCCTGGGCAGCAGGGTTCGTCATAATTTACGGGTGCCCTGGGTCCAAGGGGTGATCAACGGGCTGCATGTTGCCCAACCGGCCCCTGCAGATGACAGACCATTTTTCACAAACTGAAAGGGATTCCATTCAATGAACATGCAGCTCGATACCCGGGCAGTGTGCACGATGCCTTCACTCGACAATCCCTGGCTTCTTCAAGCTGCACCCACGATTGGAGGGTTCCCTCCTGGATAAACAGGGGTATCCGCTGCGGTCGTGGCTGATGATGCCTATCCCGATGCCACAGACCGATGCCGAGACCCGTTACAACGATGCCCTTGCAGCAACCAGGGGCATGATCAAGTGTGCTTCAGCATTCTGAAAATGTGGTTCAGGTGCCTGAACTGTTCTGGAGGGGCCCTCCAGTATAGCACTGGGTGAGTAGCCCTTATTGTGGCAGCCTGCTGCATCCTCCACAGCAGAGGGAAAACATGCTGGAAGAGGAGGATGAATGGCAGTTTTCATCCGATGAGGAGGATGTGAGGAAGGGGGAGGATGGGTGGGACATGGGGCGCAGGCACGCACGAGAGGCTGCATAACGTATACGCCAGAGCCAACGAGCACGTTACGCTCAGATCGCTTCCAGGTTCACCGACGGAGTGGGGGGTACTGGCCAGGGCCACTTATATAATAAACAGTTGAGACATGCCCCATAAAGAATAAGGATGCCAAACTGGAGCCCCCTGGTTATCCAGAAGCATACAGGCCAAGATAAAGCAGAAAAGAAAGCTTATGACAGTCACTTCGTACAGTCGAAAGCCTGGAGGAGTATAGGAAGTACAGGGTGTAGTAAAAATGGAAATTAGGAAAGCAAAGAGAGGATATGAAAAAATATTGGCAAATAAAATCAAAGAAAACCCTAAGATGTAACCAGTACATTAAGAGCACAAGAATAACTAAGAACATGGCGGAGCTCATGAGATGTATGTAGGAATTTCACATATATATTGTATTGTTGTCTTATTTGTATCTGGTGCAGCGATGGTTTTAAAAGCCTGGGTTAGGGTGTGTATCATAGAAAAATTACAGCTCAGAAGGAGGTCATTTGGCCCATCTTGTCTATGCCAGCCCAAGGACACCCAGGTGCCCTTTCTAATCGCCCTTCCTGCACCCGGTCAATAGCCCTGCAGCTTAGAGCACTTAAGGTGCATATCCTTAAAATAGTTTCTGGAATTTGCTGCCTCCACCACCAACTCGGGCAGCGAATTCCAGATTCCCACTACCCTCTGCATATAAAAACTTTTTCCTCAAGTCCCCTCTACACCTTCTGCCACTTATCTTGAATCTATGTTCCCATCTCAAATTCTCCACCAAGGGAAACAACTTTATCCTGTCCACGCTTTCTCTTCCCCTCATACGTTTGTACACCTCGATTAAGTCACCCCTCAGCCTTCTTTGTTCCAAGGAAAATAACACCAACCTATCCAATCTCTCCTTATAGCTACAGTTTTCCAGCCCTGTCAACATTCTTGTAAACCGCCTCTGCACTCTCTCCAGAGCAATAATGCCATTCCTGTAATGTGGCAACCAGATTGCACACAATATTCCAATTGTAGCCTCACCAGTGTTTTATACAACTCTAACATTATATCTTTACTTTTATATTCTATACCTCTGCCAATGAAGGAGAGCATTCCATATGCTTTCTTAATAAACTTGTCTACTTGAACTGCTGCCTTTAGCGACCTGTGTACCTGTACTACCCCTATTAGTATATTCCCATTTATTATGTACTCCCTACAACTGTTTGACCTCCGTAAATGCATGACCTCACACTTATCTGCGTTAAATTCCATCTGCCACTTTATCGCCCACTCCACCAATCCATCTATATCATTTTGAAGATTATAGCTAACCTCTACACTGTCTACCACTCTGCCAATCTTTGTGTCATTTGCAAATTTCCCAATCATGCTCCCCACATTCATGTCCAAATCGTTCATATATAACACAAACAGTAAGGGTCCCAACACTGAGCCCTGTGAAACATCACTTGAAGCAACTTTCCAAGTGCATGGGCAGCCATCCACCGTTACCTTTTGTTTCCTGTTACTAAGCCAACTTTTTATCCAGTTCGCCAATTGCCCTGTATCCCATGGGCTTTCACTTTCTTGACCAATCTGCCATGTGGGACTTTGTCAAATGCCTTGCTAAAATCTATGTACACCACATCCACTGCACTACCTTCATCAACCCTTCTTCTCATTTCCTCAAAGAATTCAATCAAATTTGTGAGGCAAGACCTTCTTTTAACAAATCCATGCTGACTGTCCCTGAGTAGTCCATGCCTTTCCATGTGACGCTTAATCCTATCTCTCAGTATTGATTCTACTAATTTGTCTAGCATTGACGTAAGACTAACTGGCCTATAATTGTTTGGCATTTCCTTTGATCCCTTTTTAAAAATGATACCATGTTTGCATTTCTCCAGTCCTCTGGTACCTCCCCTATATCAAGTGAGGATTGGAAAATCATTTTCAGAGGATCTGCTATCTCCTGCCTGACCTCCTTCAGTAGCCTCAGAAACAAGCAAGGTGACTTATCAAGTTTCAAGTATTTCAATCCTTTGAGTACTTCCTCTCTTTATGATTATCCCATCCAGTAACTCACAGTGTTCCTCCTGAACTACTATACCTACATCATCCATTGCCTTTGTAAACATGGAGAGACAATACCCATTCAAAACCCTTCCCACATCCTCTGCATCAACGCACAAGTTCCCCTCTTCATCTCTGATAGGTTCCACCTTTTCCTTAACTACCCTTTTACCATTAATATATTTGTAAAACAGCTTTGGGTTTTCTTTAACTTTACTTGCTAATCTTTTTTCATATCCTCTCTTTGATTTCCGTATTTCCTTTTTGACTTAGTCCCTGCACTTTCAATACTCGTCTAGGCTATCTGCAGTGCTTAGTTCGTTATACCCATCATATGCTTTATTCTTCTAGAACATAGAATAGTACAGCACAGAACAGGCCCTTCGGCCCTCAATGTTGTGCCGAGCCATGATCACCCTACTCAAACCCACGTATCCACCCTATACCCCCAACAATCCCCCCCTTAACCTTACTTTTTTTAGGACACTACGGGCAATTTAGCATGGCCAATCCACCTAACCCGCACATCTTTGGACTGTGGGAGGAAACCGGAGCACCCGGAGGAAACCCACGCACGCACGGGGAGGACGTGCAGACTCCGCACAGACAGTGACCCAGCCGGGAATCGAACCTGGGACCCTGGAGCTGTGAAGCATTTATGCTAACCACCATGCTACCGTGCTGTTTGATCTTTCTCTGTATTCATCTCAAGCAGCAGGGGGGGTCTCAATTTGTCAGTAGCACTCTTTTTTTGGAAGTGACATGTCTACTTTATACATTTAAGATCTCTCTTTTTAATGCTTCCCACTGGTTTTCCACAGATTTATCCTCCAGCAATGCTGACTCAGCCAAGTCCCTTCTCATTTCTACACAATTTGCCTTCCCCAGTTCAAAATGTTTACTCCTGCTTTACCTCTGTTCTTCTTCATGGTAATACGGAATCTCACTGAATTGTGATCACTATCCCAATATGATCCTCAACTGCCACTTCACCCACTTGCCCTTCTTTGTTCCCCAAGATTAGGTCCAGAATTGCGTCTCCTCTCGTTGAGTTTGTCACAAATTGGTTGAAAAAAATTCCTGGACACACTGCATGAAAGTTTCTCCCTCAGTTCCTCTTATATTGTTTAATTCCCAGCTGATATTGGGATAGTTAAAGTCTCTTACTATTATTGCCCTCTTGTTCTTTGAGGCAGACATTTGCCTATATTGCCCTTCTATCCTCCCTTTCACAATTATGGGGGTCTGTAGTAATCTCCTAATAGTGTGAATATCCTTTTTTTATTTTTAAGTTCAGCCCACAAAGTCTCATTTGTTGACCAGTTCAGTATATCATCCCTTCTCACAAATGGAATTGATTCCTTAACCATTAGTGTTACTCCCCCTTCTTTTTTTATCCCCCCCCTCTGTCCTGCCTGAAAACTCTGGAACCAGGGATATTGAGCTGCCAATTTTTCCCCTCCTTTAGCCAGGTTTCAATCATAATAATGACATCCTGCTGCCTTGTGTCTACCTGTGCTCTTAACTCGTCTACCTTGTTTGTAATACTCCTTGCATTGAAGTATAAACAGTTTAACCCCACCATTTTCCCTTGCTGGACACTGTTAAAACTTTGCTTCTCCTATGATTCCAAGCCTATCATTACATCTTGTACATCACTAGCTAAAGTTCTACCTCCATTTTCCTGATCTGAGTTTGACCTATCTGATCCATCCCCCTGCCACACTACTTTAAATATACCCCAGCAGAACTAACAAAAGCCCCCGCGAGGATATTGGTCCCAGCTCTGCCTGGGTGCAACCAGTCCAGTTTGTACTGGTTCCACCTGGCCCAGAACTGGTCCCAGTGCCTCAAGAATTGGAATCCCTCCTGGCTGCACCATCTCTCCAGCCACACATTCAGCTGATCTATCCTCCTATGCCTTCTCTCTCCAGCACATGGAACTCGGAGTAATCCTGACATTACTACATTTGAGGTTCTGCATTTTAGTTTATTTCCTTTAGTTCACCTATGTTGTTGTACCAATGTGTACCATGATCAGCAAAAAGAAAATACTGGAATATCTCAGCATCTGTAGGGAGAGAAAAGAGCTAACGTTTCGAGTCCAGATGACCTTTGACAAATTTCAGATTCGAGCATCCACAGTAATTTGCTTTTGTACCACGACCACAGGCTGTTCACTTTCCATCCCAGAATGCCTGGCAGCCATTCCGAGACGTCACAAACCCTGGCTCCATGGAGGCAACATGCTTGATTCACGTTTGGGCCACAGAGGCGTCTGCCTGTGCCCCTAACTATTGAATCCCCTATCAATATAGCCCTGCCACTTGTTTTCTCCCACCCATGTGAGCAGCAGAGGCACCCATGGTGCAGTGTATTTGACTGCTGCTGCTTTCCCCTGAGAGGCCGTCCCTCCAACAGTATCCAAAGCAGTATATATGTTTGAGAGGGGGATGACCACAGGGGACTCCTGCACTGCCTTCCTGAGTCCTTCATTGTTCCTAATGATCACCTACTCCCTTTCTGCCTGTGAAATTCCCACCTGCGGTGTGACTACTTCACTAAACATGCTATCCACGACTGCCTCATCATCCATGTATATATCTGCTGCAGTAATATTTTGAAAAATCCTGCTTTAAAAGACAGGCAGATATTGTGGCTGCAGAATGCACAATTAAGATGTCGTAACTTGGAGATCATCCATATTTCCAACCTTGTTTATGTATACAAGGAGACTTAATGGGATTTTGTTATGCTTTTCTGGGGAGGAGATGACTAGAGACATTGGGCGTGATTTAGCAGCCTCATCACTCTCAACTTGGTGTCAGGACGAAGCCATTGAATCTCATGAGAGGCTTCTCATGGGATTCGTGATGCTCAAAATGTCTTGCAGGATTCAACGGAATTTCACGAGACATCACAGTCTGGAACTCAACCTCACTGGGCGTGGTCCAGATCAGCATATTTAAATGAGCTGTGCAACATTTAAATATACGGATTAACCTGGCGCCCGGGACTCAATGGCAATGCCTGTGAGACCTCGACAGGCTGTCATTTAGTACTAGTTCACCAAACATGGGCCAGTCATAATGGCAACTGGTGGGGTCACCCAGGCCATTGGAGACCCCTTGGTGGTCAGGGACAGGGCAGGGTGGCACCCTCGCTCATCCTTTGCCACCTCTGCAGCTTGACACGGCCACTCTGGCAGTGTGGCCCAAGTATCCTAGCAGTGCCATCCAGGCACTTCTTGGCTGGCAGGGCCACTGCCAGGGTGCTAGGCTGACAGTGCCAGGCTGCCCAGATGCCAGTGTTGGCACTGCCAAGGATTGGGCATGAAGAGTCCTTGGCAGGTTGAGGGAGGATGAAGGGAGTTCCCGGGCCTCCCCAAGGTTGGGTGGCTAAAGGGGAGGGGGGAATTAAAAACAGGGGGATCTGAAAGGGGGGAAGAAGATCATGGCAGCCAGGCAAAATGGCACCCCGATTTGCGAGGAACTCCTCTAAGTGTGTCCTCGGCAAATAGAATTTCCCCCTGAAGCCAAATAAAATGTAAAATTGCCGCTGAATAGCGCATTATTTTTCGGTGCAACAGTCACCGTGAAACACCCTGCTAAACATGCCCTTCAGCGGACTTTACTCTGAATCACGCCCATTGTGTTTAAACTTCAGTGATTAGGTCATGGGATGTAAGTGAGGTAAAGATAATGTAATAATGGGTGAAGCCTGGTCAGTACCTGGCAGTGGAGTTAGTTTGGTGGGAAGGTGAGCTGAGAAGCAGTTTCTGCAGACGGCTGTCAGAGATTCTGCATTCTTCTTCTGACAGGGTCTCTCTTCAAGACGTCTCTCAAAAGATTATGCAATGTTTGGCAAGTAATCCTGTGTTTTTTCCCTCAATTTGAAAGTGTTCTTTTTTACCTGTGATGGGTTTTGCTTGATTGGAGATTATTTCATTTTTGCGTATATTTTGCTATATTTCTGTGCTGCTAGAGGTAGTTTAATAATCTGTTAACAATAAAGTTTGTTTTAATAAAACATATGCCTATTTGTGCATGGAATCATTCCTGGAGTGAAATGTCCTTTCCTCACAGTTTTACAAATGAAAAAATTGCGAGTGGAATTCCTGTCTGGTATCCTAGCAAATATTGGTGCCTGGTCCGGGATCATAATAAAATGTACATGGCAACTTGTGGATTGATTCAGAAGATGAGGACAGGGTTCTCAATGAGTACTTTGTCTCTTTCTTCACTAAGGAGAGGGCTGATTCAGACATTCTAGTTAAAAAGGAGAAGTGTAATACTTGGGTGTGAGATGTGTGAAATATTAGATACAGTAAACATAATGAGATAGGCAGTACTGGAAGGGCTGGCATCCTTAAAGGTAGATAAATCAGCAGATCCATGTGGATTATATCCTAAGCTGGTTAATAACAGATGCTCTGAGAATCATTTTCCAATCCTCCTTGGACACAGAGGATCAGAGGTCTGTGAACAGTGAGCCATTATTTGAAAAGAGTGTGAGGATAGGTCAAGAAACTATAGGCTGGTCTGTCTGACTTCAGTATTGGAAAAATTATTGGAATCAATTCTGAAAAACAGGAGAAACTGTCATTTAGAAAAGCATGAATTGATCAGAGATGGGCAGCATGGTATTGTTAGGGGGAAATCGTGTCTTGCTAACTCAGTAGCATATTTTGAGGAAGTAACAAGGAGCTTTGATGAGGGTAGTGCTGTGGATATTGTCTACATGGATTTCAATAAGGCATTTGACAAGGCCAAATTGGAATAGTCAGACTGGTCTGAGATCTCATTTGATGCAGGGGAAGGTGGCAGGTTGGGTCCAAAATTGGCTCAGTGACAGGAAACAAAGGGTAATTGTTGATTGATGATTTTTGCAAATGGAAAACAGTTTCCAGTGATCCACAGTGCCCCGTGTTGGGGTCCTTGCTGTTTGTTGTATAGGTTTGGGCTTAATTGGGGATGGCATGATTGGGAAATTTGCAGATGACACAAAAATTGTAGTTGATATTGAAGCGAATAGATGTTGACTCCAGAATTATATCAATAGTTGGGGCAGAGAAGTGGCAAATCCAGAAAAGTGTGAGACAATACATTTGGGGAGAGGAAACAAAACAACGGAATACTCAATAAACGGTGAGATATTGAGAAGGGTTCAGGAGCTGAAAGACCTCGGAATGCATGTCTACAGGCCCTTGAAGACACAGGACAGGTGATCAAGAAAGCATGTGGAATGCTTTCCTTTATTGGGGAAAGTACTGAATAAAAAGCTGGGGGGGGTGGGGGGGGGGGGGGGCAAAGCATAAAATGCTGGTTCGGCTACAGCTGGAATTTTGTGCAAGTTCTGGTCACCACATTTCAGGAAGGATATAATTGCCCTAGAGTGTGTGCAGAGGAGATTTACAAGAATGTTGCCTGGGCTTAAAATTGTAGCTGTGAAGAAAGGTTGGATAGGCTGGAATTGTCTTTCCTTAGAACAGAGAAGGCCAAGGGCTGACCCAATTGAGGTGTACAAAATTATGAGGGCCCTCGACAGGGAAGACAGAAAAACTTGTTTCCCCTAACTGAGGGTTCAATTACCAGGGGACAGATTTAAGGTGATTGGAACAAAAATTAGAGTGGACATGAGGAAAGAATTTCTCATGCAAACAGTGTTGGAGTCTGTAATTTGTTGTCTAAGTTGATGGTTCAGGCTGAAATGCTCAACTCTTTTGGAAGGTACCTGGATCTGCATCTGAAGTGCATTTGAAGTGACCTAACCTGCAAGGCTATGGAACAAGTGCTGGAAAATGGAATTAAAACTAGTGGTGAGTTTCTTTTTCTCTTTTTTGACCAGTGCAGACACAATGGGATGAATGGCCTCTTTCCGCACCGTAACGTTTCTATGGCTCTATGCTTCTGTGCCTGGATGACATCGCTGTTAAAGATTAAAGGGGAGCCCAGGTTGTTTTGCTGGAAAGAAGATGTAAGACTTACAATGCCAAGTCAATTTTTATTTGCAAATATTTCATTCCGCAGTAATCAACAAATTGTGCTGGCAATTGTTCTGGGTACAATTAAGGGCTTTAGCTTCTATATTTAATGTTGATGGACACCTGGGCAAAATAACACATTATATAATTCTGTATTTACTGAAGCTCAATTCAGGATCACTGCATATGGGGGAAAGGCAGGAGAATGGAAAAACATTCACAAGTTTATCCTGACATGTTCTTGGAGAAATAATTATAACACATTGGCTTAATGGACTAAATGACCATTTTTCCTTCGTAAGGAGGATATCTTTGTAGTGAAGTGTATTTGAAATTATTTATCAGGCTATGTGTCGTTCATTTATACACAATCGTCCCAATCTTCCAGTCTCCAAATCATTGGAGATCGAGCGTACGCCAAAAGATGCACTGCGGGACATTCTCGGAGTCTCGATGCACTGAATCTGTGGGAATGGTCCAAAAAGTTTGAACGTTTCATGCGCAATTCCCCCTGCTCCCCAGACCATCTGCAAAAGTGTCCAACTCTATGTCAGAGACTATGGACAATTCTGACATACTTGTCTGGATAGTTATGCAGGAAAAAAATAGAGATTAAAACCTAGTTTAACAACTGGGTAACTATGTAACTGACCCCATCAATCACTCACACTGATACCAACTACCCATACACCTCCCCCCCTCCATTTCTTGTTTCCCTCCCAACTCAACCTGACTAGCCCTCACCACCCAACTACACCCTAACTCCCTAACTCCGCCCCAAACAAGAAAGTAGGAGCAGATTGGGAATCGAACAGTGATTTCCACTCCTTGGAAGATTCGAGCCAATAATGTACAAAAGTAATTTTTAGTTGTTCAGGCCTGCAACTTAAGAAATTGTAACATTATAAAGATGATTATTAACTAAGTATGTTGTTTTACAACAGGAGAACTGTTTCTGCCAGGAGGAGAAAGCATTAGACAACTGCTTTATAGTGGTGAATAAATCAATTTCCATTTTAATAAATGTTGAGCTTGAAATTTCACTAATGCTTTAGATTGAATCCGGCAATTCTCTCCATGCTGCGAAAACTGCAAATCATTGGTATTAAATATATTTCAGTTTTGCACATTAATAATGCACAGTAGTATATAAAGGTGCATAGTTGGGTCAGAATTTTATGAGGCATCTGACAGCCCATAAGGTCTCACATATAACTGATGACATAGTAACTTAAAATTAATCCAAAGGTGCACTATGAGCAAGATGGAGGGAGGAGGTGATAAACATGTGGGAAACTTGGAAGCAATTTCAGAACTAAAAATAGACTATGCTGCAAAGACACATCAGCTCTGCAGTATCTGTGGAGAGAGAAACTGAGTTAACATTTCATGTCTCTTTTACTCTTCTTCGAGGCTGAAGAGAGACAGAAATGTAGTGGGGTGGAGACCGTGGAGCAGAATAGAAGATCAGGGATAGGTGGGAGCTCAGGAGAGATTCATAAAGATGCCATGGACGCAAGGCAAAGAGATTGTGAATGGTAATGTTAAAGATGAGAGAAGGCGCTAATAATGGCGCAAAGGTAAGCTTGCAGAA
Source organism: Scyliorhinus canicula (assembly GCF_902713615.1). Taxonomy (NCBI): domain Eukaryota; kingdom Metazoa; phylum Chordata; class Chondrichthyes; order Carcharhiniformes; family Scyliorhinidae; genus Scyliorhinus; species Scyliorhinus canicula. The sequence goes on from NC_052150.1 coordinate 99,804,847, forward strand.
TGTGTTAATAGCAGAACAAGGGTCAGCACTCTGTGAAAGCAAAATATGTTACAGATGACCCGGTGAGGGAGGATGTTGGCGGAAAAAAAATCAAAATAGAGGGGAGAGTTTCTCCGCTTCCGCCACATCTGCTCCAATGATGACACCTTCCAAAACAATGCTTCTGACATAATCAATAATAATCTTTATTAGTGTCACAAGTAGGCTTACATTAACAGTGCAATAAAGTTACTGTGAAAATCCCCTAGTCGCCACACTAGGTACACAGAGAGAGAATTCAGAATGTCCAATTTTTCTAACATCATTCGGACTTGTGGAAGGAATCTGGAGCACCCGGAGAAAACCCACGCAGACACTGGGATAACGTTCAGACTTTGCACAGACAGTGACCCAAGCTGGGAATCGAACCTGGGATCCTGGCGCTGTGAAGCAACAGTGTTAACCACTGTGCTATCAGGCCACGCATGTCAACCTATTTCCTGAACTGAGATTTCCCACTCATTGTGGTTGACAGGACCTTTAACCATGTCTGATCCATCCCCCGTACTTCTGCCCTCACCCGTTCCCATCCCTCCATGAACCATGATAAGGTTCCTGGGATTAACTAGATTGCTCAATGTTACACTGGGATAGGCTTAATGGCTTGAAAGGTCTTCTTTTGTTCTGTAAATTACTCTAGGGGCCAGATTTTCAAGGTCCTAACTGGGACCAAAATGGAGGCAATGTTTGGATAAAATGACAGCCGTGACCCGGATCTGGATACCCTGCCTCCATTCCTGATGCTGGTTATTTTCACCAGCGCAGGAAAGGGGTGGATCATGACCCTCATTCCAGCTGTTGGCACAGTTTTAAACATGGCTTGTTCCAATCCCCATCTTTTTTCAAGGAGGTGGCCATGATTTGGGAAGGCCTACTGATTTATACCTGATGAGTGAAGCCACGAACTATGACCTGGAGAAACCAAGAATGCTTCTGGGTTTTGTAGTTCATCTGGAAATTCTGCAATTTGAGATGTATTTTTGTCACCCACAGTCCCAGCTAAATGTAATAAAACATTTGGGTTTGACAGCTTTTTGACGTTTTTAAATGGTATGCTTATTTTGAGAGACTCATGGCCCCACCCAATTTGTCCTGTGGTGCAGTATCAGTGCTCCTGCCTCTGAACCACAAATTTCAATTTCAAGTCCCATTCCAAGACTTGATAGTCACAGAAGGTGTGTTCATAACATGGCTAAACAAGTTGATTATCAAATACTGCAAATACTTTCAATGTGCATCCAGCAGGCAGTAAGAGTAAGAGTCTCCTGGTGAGCCACAACATGCAGCAGGCAATGGCATATGTTCCTATATTCCAAACCATTGCAGTATCCTGCCAAGTTTTATTTTCCTTTATTCATTCACACGACATCAGCATCATTGGGAGGTCCAGCATTTGTTGCTAATTTCCATTGAACTAAGTGGCTTGCTGGGCCATTTCAGAGGGAAGTTGAGAGTCAAGCACATTACTTTGTGGCTGAAATCACATGTAGGCCAGATTAGCTAAGAATGACAGATTTCCTTCCTTCCTCGAAGAATATTACTGAACCAGGTGGTTTTTTACAACAGTCCGACGATAGTTTCATGCTCACGGTTGCTGAGAATGCAGCTGAGCTTACAGAATACTGAGAAGCCGAGATAGAGTGAATGTGGAGAGGATGCTTCCACTTGTAGGAGAAACTAGAACCTGAGGGCACAGCCTCAGACTGAAGGGATGATCCTTTAAAACAGAGGTGAGGACTTTTGACGTGCTATAAAACCCAAAGGTTCGTGGCTAAGATCATGTCAAAGGTCAGAACAGGAACTGAGGCACCCTGCCTCTGCCACTGCTGAAGCCACAAAAGTAGAAGAGATAAGAAAAGGAAAAGCAAAACTGCCAATTCCAGGTTACTGGGAGGCAACCCGCCTTTTCAGTTGCTTGTTGATGAATGGGAAGGCGTGCTGGATGGGGACCAATGGTGGGTGCAAGGAGGGCAGGCTGGGGTGGGGAGATATGCAGTAGATGGTTGGTTGGTTGCAGGACTGCTCTATGCTAGTGTCACTGATAATAGAGTGTGAGGAAAGGTGGGGAACGTGATGAGATTGCCCTTTGGAATGGTTGTAACATAGATCCCGTAGTGGTAAACAACGGAACCTCAAAGCTATGAGGGACTGTCTGGCATCTGGGCAGCTATAATTTGGTGGTTGGGATTGGCATCGTCCTCAGATTTGTCCATTGACAATGTCTGCTCCATACCTTGCTGCTCCTCAAGCTCCGTCTTCACTGTTGCACACTGTTATGCATAGTAAGAAGTCTTACAACACCAGGTTAAAGTCCAACAGGTTTGATTCAAACACGAGCTTTCGGAGCACAGCTCCTTCCTCAGGTGAATGGCGAGGTATGTTCCAGAAACATTTATATAGACAAAGTCAGAGATGCTGGACAATGCTTGGAATGCAGGCATTTGCAGGTAATCAAATCATTGCAGATCCAGGGAGAGGGATAATCACAGGTTAAAGAGGTGTAAATTGACACGCGACAACGCAGAATTGCCAAGCAAAAACTTATAGCTAAGTTCCGCACGCATGAGTGCGGCCTCAACAGGGATCTTGGATTCATGTCGCATTACATCCACCCCCACCATCAGGCCTGGACTTGCAAAACCCTACCAACTGTTCGGGCTTGAGACAATTTACACCTCTTTAACCTGTGATTATCCCTCTCCCTGGATCTGCAATGATTTGATTACCTGCAAATGCCTGCATTCCAAGCATTGTCCAGCATCTCTGACTTTGTCTATATAAATGTTTCCGGAACATACCTCGCCATTCACCTGAGGAAGGAGCTGCGCTCCGAAAGCTCGTGTTTGAATCAAACCTGTTGGACTTTAACCTGGTGTTGTAAGACTTCTTACTGTGCTCACCCCAGTCCAACGCCGGCATCTCCACATCACTGTTATGCATAGCAGAGCACTCCATTCTGGAGCCTCTGGCTGATGAGCATGGAATGGTGTCCAGGCTCCTGAAACATATATTGATCTTGTTAATCACTCATTCAATGCCACACCTGATGGTGGGATGGCTTTCAGTGTACCACTCTTGGGTTTCAACAGTTGAGTAATTAGATGGTTACTCTAGTAGATTTAGATGAGGGAAACTTGGAGGAGGAGCGTTTGGAGTATAAAATTGAGCATGGACTGGTTGGGCCAAATGGCCTGTTTGCATGCCATATATCCCATGTAAACCTATGAGTTTCTCACAGGTATCATCAGTCATGTTTGAATGTGATATTCTTTGCCTCCCAGCAGCAACCTGTTAAATCTTTTCATTCCAAAGATGTCAAGATGTATGGACCGCAAAAGGTTGTAAGCATCAGAACAGTTCCCCAGGAATTTTGCACGTAACTCATATACCTTTACTTGTGCTTTCACACTCGCTGCACATTGATAGACTGGAACTCTTGACAAGAATATTCTTTGTTGATCTGGGGGGACATAATTGTCATGCGTGTGCAGCTGATGACATTCTGCACCTGTTGGAAGTTGGCCAGAGATTCAAATCCGAGCACTCCCTCATTCCAGCTGCTGCCACCACCAGCGAAGTTGACAAAATTACCAGATACCTTATCAGCCTTATGCATTTGTCTGCAATGGGCTAGGATATCCTGGCCAGAGACCTGGAGAGACCTGGAGCGGGATTCTCTGACCGCCCCGCCGGGTCGGAGAATCGCCGGGGGCCGGCATCAATCCCGCCCCCGCCGTGTCCCAAATTCTCTGCCACCAGAGATTCGCTGGGGGCTGGAATCGCGTCACGCCGGTCGACGCCCCCCCCCCCCCCCCCCCCCTGCCGGGCGATTCTCCGGCTCGTGATGGGCGAAGTCCAAAACACAAACGGGCACCTGACCGGCGGGACTGGCGGCGCGGGCGGACTCTGGGGTCCTGTGGGGGGCGCAGGGCGATCTGGCCCTGGGGGGGTGCCCCCACGGTGGCCTGGCCCGCGATCAGGACTCACCGATCGGCGGATGGGCCTGTGCCGTGGGGGCACTCTTTTCCTTCCGCCTTCGCCATGGTCTTCACCATGGCAGAGGCAGAAGTGACCCCCTCCCTGCGCATGCGCGGGGATGACATCAGCAGCCGCTGACGCTCCGGCACATGCGCGGACTGACGCCGACCGGCGAAGTCCTTTTGGCCCCGGCTGGCGTGGCGCCAAAGGCCGTCCAAGCCAGCCGGCAGAGCGCCAACTACTCTGGCGTGGGCCTAGCCCCTCAATGTGAGGGCTTGGCCCCTAAAGGTGCGGTGACTTCCGCATGTTTGGGGTGGTCCGACGCCAGACTGGTTCACACCACTCCATCACACCGGGACCCCCCGCCCCGCCGGAAAGGGGAGAATCCCGGCCCATGTTGGAGATAGCAAATACACCTGGTCACACCTGGAGGTGGCAGATATCTGGCACCACCTGATATGCCAACCTTAGCTTCCACAAGCACTAATCTTTCAAGAGCTTTAAGAAGCTGAGTCCCTGCCTGTATAATGTTAGTGTCTTCTCCAATCTCCCTGCTGCTCCTTTCTCCACTATTAAACTGCAGTTTGTTCCACAGTGGTTGTTTCTGCTCTTGATGGCCTGCTTACTCCTTGTGCAAGGTCCAACCTGAGGCAGCAAATGCAGCAGCCATCATGATCAGAATCTCTACACCTCCAAAGTGCACAAACTGGCCTCTTGCCACAAGACCACTCAACAAAGACTTTCTGAGTGCTCGATAAGAAAGCAGCAGGAAGCATTAGTTATTGCTGTATGTGACTGACTTTTAATGAGCCCCATGAATTGTTGTTCTCTACTTGCCTTTTCAGTGGTGAGTTTCTGAAATTCTGGGAAACCTGTGCGTGTGCCATTAAATTTGAATATAGGTCAAAGTATTGTTGAAATTGATTGATGTACTTTGCTAATCCAGCTCTCTGGAAAAGGGTTACACCATGCCAAGACAAGCATGCCCGAGCTAAATCAGAAAATAAGTCCCTTGGGAGTGGCTTCTGCACATGACCATATTTTCTGCCACTTTAATAACTTCCCACTCTCCCATCTGCATCAGATTAATCTCCCCAGTTGTATTATTAAAAGTGTTTTGGTGTTTTGGTGTGATTTGATGCCTATTGTCATTGATGTGCAGAAGGATGTGACCAATAACCTGTAATTTTCTGATATCCAGCAGCACGGTAGCATTGTGGATAGCACAATCGCTTCACAGCTCCAGGGTCCCAGGTTCGATTCCGGCTTGGGTCACTGTCTGTGCAGAGTCTGCACATCCTCCCCGTGTGCGTGGGTTTCCTCCGGGTGCTCCGGTTTCCTCCCACAGTCCAAAGATGTGCAGGTTAGGTGGATTGGCCATGATAAATTGCCCTTAGTGTCCAAAATTGCCCTTAGTGTTGAGTGGGGTTACTGGATTATGGGGATAGGGTGGAGGTGTTGACCTTGGGTAGGGTGCTCTTTCCAGGAGTCGGTGCAGACTCGATGGGCCGAATGGCCTCCTTCTGCACTGTAAATTCTATGTAAATCTATTGCGTGAGGTCCCACCAGTGACACAAAGCTTCAAAATATTTTGACCCCATCATATAGAAGCATTGAGTAGTGGTGGGGGGGGGGGGGGGGAGGGCAGGTTAACTACATAGAGAGTGGTCCGCCACTCTGATAGTACTGAAGAATGGACCTGAGCTTTGACAAATCTTAATGGTGTTCCAGATCTTTGGCAGCACAGTAAGACGACACTGGGGTGGTGGCATGTATGGGACCTTTGTGTCTTGGATCACAGCAGAGGAGCAATCTGGAGTTTGTAGGGTTTCGGAGGCCAATCCTAATCTTTGGAATAAAATGGTGGAATGTAGGGTAGATTCTTCGGTCTGAATTTTCCCCACGGAGGCAGGAAACAGGACCCAAGGCTGTTTTCCAGTACCAAAACCAACTCCAGTGGGAAACTGACTAAAGCCAGGATGAAGACAGGTTCCCCGTCCAATTATTGGGCAATGGGTGGGCTCTCAAGTTGGAGAACCCATCAGAGACCTTCCAGTTTCAAAGAAGCACCCGGCTGCAGAACAAGATAAAAACTATGGGGCACTCAAGAAAGAGCCCTATCAGCTACTTTTTAAAAACTTTATTAGAAAAAATGTAAAAAGCCAGGCCACCACTGTGCAAAGTAGATGGGGGAGATGGGAATATCTCTGAAGTTCGGCTTTTGGTTGTCCCCACCACGTAAGCAGCTAGGTAAGCATCCGGATGCACTGGTATCGCAGCCTGCCAGTGGATGGCAGTCCCAGGTCGTTGATCTGCTCCCCACTGCAATGTGAAGCATCATTACGTACCTTTAACAAAGAACTTCAGAAGACTTAAGTGCTTCTCCATCTCATGCAGTTTAGCAGCCATACCAAGACCCAAACCTACGTCAGCTAAAGTAGATGATGTCAGGAAGGAGATCAGGAAGCCAGTGTGCTTCATAATCTTTTGCCCCACCCACCTCCATTTCCATCCTCAGAGGACCCTGAGAATTCAATCTCTGCTGTCTGTCAATAATGAGAGGAGGGTTTATGTCTGCTCACACTGGAGGGCTGAGGGGATCACAACTCTGGGACGGTTCCACATTCCTTCAGTTCTGTGTATTACCCAGCGTTTACATTACCACTGTCTACTTGTCCTGACTGTATCTGGGAAACCGTTGTTTCAGCAGTTGGTGCCATGCAGGTTGGCTGTTTCCAGAGTGTTCTCTCTGGACTGTTCTCTCATCTATTACCATGTGATTCTATACACTATACTGTGAGAGGTGTTATTCTCCAGTTCCATGGTAGCCCCTGATCAGGTGAGCACCTTTACATTACACTTCGGATTTCAGTGCATTGTCTTGTTGACTCAGTTTGAATCTTGTGCTTTAACTTTTCCAGGTCAGTTCTGATGTGAATATTTTCCTGTGGAACAGCTTCATTTACATTTTTGTAAGGGCAATTAGAGATGGGCAGTAAATGCTGGATGAGCCAGCGAGACCCACATCCCATAACTCAATTAACAAAAACAGTAGCATTCTGGCATATAACACTTCTCCAAAGGAAATTTTTGTTTTCGATGGATTATAACTATTTATAATGCAATCTTTACTTGCTGTTCCTGCTCCCTCAGCTCAAGTCTAGAACTTTAAAAATTCTGATGGTCTTGTGGCTTAACAGTTCTTCCACATTTTAGTCTCTCATATTTGGAGCAATAGTGATAGTACTCTGTGTTTCTGGTACTTGGTTATTTCTATTTGAGTCTATTTGTGTGCTCCTTTGAGTTGCGTTTTTCTGTATTAACAATTTTATTTGAACATTGTGGATTTGTCGTCTTCCTTCCGAAGGGAATGTGCATGCCATTCATTTCTAGAGTCGACTTTAAGTTTATTTTTCTGCAGTGTCTGCTAAATTCTTGCTGGATGTTGAAATTTTGCAAATGAAACCTTCAATTCCACCTGTTTCACAACTCCTTTTTAAAAAAAAAATAATTTTTATTAAGGATTTCAGAAAATATAAACAACAAAACAATATTAACAAAACAACCATGGTAAAAACCCAAGAACAACACCCACCCAACTACAAAAGCAACTACTAGAACACACAAAAAAAAGCAAGCAACAAAAAGGACAGAGATAACACCCGCCACATCCAACAAACCCATGTACACAATTCTCCCTCCCACCGAACCAAACCCCCCCCCCGGGTTGCTGCTGCTGCTGGCCTATTTCCCTACCGTTCTGCCAGGAAGTCCAAGAAAGGCTGCCACCGCCGAAAGAACCCTTGTACTGATCCCCTCAAGGCAAATTTCACCTTCTCCAATTTGATGAACCCCGCCATATCATTGCTCCAGGCCTCCACGCTTGGGGGCCTCGCATCCTTCCTTTGAAGCAAGATCCTCCGCCGGGCTACTAGGGACGCAAAGGCCAGAACACCGGCCTCTTTCGCCTCCTGCACTCCCGGCTCCACTGCAACCCCAAAAATTACGAGTCCCCAGCCTTGCTTGACCCTGGATCCCACCACCCTCGACACCGTCCTTGCTACCCCCTTCCAAAACTCCCCCAGCGCTGGGCATGCCCAAAACATATGGGCGTGGTTCGCTGGGCTCCCCGAGCACCTGGCACACCTGTCTTTGCCCCCGAAAAACCTACTCATCCTCGTCCCAGTCATGTGGGCCCTATGCAGCACCTTAAAATGTATGAGGCTAAGCCTCGCACAGGCATCCGCCCATGACCCCTCCTCAATCTCCTCACCCAGCTCCTCTTCCCATTTATCCTTCAGCTCCTCCACCAAGGCCTCGTCTACCTCCTGCATTACGCGGTATACGTCCAAAATCCTCCCTCCTCCAACCCACACCCACGAGAGCACCCTGTCCCGTACGCCACGTGGGGGCAGCAGAGGGAACCCCTCCACCTGCCACCTGGCAAACGCCCTAACCTGCATGTACCTAAACATGTTCCCCGGTGGGAGCCCAAACTTCCCCTCTAACTCCCCCAGTCTCGCGAACCTCCCATCCACAAACAGGTCCCTCAACCTTCTAATACCTACCCTGTGCCAGCCCAGAAATCCGCCATCGATGCTCCCTGGAACAAACCGGTGGTTCCCCCGTATCGGGGACTCCATCGAGCCCCCACCTCCCCCCTATGCCATCTCCATTGCCCCCAAATTTTGAGGGTAGCCGCCACCACCGGGCTCGTGGTATACCTCGTTGGAGGGAGCGGCAACGGCGCCGTTACCAGCGTCTTCAGGCTCGTGTCCACACAGGACGCCATCTCCATCCTCTTCCATGCTGCCCCTTCCCCGTCCATTACCCACTTACACACCATCGCTGCGTTGGCAGCCCAATAGTACCCACAGAGGTTGGGAAGCGCCAGCCCTCCCCTATCCCTGCCCAGTTCCAAGAACACCCTTCTCACCCTCGGAGTCCCATGTGCCCATACAAATCCCGTAATACTCCTGTTGACTCTCCTAAAAAAGGCCTTCGGGATAAGGATGGGAAGGCACTGGAACAGGAACAAAAACTCGGGAGCACCGTCATCTTGACGGACTGCTCCCTACCCGCCAGTGACAGCGGTAACATATCCCACCTTTTGAACTCCTCCTCCATTTGCTCCACCAACCTTGTGAGGTTGAGCTAGTGCAGGTCCCCCCAGCTCCTAGCCACCTGGACTCCCAGGTACCTAAAGCTCCTCCCTGCCTGCTTCAGTGGGAGCCTACCAATCCCCTCCTCCTGATCCCCTGGGTGCACCACGAACAGCTCGCTCTTACCCAGGTTGAGCTTATACCCAGAAAAGCCCCCAGATTCGCTGAGAATCCTCATCACCTCCGGCATTCCCCCCACCGGGTCCGCCACATACAGCAACAGGTCGTCCGCATAAAGCGACACTCAATGCTCCTCCCCACCCCGCACCAGGCCCCTCCAGTTCCCTGACTTCCTCAACGCCATGGCCAGGGGCTCAATTGCCAATGCAAAGAGCAAGGGGGACAGGGGACACCCCTGCCTCGTCCCACGGTGCAGCCGAAAGTACTCCGACCTCCTCCTATTCATGGCTACACTCGCCATCAGGGCCTCATAAAGCAACCTCACCCAACGGACAAACCCCTCCCCAAACCCAAACCTTTCCAACACCTCCCACAGATACCTCCACTACACCCTATCAAAGGCCTTCTCCGCATCTAATGCCACCACTATCTCCGCCTCCCCTTCCACAGGCGGCATCATAATGACATTGAGAAATCTTTGTATGTTGGTATTCAACTGCCTTCCCTTTACAAACCCCGTCTGGTCCTCGTGAATGACCCCCGGCACACAATCCTCTATTCTTGTAGCTAAGATCTTTGCCAACAGCTTGGCGTCTACATTTAGCAGCGAGATCAGCCTATATGACCCACACTGCAGAGGGTCCTTGTCCCGCTTAAGGATCAAGGAAATCAGCGCCCGTGACATAGCTGGGGGAAAAGCCCCCCCCTCCCTTGCCTCGTTAAAGGTCCGAACCAACAGGGGGCCCAACAGGTCCGCATACATTTTATAAAATTTGGCCG